>NC_064925.1:27882516-28188183 GCF_023897955.1 Schistocerca gregaria
AGTGAAGTACGTGACGAGTGTGACGTTAGGAAAACATTAGGCATCATGGAGAGATTCTATATGGGACCACCCAACCCAAACGAGTACTGTATGACGTGTTACCCGGCAGGTATTCACCGAGGTAGCTGGCTAGCTCAGTCGGTAGAGCGTCAGACTCTTAATCCCAGGGTCGTGGGTTCGAGCCAGACGCTGGGCGGAACGGAATTTTGTTCCGCTGCAGGTGTAAATTACCGTTTTTCTGATTAACGAGATTTAATGGAAATAGCAACTTTAAACTTTGCCTACGTCTCTGTCAGTCGCAAGGAAACTGTATTTGAAGGTGAAGGTGACTTTGTAGACATGTGTGAAAGACATGTTCTGAAATGCAAGTGTTGTTGTTTGGAGAGCACATCGGTTACGTGTCAGATGTGTAGCCAAGCAGTAATTTGTCGCCATAGCTGCAAATATTAGCCGGTAATATGAAGTGTTGTCAGCTAAAGTCTGATGATGCAGACGACCGTAAGGACGAAGTACCCAAGAGTACCGCTAGGCCGCGCCTCTTTAGCTCAGTGGTGGAGCACTGGTCTAATAAACCAGGAGTCGTAAGTTCCATCCTAACACGAGAAAGATGAATTTTGGAAATCAGTTGCGCGTCGTGGCCGTATAGCAAACAGTACCTGTGATGACGAACAATTAGCGACAGGCGTTTTTTTAAGAATTACTCTCAGATGCGATTAAGGCGAATGGCGCAGATAAAGCATTTGCCAAAGCGGTACAGCATAAGGTGGGACGAGGTAGTCTGAATTACATTTTATAGATGTATTTCTCACATATCTCAGAGCCTCTCGCGATATTCGTCGTCGTCGTCGCCGCCGCCGCCGCTTCTGCAGAAGTAGCAAATGGCAATCATAGCAAATGCGGCGAGGGACGCCCTGCCTTCGATTCCGAATGCACAAAGTGTGTGGTCTTGTTTCTCAGTCTATATTTGGTCGGTCTCGTCAGAGGTTGAATGTAACGAATGGGTGGGAAAGAGCAAGGGGCAGCGGCTGTGTAGAACGAAAACACAAATCCTCAGGGGTGTGAGCGTTTCGAGATGAGTCGTATACATGTAAGTGTTGGTCGTCAGTGACCGTGTGGCCTAATGGATAAGGCGTCGGACTTCGGATCTGAAGATTACAGGTTCGAATGCTGTCACGCTTGTATTTTTCCAGTTCTGAAAAAGAAACATAACGTTTTAATGTAGCAATTGAGCAGTACGAAACCGTCTGAATGTTGCTGTTGACCATTTTTTGCTTGGAGATGCTCTTGAGCTTGAAACACACACAACAAGACCGGTGTTAACTAGCGAAATGGTCGGCAGAGTGCCGACACAGCGAGTTCTGACTATCACTTGCACATCTAAAACAACGTCGGAAAGTAACTCGTTCGGCTTTTCAGTCACATAAAGTATGTGTGTTAATTTTGACGCCACTAGCTCTGCATGTTGTCATGCAATTTCTTTACCTCTCAGAAATGATTATGACATAAAAGTGAAGTACGTGACGAGTGTGACGTTAGGAAAACATTAGGCCTCATGGAGAGATTCTGTATGGGACCACCCAACCCAAACGAGTACTGTGTGACGTGCTACCCGGCAGGTATTCACCGAGGTAGCCGGCTAGCTCAGTCGGTAGAGCGTCAGACTCTTAATCCCAGGGTCGTGGGTTCGAGCCAGACGCTGGGCGGAACGGAATTTTGTTCCGCTGCTGGTGTAAATTACCGTTTTTCTGATTAACGAGATTTAATGGAAATAGCAACTTTAAACTTTGCCTACGTCTCTGTCAGTCGCAAGGAAACTGTATTTGAAGGTGAAGGTGATTTTGTAGATATGTGTGAAAGACATGTTCTGAAATGCAAGTGTTGTTGTTTGGAGAGCACATCGGTTACGTGTCAGATGTGTAGCCAAGCAGTAATTTGTCGAAATAGCTGCAAATATTAGCCGGTAATATGAAGTGTTGTCAGCTAAAGTCTGATGATGCAGACGACCGTAAGGACGAAGTACCCAAGAATACCGCTAGGCCGCGCCTCTTTAGCTCAGTGGTAGAGCACTGGTCTAATAAACCAGGGGTCGTAAGTTCCATCCTCACAGAAAAAAGATGAATTTTGGAAATCAGTTGCGCGTCGTGGCCGTATAGCAAACAGTACCTGTGATGACGAACAATTAGCGACAGGCGTTTTTTTAAGAATTACTCTCAGATGCGATTAAGGCCAATGGCGCAGATAAAGCATTTGCCAAAGCGGTACAGCATAAGGTGGGACGAGGCAGTCTGAATTACATTTTATAGATGTATTTCTCACATATCTCAGAGCCTCTCGCGATATTCGTCGTCGTCGTCGTCGTCGTCGTCGTCGTCGTCGTCGTCGTCGTCGCCGTCGCCGCCGCCGCCGCCACTTCTGCAGAAGTAGCAAATGGCAATCGTAGCAAATGCGGCGAGGGACGCCCTGCCTTCTATTCCGAATGCACAAAGTGTGTGGTCTTGTTTCTCAGTCTATATTTGGTCGGTCTCGTCAGAGGTTGAATGTAACGAATGGGTGGGAAAGAGCAAGGGGCAGCGGCTGTGTAGAACGAAAACACAAATCCTCAGGGGTGTGAGCGTTTCGAGATGAGTCGTATACATGTAAATGTTGGTCGTCAGTGACCGTGTGGCCTAATGGATAAGGCGTCGGACTTCGGATCTGTAGATTACAGGTTCGTATGCTGTCACGCTTGTATTTTTCCAGTTCTGAAAAAGAAACATAACGTTTTAATGTAGCAATTGAGCAGTACGAAACCGTCTGAATGTTGCTGTTGACCATTTTTTGCTTGGAGATGCTCTTGAGCTTGAAACACACACAACAAGACCGGTGTTAACTAGCGAAATGGTCGGCAGAGTGCCGACACAGCGAGTTCTGACTATCACTTGCACATCTAAAACAACGTCGGAAAGTAACTCGTTCGGCTTTTCAGTCACATAAAGTATGTGTGTTAATTTTGACGCCACTAGCTCTGCATGTTGTCATGCAATTTCTTTACCTCTCAGAAATGATTATGACATAAAAGTGAAGTACGTGACGAGTGTGACGTTAGGAAAACATTAGGCATCATGGAGAGATTCTGTATGGGACCACCCAACCCAAACGAGTACTGTATGACGTGCTACCCTGCAGGTATTCACCGAGGTAGCCGGCTAGCTCAGTCGGTAGAGCGTCAGACTCTTAATCCCAGAGTCGTGGGTTCGAACCAGACGCTGGGAGGAACGGAATTTTGTTCCGCTGCAGGTGTAAATTACCGTTTTTCTGATTAACGAGATTTAATGGAAATAGCAACTTTAAACTTTGCCTACGTCTCTGTCAGTCGCAAGGAAACTGTATTTGAAGGTGAAGGTGATTTTGTAGATATGTGTGAAAGACATGTTCTGAAATGCAAGTGTTGTTGTTTGGAGAGCACATCGGTTACGTGTCAGATGTGTAGCCAAGCAGTAATTTGTCGCCATAGCTGCAAATATTAGCCGGTAATATGAAGTGTTGTCAGCTAAAGTCTGATGATGCAGACGACCGTAAGGACGAAGTACCCAAGAGTACCGCTAGGCCGCGCCTCTTTAGTTCAGTGGTGGAGCACTGGTCTAATAAACCAGGAGTCGTAAGTTCCATCCTAACACGAGAAAGATGAATTTTGGAAATCAGTTGCCAGTCGTGGCCGTATAGCAAACAGTACCTGTGATGACGAACAATTAGCGACAGGCGTTTTTTTAAGAATTACTCTCAGATGCGATTAAGGCGAATGGCGCAGATAAAGCATTTGCCAAAGCGGTACAGCATAAGGTGGGACGAGGCAGTCTGAATTACATTTTATAGATGTATTTCTCACATATCTCAGAGCCTCTCGCGATATTCGTCGTCGTCGTCGTCGTCGTCGCCGTCGTCGCCGTCGCCGCCGCCGCCGCCACTTCTGCAGAAGTAGCAAATGGCAATCGTAGCAAATGCGGCGAGGGACGCCCTGCCTTCGATTCCGAATGCACAAAGTGTGTGGACTTGTTTCTCAGTCTATATTTGGTCGGTCTCGTCAGAGGTTGAATGTAACGAATGGGTGGGAAAGAGCAAGGGGCAGCGGCTGTGTAGAACGAAAACACAAATCCTCAGGGGTGTGAGCGTTTCGAGATGAGTCGTATACATGTAAATGTTGGTCGTCAGTGACCGTGTGGCCTAATGGATAAGGCGTCGGACTTCGGATCTGAAGATTACAGGTTCGAATGCTGTCACGCTTGTATTTTTCCAGTTCTGAAAAAGAAACATAACGTTTTAATGTAGCAATTGAGCAGTACGAATTCGTCTGAATGTTGCTGTTGACCATTTTTTGCTTGGAGATGCTCTTGAGCTTGAAACACACACAACAAGACCGGTGTTAACTAGCGAAATGGTCGGCAGAGTGCCGACACAGCGAGTTCTGACTATCACTTGCACATCTAAAACAACGTCGGAAAGTAACTCGTTCGGCTTTTCAGTCACATAAAGTATGTGTGTTAATTTTGACGCCACTAGCTCTGCATGTTGTCATGCAATTTCTTTACCTCTCAGAAATGATTATGACATAAAAGTGAAGTACGTGACGAGTGTGACGTTAGGAAAACATTAGGCATCATGGAGAGATTCTATATGGGACCACCCAACCCAAACGAGTACTGTATGACGTGCTACCCGGCAGGTATTCACCGAGGTAGCCGGCTAGCTCAGTCGGTAGAGCGTCAGACTCTTAATCCCAGAGTCGTGGGTTCGAGCCAGACGCTGGGCGGAACGGAATTTTGTTCCGCTGCAGGTGTAAATTACCGTTTTTCTGATTAACGAGATTTAATGGAAATAGCAACTTTAAACTTTGCCTACGTCTCTGTCAGTCGCAAGGAAACTGTATTTGAAGGTGAAGGTGATTTTGTAGATATGTGTGAAAGACATGTTCTGAAATGCAAGTGTTGTTGTTTGGAGAGCACATCGGTTACGTGTCAGATGTGTAGCCAAGCAGTAATTTGTCGCCATAGCTGCAAATATTAGCCGGTAATATGAAGTGTTGTCAGCTAAAGTCTGATGATGCAGACGACCGTAAGGACGAAGTACCCAAGAGTACCGCTAGGCCGCGCCTCTTTAGCTCAGTGGTGGAGCACTGGTCTAATAAACCAGGAGTCGTAAGTTCCATCCTAACACGAGAAAGATGAATTTTGGAAATCAGTTGCCAGTCGTGGCCGTATAGCAAACAGTACCTGTGATGACGAACAATTAGCGACAGGCGTTTTTTTAAGAATTACTCTCAGATGCGATTAAGGCGAATGGCGCAGATAAAGCATTTGCCAAAGCGGTACAGCATAAGGTGGGACGAGGCAGTCTGAATTACATTTTATAGATGTATTTCTCACATATCTCAGAGCCTCTCGCGATATTCGTCGTCGTCGTCGTCGTCGTCGTCGTCGCCGTCGTCGCCGTCGCCGCCGCCGCCGCCACTTCTGCAGAAGTAGCAAATGGCAATCGTAGCAAATGCGGCGAGGGACGCCCTGCCTTCGATTCCGAATGCACAAAGTGTGTGGTCTTGTTTCTCAGTCTATATTTGGTCGGTCTCGTCAGAGGTTGAATGTAACGAATGGGTGGGAAAGAGCAAGGGGCAGCGGCTGTGTAGAACGAAAACACAAATCCTCAGGGGTGTGAGCGTTTCGAGATGAGTCGTATACATGTAAATGTTGGTCGTCAGTGACCGTGTGGCCTAATGGATAAGGCGTCGGACTTCGGATCTGTAGATTACAGGTTCGTATGCTGTCACGCTTGTATTTTTCCAGTTCTGAAAAAGAAACATAACGTTTTAATGTAGCAATTGAGCAGTACGAAACCGTCTGAATGTTGCTGTTGACCATTTTTTGCTTGGAGATGCTCTTGAGCTTGAAACACACACAACAAGACCGGTGTTAACTAGCGAAATGGTCGGCAGAGTGCCGACACAGCGAGTTCTGACTATCACTTGCACATCTAAAACAACGTCGGAAAGTAACTCGTTCGGCTTTTCAGTCACATAAAGTATGTGTGTTAATTTTGACGCCACTAGCTCTGCATGTTGTCATGCAATTTCTTTACCTCTCAGAAATGATTATGACATAAAAGTGAAGTACGTGACGAGTGTGACGTTAGGAAAACATTAGGCATCATGGAGAGATTCTGTATGGGACCACCCAACCCAAACGAGTACTGTATGACGTGCTACCCTGCAGGTATTCACCGAGGTAGCCGGCTAGCTCAGTCGGTAGAGCGTCAGACTCTTAATCCCAGAGTCGTGGGTTCGAACCAGACGCTGGGAGGAACGGAATTTTGTTCCGCTGCAGGTGTAAATTACCGTTTTTCTGATTAACGAGATTTAATGGAAATAGCAACTTTAAACTTTGCCTACGTCTCTGTCAGTCGCAAGGAAACTGTATTTGAAGGTGAAGGTGATTTTGTAGATATGTGTGAAAGACATGTTCTGAAATGCAAGTGTTGTTGTTTGGAGAGCACATCGGTTACGTGTCAGATGTGTAGCCAAGCAGTAATTTGTCGCCATAGCTGCAAATATTAGCCGGTAATATGAAGTGTTGTCAGCTAAAGTCTGATGATGCAGACGACCGTAAGGACGAAGTACCCAAGAGTACCGCTAGGCCGCGCCTCTTTAGCTCAGTGGTGGAGCACTGGTCTAATAAACCAGGAGTCGTAAGTTCCATCCTAACACGAGAAAGATGAATTTTGGAAATCAGTTGCCAGTCGTGGCCGTATAGCAAACAGTACCTGTGATGACGAACAATTAGCGACAGGCGTTTTTTTAAGAATTACTCTCAGATGCGATTAAGGCGAATGGCGCAGATAAAGCATTTGCCAAAGCGGTACAGCATAAGGTGGGACGAGGCAGTCTGAATTACATTTTATAGATGTATTTCTCACATATCTCAGAGCCTCTCGCGATATTCGTCGTCGTCGTCGTCGCCGTCGCCGCCGCCGCCGCCGCCGCCGCTTCTGCAGAAGTAGCAAATGGCAATCGTAGCAAATGCGGCGAGGGACGCCCTGCCTTCGATTCCGAATGCACAAAGTGTGTGGTCTTGTTTCTCAGTCTATATTTGGTCGGCCTCGTCAGAGGTGGAATGTAACGAATGGGTGGGAAAGAGCAAGGGGCAGCGGCTGTGTAGAACGAAAACACAAATCCTCAGGGGTGTGAGCGTTTCGAGATGAGTCGTATACATGTAAATGTTGGTCGTCAGTGACCGTGTGGCCTAATGTATAAGGCGTCGGACTTCGGATCTGAAGATTACAGGTTCGAATGCTGTCACGCTTGTATTTTTCCAGTTCTGAAAAAGAAACATAACGTTTTAATGTAGCAATTGAGCAGTACGAAACCGTCTGAATGTTGCTGTTGACCATTTTTTGCTTGGAGATGCTCTTGAGCTTGAAACACACACAACAAGACCGGTGTTAACTAGCGAAATGGTCGGCAGAGTGCCGACACAGCGAGTTCTGACTATCACTTGCACATCTAAAACAACGTCGGAAAGTAACTCGTTCGGCTTTTCAGTCACATAAAGTATGTGTGTTAATTTTGACGCCACTAGCTCTGCATGTTGTCATGCAATTTCTTTACCTCTCAGAAATGATTATGACATAAAAGTGAAGTACGTGACGAGTGTGACGTTAGGAAAACATTAGGCATCATGGAGAGATTCTATATGGGACCACCCAACCCAAACGAGTACTGTATGACGTGCTACCCGGCAGGTATTCACCGAGGTAGCCGGCTAGCTCAGTCGGTAGAGCGTCAGACTCGTAATCCCAGAGTCGTGGGTTCGAGCCAGACGCTGGGCGGAACGGAATTTTGTTCCGCTGCAGGTGTAAATTACCGTTTTTCTGATTAACGAGATTTAATGGAAATAGCAACTTTAAACTTTGCCTACGTCTCTGTCAGTCGCAAGGAAACTGTATTTGAAGGTGAAGGTGATTTTGTAGATATGTGTGAAAGACATGTTCTGAAATGCAAGTGTTGTTGTTTGGAGAGCACATCGGTTACGTGTCAGATGTGTAGCCAAGCAGTAATTTGTCGCCATAGCTGCAAATATTAGCCGGTAATATGAAGTGTTGTCAGCTAAAGTCTGATGATGCAGACGACCGTAAGGACGAAGTACCCAAGAGTACCGCTAGGCCGCGTCTCTTTAGCTCAGTGGTGGAGCACTGGTCTAATAAACCAGGAGTCGTAAGTTCCATCCTAACACGAGAAAGATGAATTTTGGAAATCAGTTGCGCGTCGTGGCCGTATAGCAAACAGTACCTGTGATGACGAACAATTAGCGACAGGCGTTTTTTTAAGAATTACTCTCAGATGCGATTAAGGCGAATGGCGCAGATAAAGCATTTGCCAAAGCGGTACAGCATAAGGTGGGACGAGGCAGTCTGAATTACATTTTATAGATGTATTTCTCACATATCTCAGAGCCTCTCGCGATATTCGTCGTCGTCGTCGTCGCCGTCGCCGTCGCCGCCGCCGCCGCCGCCGCCGCCGCCGCCGCTTCTGCAGAAGTAGCAAGTGGCAATCGTAGCAAATGCGGCGAGGGACGCCCTGCCTTCGATTCCGAATGCACAAAGTGTGTGGTCTTGTTTCTCAGTCTATATTTGGTCGGTCTCGTCAGAGGTTGAATGTAACGAATGGGTGGGAAAGAGCAAGGGGCAGCGGCTGTGTAGAACGAAAACACAAATCCTCAGGGGTGTGAGCGTTTCGAGATGAGTCATATACATGTAAATGTTGGTCGTCAATGACCGTGTGGCCTAATGGATAAGGCGTCGGACTTCGGATCTGAAGATTACAGGTTCGAATGCCGTCACGCTTGTATTTTTCCAGTTCTGAAAAAGAAACATAACGTTTTAATTTAGCAATTGAGCAGTACGAAACCGTCTGAATGTTGCTGTTGACCATTTTTTGCTTGGAGATGCTCTTGACCTTGAAACACACACAACAAGACCGGTGTTAACTAGCGAAATGGTCGGCAGAGTTCTGACTATCACTTGCACATCTAAAACAACGTCGGAAAGTAACTCGTTCGGCTTTTCAGTCACATAAAGTATGTGTGTTAATTTTGACGCCACTAGCTCTGCATGTTGTCATGCAATTTCTTTACCTCTCAGAAATGATTATGACATAAAAGTGAAGTACGTGACGAGTGTGACGTTAGGAAAACATTAGGCATCATGGAGAGATTCTATATGGGACCACCCAACCCAAACGAGTACTGTATGACGTGCTACCCGGCAGGTATTCACCGAGGTAGCCGGCTAGCTCAGTCGGTAGAGCGTCAGACTTTTAATCCCAGGGTCGTGGGTTCGAGCCAGACGCTGGGCGGAACGGAATTTTGTTCCGCTGCAGGTGTAAATTACCGTTTTTCTGATTAACGAGATTTAATGGAAATAGCAACTTTAAACTTTGCCTACGTCTCTGTCAGTCGCAAGGAAACTGTATTTGAAGGTGAAGGTGATTTTGTAGACATGTGTGAAAGACATGTTCTGAAATGCAAGTGTTGTTGTTTGGAGAGCACATCGGTTACGTGTCAGATGTGTAGCCAAGCAGTAATTTGTCGAAATAGCTGCAAATATTAGCCGGTAATATGAAGTGTTGTCAGCTAAAGTCTGATGATGCAGACGACCGTAAGGACGAAGTACCCTAGAGTACCGCTAGGCCGCGCCTCTTTAGCTCAGTGGTAGAGCACTGGTCTAATAAACCAGGGGTCGTAAGTTCCATCCTCACAGGAGAAAGACGAATTTTGGAAATCAGTTGCGCGTCGTGGCCGTATAGCAAACAGTACCTGTGATGACGAACAATTAGCGACAGGCGTTTTTTTAAGAATTACTCTCAGATGCGATTAAGGCGAATGGCGCAGATAAAGCATTTGCCAAAGCGGTACAGCATAAGGTGGGACGAGGCAGTCTGAATTACATTTTATAGATGTATTTCTCACATATCTCAGAGCCTCTCGCGATATTCGTCGTCGTCGTCGTCGTCGTCGCCGTCGCCGCCGCCGCTTCTGCAGAAGTAGCAAATGGCAATCGTAGCAAATGCGGCGAGGGACGCCCTGCCTTCGATTCCGAATGCACAAAGTGTGTGGTCTTGTTTCTCAGTCTATATTTGGTCGGCCTCGTCAGAGGTGGAATGTAACGAATGGGTGGGAAAGAGCAAGGGGCAGCGGCAGCGGCTGTGTAGAACGAAAACACAAATCCTCAGGGGTGTGAGCGTTTCGAGATGAGTCGTATACATGTAAATGTTGGTCGTCAGTGACCGTGTGGCCTAATGGATAAGGCGTCGGACTTCGGATCTGTAGATTACAGGTTCGAATGCTGTCACGCTTGTATTTTTCCAGTTCTGAAAAAGAAACATAACGTTTTAATGTAGCAATTGAGCAGTACGAAACCGTCTGAATGTTGCTGTTGACCATTTTTTGCTTGGAGATGCTCTTGAGCTTGAAACACACACAACAAGACCGGTGTTAACTAGCGAAATGGTCGGCAGAGTGCCGACACAGCGAGTTCTGACTATCACTTGCACATCTAAAACAACGTCGGAAAGTAACTCGTTCGGCTTTTCAGTCACATAAAGTATGTGTGTTAATTTTGACGCCACTAGCTCTGCATGTTGTCATGCAATTTCTTTACCTCTCAGAAATGATTATGACATAAAAGTGAAGTACGTGACGAGTGTGACGTTAGGAAAACATTAGGCATCATGGAGAGATTCTGTATGGGACCACCCAACCCAAACGAGTACTGTATGACGTGCTACCCTGCAGGTATTCACCGAGGTAGCCGGCTAGCTCAGTCGGTAGAGCGTCAGACTCTTAATCCCAGAGTCGTGGGTTCGAGCCAGACGCTGGGAGGAACGGAATTTTGTTCCGCTGCAGGTGTAAATTACCGTTTTTCTGATTAACGAGATTTAATGGAAATAGCAACTTTAAACTTTGCCTACGTCTCTGTCAGTCGCAAGGAAACTGTATTTGAAGGTGAAGGTGATTTTGTAGATATGTGTGAAAGACATGTTCTGAAATGCAAGTGTTGTTCTTTGGAGAGCACATCGGTTACGTGTCAGATGTGTAGCCAAGCAGTAATTTGTCGCCATAGCTGCAAATATTAGCCGGTAATATGAAGTGTTGTCAGCTAAAGTCTGATGATGCAGACGACCGTAAGGACGAAGTACCCAAGAGTACCGCTAGGCCGCGCCTCTTTAGCTCAGTGGTGGAGCACTGGTCTAATAAACCAGGAGTCGTAAGTTCCATCCTAACACGAGAAAGATGAATTTTGGAAATCAGTTGCCAGTCGTGGCCGTATAGCAAACAGTACCTGTGATGACGAACAATTAGCGACAGGCGTTTTTTTAAGAATTACTCTCAGATGCGATTAAGGCGAATGG
Organism: Schistocerca gregaria; assembly: GCF_023897955.1. Classification (NCBI taxonomy): domain Eukaryota; kingdom Metazoa; phylum Arthropoda; class Insecta; order Orthoptera; family Acrididae; genus Schistocerca; species Schistocerca gregaria. The sequence continues at coordinate 27,893,948 of NC_064925.1, forward strand.
CGCAGATAAAGCATTTGCCAAAGCGGTACAGCATAAGGTGGGACGAGGCAGTCTGAATTACATTTTATAGATGTATTTCTCACATATCTCAGAGCCTCTCGCGATATTCGTCGTCGTCGTCGTCGCCGTCGCCGCCGCCGCCGCCGCCGCCGCTTCTGCAGAAGTAGCAAATGGCAATCGTAGCAAATGCGGCGAGGGACGCCCTGCCTTCGATTCCGAATGCACAAAGTGTGTGGTCTTGTTTCTCAGTCTATATTTGGTCGGCCTCGTCAGAGGTGGAATGTAACGAATGGGTGGGAAAGAGCAAGGGGCAGCGGCTGTGTAGAACGAAAACACAAATCCTCAGGGGTGTGAGCGTTACGAGATGAGTCGTATACATGTAAATGTTGGTCGTCAGTGACCGTGTGGCCTAATGTATAAGGCGTCGGACTTCGGATCTGAAGATTACAGGTTCGAATGCTGTCACGCTTGTATTCTTCCAGTTCTGAAAAAGAAACATAACGTTTTAATGTAGCAATTGAGCAGTACGAAACCGTCTGAATGTTGCTGTTGACCATTTTTTGCTTGGAGATGCTCTTGAGCTTGAAACACACACAACAAGACCGGTGTTAACTAGCGAAATGGTCGGCAGAGTGCCGACACAGCGAGTTCTGACTATCACTTGCACATCTAAAACAACGTCGGAAAGTAACTCGTTCGGCTTTTCAGTCACATAAAGTATGTGTGTTAATTTTGACGCCACTAGCTCTGCATGTTGTCATGCAATTTCTTTACCTCTCAGAAATGATTATGACATAAAAGTGAAGTACGTGACGAGTGTGACGTTAGGAAAACATTAGGCATCATGGAGAGATTCTATATGGGACCACCCAACCCAAACGAGTACTGTATGACGTGCTACCCGGTAGGTATTCACCGAGGTAGCCGGCTAGCTCAGTCGGTAGAGCGTCAGACTCGTAATCCCATAGTCGTGGGTTCGAGCCAGACGCTGGGCGGAACGGAATTTTGTTCCGCTGCAGGTGTAAATTACCGTTTTTCTGATTAACGAGATTTAATGGAAATAGCAACTTTAAACTTTGCCTACGTCTCTGTCAGTCGCAAGGAAACTGTATTTGAAGGTGAAGGTGATTTTGTAGATATGTGTGAAAGACATGTTCTGAAATGCAAGTGTTGTTGTTTGGAGAGCACATCGGTTACGTGTCAGATGTGTAGCCAAGCAGTAATTTGTCGCCATAGCTGCAAATATTAGCCGGTAATATGAAGTGTTGTCAGCTAAAGTCTGATGATGCAGACGACCGTAAGGACGATGTACCCAAGAGTACCGCTAGGCCGCGTCTCTTTAGCTCAGTGGTGGAGCACTGGTCTAATAAACCAGGAGTCGTAAGTTCCATCCTAACACGAGAAAGATGAATTTTGGAAATCAGTTGCCAGTCGTGGCCGTATAGCAAACAGTACCTGTGATGACGAACAATTAGCGACAGGCGTTTTTTTAAGAATTACTCTCAGATGCGATTAAGGCGAATGGCGCAGATAAAGCATTTGCCAAAGCGGTACAGCATAAGGTGGGACGAGGCAGTCTGAATTACATTTTATAGATGTATTTCTCACATATCTCAGAGCCTCTCGCGATATTCGTCGTCGTCGTCGTCGCCGTCGCCGCCGCCGCCGCTTCTGCAGAAGTAGCAAGTGGCAATCGTAGCAAATGCGGCGAGGGACGCCCTGCCTTCGATTCCGAATGCACAAAGTGTGTGGTCTTGTTTCTCAGTCTATATTTGGTCGGTCTCGTCAGAGGTTGAATGTAACGAATGGGTGGGAAAGAGCAAGGGGCAGCGGCTGTGTAGAACGAAAACACAAATCCTCAGGGGTGTGAGCGTTTCGAGATGAGTCATATACATGTAAGTGTTGGTCGTCAATGACCGTGTGGCCTAATGGATAAGGCGTCGGACTTCGGATCTGAAGATTACAGGTTCGAATGCCGTCACTCTTGTATTTTTCCAGTTCTGAAAAAGAAACATAACGTTTTAATGTAGCAACTGAGCAGTACGAAACCGTCTGAATGTTGCTGTTGACCATTTTTTGCTTGGAGATGCTCTTGACCTTGAAACACACACAACAAGACCGGTGTTAACTAGCGAAATGGTCGGCAGAGTTCTGACTATCACTTGCACATCTAAAACAACGTCGGAAAGTAACTCGTTCGGCTTTTCAGTCACATAAAGTATGTGTGTTAATTTTGACGCCACTAGCTCTGCATGTTGTCATGCAATTTCTTTACCTCTCAGAAATGATTATGACATAAAAGTGAAGTACGTGACGAGTGTGACGTTAGGAAAACATTAGGCATCATGGAGAGATTCTATATGGGACCACCCAACCCAAACGAGTACTGTATGACGTGCTACCCGGCAGGTATTCACCGAGGTAGCCGGCTAGCTCAGTCGGTAGAGCGTCAGACTTTTAATCCCAGGGTCGTGGGTTCGAGCCAGACGCTGGGCGGAACGGAATTTTGTTCCGCTGCAGGTGTAAATTACCGTTTTTCTGATTAACGAGATTTAATGGAAATAGCAACTTTAAACTTTGCCTATGTCTCTGTCAGTCGCAAGGAAACTGTATTTGAAGGTGAAGGTGATTTTGTAGACATGTGTGAAAGACATGTTCTGAAATGCAAGTGTTGTTGTTTGGAGAGCACATCGGTTACGTGTCAGATGTGTAGCCAAGCAGTAATTTGTCGAAATAGCTGCAAATATTAGCCGGTAATATGAAGTGTTGTCAGCTAAAGTCTGATGATGCAGACGACCGTAAGGACGAAGTACCCAAGAGTACCGCTAGGCCGCGCCTCTTTAGCTCAGTGGTAGAGCACTGGTCTAATAAACCAGGGGTCGTAAGTTCCATCCTCACAGGAGAAAGACGAATTTTGGAAATCAGTTGCGCGTCGTGGCCGTATAGCAAACAGTACCTGTGATGACGAACAATTAGCGACAGGCGTTTTTTTTAAGAATTACTCTCAGATGCGATTAAGGCGAATGGCGCAGATAAAGCATTTGCCAAAGCGGTACAGCATAAGGTGGGACGAGGCAGTCTGAATTACATTTTATAGATGTATTTCTCACATATCTCAGAGCCTCTCGCGATATTCGTCGTCGTCGTCGTCGTCGTCTTCGCCGCCGCCGCCGCCGCCGCTTCTGCAGAAGTAGCAAATGGCAATCGTAGCAAATGCGGCGAGGGACGCCCTGCCTTCGATTCCGAATGCACAAAGTGTGTGGTCTTGTTTCTCAGTCTATATTTGGTCGGTCTCGTCAGAGGTTGAATGTAACGAATGGGTGGGAAAGAGCAAGGGGCAGCGGCTGTGTAGAACGAAAACACAAATCCTCAGGGGTGTGAGCGTTTCGAGATGAGTCGTATACATGTAAATGTTGGTCGTCAGTGACCGTGTGGCCTAATGGATAAGGCGTCGGACTTCGGATCTGAAGATTACAGGTTCGAATGCTGTCACGCTTGTATTTTTCCAGTTCTGAAAAAGAAACATAACGTTTTAATGTAGCAATTGAGCAGTACGAAACCGTCTGAATGTTGCTGTTGACCATTTTTTGCTTGGAGATGCTCTTGAGCTTGAAACACACACAACAAGACCGGTGTTAACTAGCGAAATGGTCGGCAGAGTGCCGACACAGCGAGTTCTGACTATCACTTGCACATCTAAAACAACGTCGGAAAGTAACTCGTTCGGCTTTTCAGTCACATAAAGTGTGTGTGTTAATTTTGACGCCACTAGCTCTGCATGTTGTCATGCAATTTCTTTACCTCTCAGAAATGATTATGACATAAAAGTGAAGTACGTTACGAGTGTGACGTTAGGAAAACATTAGGCATCATGGAGAGATTCTGTATGGGACCACCCAACCCAAACGAGTACTGTGTGACGTGCTACCCGGCAGGTATTCACCGAGGTAGCCGGCTAGCTCAGTCGGTAGAGCGTCAGACTCTTAATCCCAGGGTCGTGGGTTCAAGCCAGACGCTGGGCGGAACGGAATTTTTTTCCGCTGCAGGTGTAAATTACCGTTTTTCTGATTAACGAGATTTAATGGAAATAGCAACTTTAAACTTTGCCTACGTCTCTGTCAGTCGCAAGGAAACTGTATTTGAGGGTGAAGGTGATTTTGTAGACATGTGTGAAAGACATATTCTGAAATGCAAGTGTTGTTGTTTGGAGAGCACATCGGTTACGTGTCAGATGTGTAGCCAAGCAGTAATTTGTCGCCATAGCTGCAAATATTAGCCGGTAATATGAAGTGTTGTCAGCTAAAGTCTGATGATGCAGACGACCGTAAGGACGAAGTACCCAAGAGTACCGCTAGACCGCGCCTCTTTAGCTCAGTGGTGGAGCACTGGTCTAATCAACCAGGAGTCGTAAGTTCCATCCTAACACGAGAAAGATGAATTTTGGAAATCAGTTGCGCGTCGTGGCCGTATAGCAAACAGTACCTGTGATGACGAACAATTAGCGACAGGCGTTTTTTTAAGAATTACTCTCAGATGCGATTAAGGCGAATGGCGCAGATAAAGCATTTGCCAAAGCGGTACAGCATAAGGTGGGACGAGGCAGTCTGAATTACATTTTATAGATGTATTTCTCACATATCTCAGAGCCTCTCGCGATATTCGTCGCCGTCGCCGCCGCCGCCGCCGCCGCCGCCGCTTCTGCAGAAGTAGCAAATGGCAATCGTAGCAAATGCGGCGAGGGACGCCCTGCCTTCGATTACGAATGCACAAAGTGTGTGGTCTTGTTTCTCAGTCTATATTTGGTCGGTCTCGTCAGAGGTTGAATGTAACGAATGGGTGGGAAAGAGCAAGGGGCAGCGGCTGTGTAGAACGAAAACACAAATCCTCAGGGGTGTGAGCGTTTCGAGATGAGTCGTATACATGTAAATGTTGGTCGTCAGTGACCGTGTGGCCTAATGGATAAGGCGTCGGACTTCGGATCTGTAGATTACAGGTTCGAATGCTGTCACGCTTGTATTTTTCCAGTTCTGAAAAAGAAACATAACGTTTTAATGTAGCAATTGAGCAGTACGAAACCGTCTGAATGTTGCTGTTGACCATTTTTTGCTTGGAGATGCTCTTGAGCTTGAAACACACACAACAAGACCGGTGTTAACTAGCGAAATGGTCGGCAGAGTGCCGACACAGCGAGTTCTGACTATCACTTGCACATCTAAAACAACGTCGGAAAGTAACTCGTTCGGCTTTTCAGTCACATAAAGTATGTGTGTTAATTTTGACGCCACTAGCTCTGCATGTTGTCATGCAATTTCTTTACCTCTCAGAAATGATTATGACATAAAAGTGAAGTACGTGACGAGTGTGACGTTAGGAAAACATTAGGCATCATGGAGAGATTCTGTATGGGACCACCAAACCCAAACGAGTACTGTATGACGTGCTACCCTGCAGGTATTCACCGAGGTAGCCGGCTAGCTCAGTCGGTAGAGCGTCAGACTCTTAATCCCAGAGACGTGGGTTCGAGCCAGACGCTGGGAGGAACGGAATTTTGTTCCGCTGCAGGTGTAAATTACCGTTTTTCTGATTAACGAGATTTAATGGAAATAGCAACTTTAAACTTTGCCTACGTCTCTGTCAGTCGCAAGGAAACTGTATTTGAAGGTGAAGGTGATTTTGTAGATATGTGTGAAAGACATGTTCTGAAATGCAAGTGTTGTTGTTTGGAGAGCACATCGGTTACGTGTCAGATGTGTAGCCAAGCAGTAATTTGTCGCCATAGCTGCAAATATTAGCCGGTAATATGAAGTGTTGTCAGCTAAAGTCTGATGATGCAGACGACCGTAAGGACGAAGTACCCAAGAGTACCGCTAGGCCGCGCCTCTTTAGCTCAGTGGTGGAGCACTGGTCTAATAAACCAGGAGTCGTAAGTTCCATCCTAACACGAGAAAGATGAATTTTGGAAATCAGTTGCCAGTCGTGGCCGTATAGCAAACAGTACCTGTGATGACGAACAATTAGCGACAGGCGTTTTTTTAAGAATTACTCTCAGATGCGATTAAGGCGAATGGCGCAGATAAAGCATTTGCCAAAGCGGTACAGCATAAGGTGGGACGAGGCAGTCTGAATTACATTTTATAGATGTATTTCTCACATATCTCAGAGCCTCTCGCGATATTCGTCGTCGTCGTCGTCGCCGCCGCTTCTGCAGAAGTAGCAAATGGCAATCGTAGCAAATGCGGCGAGGGACGCCCTGCCTTCGATTCCGAATGCACAAAGTGTGTGGTCTTGTTTCTCAGTCTATATTTGGTCGGCCTCGTCAGAGGTGGAATGTAACGAATGGGTGGGAAAGAGCAAGGGGCAGCGGCTGTGTAGAACGAAAACACAAATCCTCAGGGGTGTGAGCGTTTCGAGATGAGTCGTATACATGTAAATGTTGGTCGTCAGTGACCGTGTGGCCTAATGTATAAGGCGTCGGACTTCGGATCTGAAGATTACAGGTTCGAATGCTGTTACGCTTGTATTTTTCCAGTTCTGAAAAAGAAACATAACGTTTTAATGTAGCAATTGAGCAGTACGAAACCGTCTGAATGTTGCTGTTGACCATTTTTTGCTTGGAGATGCTCTTGAGCTTGAAACACACACAACAAGACCGGTGTTAACTAGCGAAATGGTCGGCAGAGTGCCGACACAGCGAGTTCTGACTATCACTTGCACATCTAAAACAACGTCGGAAAGTAACTCGTTCGGCTTTTCAGTCACATAAAGTATGTGTGTTAATTTTGACGCCACTAGCTCTGCATGTTGTCATGCAATTTCTTTACCTCTCAGAAATGATTATGACATAAAAGTGAAGTACGTGACGAGTGTGACGTTAGGAAAACATTAGGCATCATGGAGAGATTCTATATGGGACCACCCAACCCAAACGAGTACTGTATGACGTGCTACCCGGCAGGTATTCACCGAGGTAGCCGGCTAGCTCAGTCGGTAGAGCGTCAGACTCGTAATCCCAGAGTCGTGGGTTCGAGCCAGACGCTGGGCGGAACGGAATTTTGTTCCGCTGCAGGTGTAAATTACCGTTTTTCTGATTAACGAGATTTAATGGAAATAGCAACTTTAAACTTTGCCTACGTCTCTGTCAGTCGCAAGGAAACTGTATTTGAAGGTGAAGGTGATTTTGTAGATATGTGTGAAAGACATGTTCTGAAATGCAAGTGTTGTTGTTTGGAGAGCACATCGGTTACGTGTCAGATGTGTAGCCAAGCAGTAATTTGTCGCCATAGCTGCAAATATTAGCCGGTAATATGAAGTGTTGTCAGCTAAAGTCTGATGATGCAGACGACCGTAAGGACGAAGTACCCAAGAGTACCGCTAGGCCGCGTCTCTTTAGCTCAGTGGTGGAGCACTGGTCTAATAAACCAGGAGTCGTAAGTTCCATCCTAACACGAGAAAGATGAATTTTGGAAATCAGTTGCCAGTCGTGGCCGTATAGCAAACAGTACCTGTGATGACGAACAATTAGCGACAGGCGTTTTTTTAAGAATTACTCTCAGATGCGATTAAGGCGAATGGCGCAGATAAAGCATTTGCCAAAGCGGTACAGCATAAGGTGGGACGAGGCAGTCTGAATTACATTTTATAGATGTATTTCTCACATATCTCAGAGCCTCTCGCGATATTCGTCGTCGTCGTCGTCGCCGTCGCCGCCGCCGCCGCCGCCGCCGCTTCTGCAGAAGTAGCAAGTGGCAATCGTAGCAAATGCGGCGAGGGACGCCCTGCCTTCGATTCCGAATGCACAAAGTGTGTGGTCTTGTTTCTCAGTCTATATTTGGTCGGTCTCGTCAGAGGTTGAATGTAACGAATGGGTGGGAAAGAGCAAGGGGCAGCGGCTGTGTAGAACGAAAACACAAATCCTCAGGGGTGTGAGCGTTTCGAGATGAGTCATATACATGTAAATGTTGGTCGTCAATGACCGTGTGGCCTAATGGATAAGGCGTCGGACTTCGGATCTGAAGATTACAGGTTCGAATGCCGTCACGCTTGTATTTTTCCGGTTCTGAAAAAGAAACATAACGTTTTAATGTAGCAATTGAGCAGTACGAAACCGTCTGAATGTTGCTGTTGACCATTTTTTGCTTGGAGATGCTCTTGACCTTGAAACACACACAACAAGACCGGTGTTAACTAGCGAAATGGTCGGCAGAGTTCTGACTATCACTTGCACATCTAAAACAACGTCGGAAAGTAACTCGTTCGGCTTTTCAGTCACATAAAGTATGTGTGTTAATTTTGACGCCACTAGCTCTGCATGTTGTCATGCAATTTCTTTACCTCTCAGAAATGATTATGACATAAAAGTGAAGTACGTGACGAGTGTGACGTTAGGAAAACATTAGGCATCATGGAGAGATTCTATATGGGACCACCCAACCCAAACGAGTACTGTATGACGTGCTACCCGGCAGGTATTCACCGAGGTAGCCGGCTAGCTCAGTCGGTAGAGCGTCAGACTTTTAATCCCAGGGTCGTGGGTTCGAGCCAGACGCTGGGCGGAACGGAATTTTGTTCCGCTGCAGGTGTAAATTACCGTTTTTCTGATTAACGAGATTTAATGGAAATAGCAACTTTAAACTTTGCCTACGTCTCTGTCAGTCGCAAGGAAACTGTATTTGAAGGTGAAGGTGATTTTGTAGACATGTGTGAAAGACATGTTCTGAAATGCAAGTGTTGTTGTTTGGAGAGCACATCGGTTACGTGTCAGATGTGTAGCCAAGCAGTAATTTGTCGAAATAGCTGCAAATATTAGCCGGTAATATGAAGTGTTGTCAGCTAAAGTCTGATGATGCAGACGACCGTAAGGACGAAGTACCCAAGAGTACCGCTAGGCCGCGCCTCTTTAGCTCAGTGGTAGAGCACTGGTCTAATAAACCAGGGGTCGTAAGTTCCATCCTCACAGGAGAAAGACGAATTTTGGAAATCAGTTGCGCGTCGTGGCCGTATAGCAAACAGTACCTGTGATGACGAACAATTAGCGACAGGCGTTTTTTTTAAGAATTACTCTCAGATGCGATTAAGGCGAATGGCGCAGATAAAGCATTTGCCAAAGCGGTACAGCATAAGGTGGGACGAGGCAGTCTGAATTACATTTTATAGATGTATTTCTCACATATCTCAGAGCCTCTCGCGATATTCGTCGTCGTCGTCGTCGTCTTCGCCGCCGCCGCCGCCGCCGCTTCTGCAGAAGTAGCAAATGGCAATCGTAGCAAATGCGGCGAGGGACGCCCTGCCTTCGATTCCGAATGCACAAAGTGTGTGGTCTTGTTTCTCAGTCTATATTTGGTCGGTCTCGTCAGAGGTTGAATGTAACGAATGGGTGGGAAAGAGCAAGGGGCAGCGGCTGTGTAGAACGAAAACACAAATCCTCAGGGGTGTGAGCGTTTCGAGATGAGTCGTATACATGTAAATGTTGGTCGTCATTGACCGTGTGGCCTAATGGATAAGGCGTCGGACTTCGGATCTGAAGATTACAGGTTCGAATGCTGTCACGCTTGTATTCTTCCAGTTCTGAAAAAGAAACATAACGTTTTAACGTAGCAATTGAGCAGTACGAAACCGTCTGAATGTTGCTGTTGACCATTTTTTGCTTGGAGATGCTCTTGAGCTTGAAACACACACAACAAGACCGGTGTTAACTAGCGAAATGGTCGGCAGAGTGCCGACACAGCGAGTTCTGACTATCACTTGCACATCTAAAACAACGTCGGAAAGTAACTCGTTCGGCTTTTCAGTCACATAAAGTATGTGTGTTAATTTTGACGCCACTAGCTCTGCATGTTGTCATGCAATTTCTTTACCTCTCAGAAATGATTATGACATAAAAGTGAAGTACGTGGCGAGTGTGACGTTAGGAAAACATTAGGCATCATGGAGAGATTCTGTATGGGACCACCCAACCCAAACGAGTACTGTATGACGTGCTACCCTGCAGGTATTCACCGAGGTAGCCGGCTAGCTCAGTCGGTAGAGCGTCAGACTCTCAATCCCAGAGTCGTGGGTTCGAGCCAGACGCTGGGCGGAACGGAATTTTGTTCCGCTGCAGGTGTAAATTACCGTTTTTCTGATTAACGAGATTTAATGGAAATAGAAACTTTAAACTTTGCCTACGTCTCTGTCAGTCGCAAGGAAACTGTATTTGAAGGTGAAGGTGATTTTGTAGATATGTGTGAAAGACATGTTCTGAAATGCAAGTGTTGTTGTTTGGAGAGCACATCGGTTACGTGTCAGATGTGTAGCCAAGCAGTAATTTGCCGAAATAGCTGCAAATATTAGCCGGTAATATGAAGTGTTGTCAGCTAAAGTCTGATGATGCAGACGACCGTAAGGACGAAGTACCCAAGAATACCGCTAGGCCGCGCCTCTTTAGCTCAGTGGTAGAGCATTGGTCTAATAAACCAGGGGTCGTAAGTTCCATCCTAACACGAGAAAGATGAATTTTGGAAATCAGTTGCGCGTCGTGGCCGTATAGCAAACAGTACCTGTGATGACGAACAATTAGCGACAGGCGTTTTTTTTAAGAATTACTCTCAGATGCGATTAAGGCGAATGGCGCAGATAAAGCATTTGCCAACGCGGTACAGCATAAGGTGGGACGAGGCAGTCTGAATTACATTTTATAGATGTATTTCTCACATATCTCAGAGCCTCTCGCGATATTCGTCGTCGTCGTCGTCGTCTTCGCCGCCGCCGCCGCCGCCGCTTCTGCAGAAGTAGCAAATGGCAATCGTAGCAAATGCGGCGAGGGACGCCCTGCCTTCGATTCCGAATGCACAAAGTGTGTGGTCTTGTTTCTCAGTCTATATTTGGTCGGTCTCGTCAGAGGTTGAATGTAACGAATGGGTGGGAAAGAGCAAGGGGCAGCGGCTGTGTAGAACGAAAACACAAATCCTCAGGGGTGTGAGCGTTTCGAGATGAGTCGTATACATGTAAATGTTGGTCGTCATTGACCGTGTGGCCTAATGGATAAGGCGTCGGACTTCGGATCTGAAGATTACAGGTTCGAATGCTGTCACGCTTGTATTCTTCCAGTTCTGAAAAAGAAACATAACGTTTTAATGTAGCAATTGAGCAGTACGAAACCGTCTGAATGTTGCTGTTGACCACTTTTTGCTTGGAGATGCTCTTGAGCTTGAAACACACACAACAAGACCGGTGTTAACTAGCGAAATGGTCGGCAGAGTGCCGACACAGCGAGTTCTGACTATCACTTGCACATCTAAAACAACGTCGGAAAGTAACTCGTTCGGCTTTTCAGTCACATAAAGTATGTGTGTTAATTTTGACGCCACTAGCTCTGCATGTTGTCATGCAATTTCTTTACCTCTCAGAAATGATTATGACATAAAAGTGAAGTACGTGACGAGTGTGACGTTAGGAAAACATTGGGCATCATGGAGAGATTCTGTATGGGACCACCCAACCCAAACGAGTACTGTGTGACGTGCTACCCGGCAGGTATTCACCGAGGTAGCCGGCTAGCTCAGTCGGTAGAGCGTCAGACTCTTAATCCCAGGGTCGTGGGTTCGAGCCAGACGCTGGGCGGAACGGAATTTTGTTCCGCTGCAGGTGTAAATTACCGTTTTTCTGATTAACGAGATTTAATGGAAATTGCAACTTTAAACTTTGCCTACGTCTCTGTCAGTCGCAAGGAAACTGTATTTGAAGGTGAAGGTGATTTTGTAGATATGTGTGAAAGACATGTTCTGAAATGCAAGTGTTGTTGTTTGGAGAGCACATCGGTTACGTGTCAGTTGTGTAGCCAAGCAGTAATTTGTCGAAATAGCTGCAAATATTAGCCGGTAATATGAAGTGTTGTCAGCTAAAGTCTGATGATGCAGACGACCGTAAGGACGAAGTACCCAAGAATACCGCTAGGCCACGCCTCTTTAGCTCAGTGGTAGAGCACTGGTCTAATAAACCAGGAGTCGTAAGTTCCATCCTAACACGAGAAAGATGAATTTTGGAAATCAGTTGCGCGTCGTGGCCGTATAGCAAACAGTACCTGTGATGACGAACAATTAGCGACAGGCGTTTTTTTAAGAATTACTCTCAGATGCGATTAAGGCGAATGGCGCAGATAAAGCATTTGCCAAAGCGGTACAGCATAAGGTGGGACGAGGCAGTCTGAATTACATTTTATAGATGTATTTCTCACATATCTCAGAGCCTCTCGCGATATTCGTCGCCGTCGCCGCCGCCGCCGCCGCCGCCGCCGCCGCCGCCGCTTCTGCAGAAGTAGCAAATGGCAATCGTAGCAAATGCGGCGAGGGACGCCCTGCCTTCGATTCCGAATGCACAAAGTGTGTGGTCTTGTTTCTCAGTCTATATTTGGGCGGTCTCGTCAGAGGTTGAATGTAACGAATGGGTGGGAAAGAGCAAGGGGCAGCGGCTGTGTAGAACGAAAACACAAATCCTCAGGGGTGTGAGCATTTCGAGATGAGTCGTATACATGTAAATGTTGGTCGTCAGTGACCGTGTGGCCTAATGGATAAGGCGTCGGACTTCGGATCTGAAGATTACAGGTTCGAATGCTGTCACGCTTGTATTCTTCCAGTTCTGAAAAAGAAACATAACGTTTTAATGTAGCAATTGAGCAGTACGAAACTGTCTGAATGTTGCTGTTGACCATTTTTTGCTTGGAGATGCTCTTGAGCTTGAAACTCACACAACAAGACCGGTGTTAACTAGCGAAATTGTCGGCAGAGTGCCGACACAGCGAGTTCTGACTATCACTTGCACATCTAAAACAACGTCGGAAAGTAACTCGTTCGGCTTTTCAGTCACATAAAGTATGTGTGTTAATTTTGACGCCACTAGCTCTGCATGTTGTCATGCAATTTCTTTACCTCTCAGAAATGATTATGACATAAAAGTGAAGTACGTGACGAGTGTGACGTTAGGAAAACATTAGGCATCATGGAGAGATTCTGTATGGGACCACACAACCCAAACGAGTACTGTGTGACGTGCTACCCGGCAGGTATTCACCGAGGTAGCCGGCTCGCTCAGTCGGTAGAGCGTCAGACTCTTAATCCCAGGGTTGTGGGTTCGAGCCAGACGCTGGGCGGAACGGAATTTTATTCCGCTGCAGGTGTAAATTACCGTTTTTCTGATTAACGAGATTTAATGGAAATAGCAACTTTAAACTTTGCCTACGTCTCTGTCAGTCGCAAGGAAACTGTATTTGAGGGTGAAGGTGATTTTGTAGACATGTGTGAAAGACATATTCTGAAATGCAAGTGTTGTTGTTTGGAGAGCACATCGGTTACGTGTCAGATGTGTAGCCAAGCAGTAATTTGTCGCCATAGCTGCAAATATTAGCCGGTAATATGAAGTGTTGTCAGCTAAAGTCTGATGATGCAGACGACCGTAAGGACGAAGTACCCAAGAGTACCGCTAGACAGCGCCTCTTTAGCTCAGTGGTGGAGCACTGGTCTAATAAACCAGGAGTCGTAAGTTCCATCCTAACACGAGAAAGATGAATTTTGGGAATCAGTTGCGCGTCGTGGCCGTATAGCAAACAGTACCTGTGATGACGAACAATTAGCGACAGGCGTTTTTTTAAGAATTACTCTCAGATGCGATTAAGGCGAATGGCGCAGATAAAGCATTTGCCAAAGCGGTACAGCATAAGGTGGGACAAGGCAGTCTGAATTACATTTTATAGATGTATTTCTCACATATCTCAGAGCCTCTCGCGATATTCGTCGCCGTCGCCGCCGCCGCCGCCGCCGCCGCCGCTTCTGCAGAAGTAGCAAATGGCAATCGTAGCAAATGCGGCGAGGGACGCCCTGCCTTCGATTCCGAATGCACAAAGTGTGTGGTCTTGTTTCTCAGTCTATATTTGGGCGGTCTCGTCAGAGGTTGAATGTAACGAATGGGTGGGAAAGAGCAAGGGGCAGCGGCTGTGTAGAACGAAAACACAAATCCTCAGGGGTGTGAGCATTTCGAGATGAGTCGTATACATGTAAATGTTGGTCGTCATTGACCGTGTGGCCTAATGGATAAGGCGTCGGACTTCGGTTCTGAAGATTACAGGTTCGAATGCTGTCACGCTTGTATTCTTCCAGTTCTGAAAAAGAAACATAACGTTTTAATGTAGCAATTGAGCAGTACGAAACCGTCTGAATGTTGCTGTTGACCATTTTTTGCTTGGAGATGCTCTTGAGCTTGAAACTCACACAACAAGACCGGTGTTAACTAGCGAAATGGTCGGCAGAGTGCCGACACAGCGAGTTCTGACTATCACTTGCACATCTAAAACAACGTCGGAAAGTAACTCGTTCGGCTTTTCAGTCACATAAAGTATGTGTGTTAATTTTGACGCCACTAGCTCTGCATGTTGTCATGCAATTTCTTTACCTCTCAGAAATGATTATGACATAAAAGTGAAGTACGTGACGAGTGTGACGTTAGGAAAACATTAGGCATCATGGAGAGATTCTGTATGGGATCACACAACCCAAACGAGTACTGTGTGACGTGCTACCCGGCAGGTATTCACCGAGGTAGCCGGCTAGCTCAGTCGGTAGAGCGTCAGACTCTTAATCCCAGGGTCGTGGGTTCGAGCCAGACGCTGGGCGGAACGGAATTTTGTTCCGCTGCAGGTGTACATTACCGTTTTTCTGATTAACGAGATTTAATGGAAATAGCAACTTTAAACTTTGCCTACGTCTCTGTCAGTCGCAAGGAAACTGTATTTGAGGGTGAAGGTGATTTTGTAGACATGTGTGAAAGACATATTCTGAAATGCAAGTGTTGTTGTTTGGAGAGCACATCGGTTACGTGTCAGATGTGTAGCCAAGCAGTAATTTGTCGCCATAGCTGCAAATATTAGCCGGTAATATGAAGTGTTGTCAGCTAAAGTCTGATGATGCAGACGACCGTAAGGACGAAGTACCCAAGAGTACCGCTAGACCGCGCCTCTTTAGCTCAGTGGTGGAGCACTGGTCTAATAAACCAGGAGTCGTAAGTTCCATCCTAACACGAGAAAGATGAATTTTGGGAATCAGTTGCGCGTCGTGGCCGTATAGCAAACAGTACCTGTGATGACGAACAATTAGCGACAGGCGTTTTTTTAAGAATTACTCTCAGATGCGATTAAGGCGAATGGCGCAGATAAAGCATTTGCCAAAGCGGTACAGCATAAGGTGGGACGAGGCAGTCTGAATTACATTTTATAGATGTATTTCTCACATATCTCAGAGCCTCTCGCGATATTCGTCGCCGTCGCCGCCGCCGCCGCCGCCGCCGCCGCTTCTGCAGAAGTAGCAAATGGCAATCGTAGCAAATGCGGCGAGGGACGCCCTGCCTTCGATTCCGAATGCACAAAGTGTGTGGTCTTGTTTCTCAGTCTATATTTGGGCGGTCTCGTCAGAGGTTGAATGTAACGAATGGGTGGGAAAGAGCAAGGGGCAGCGGCTGTGTAGAACGAAAACACAAATCCTCAGGGGTGTGAGCATTTCGAGATGAGTCGTATACATGTAAATGTTGGTCGTCATTGACCGTGTGGCCTAATGGATAAGGCGTCGGACTTCGGATCTGAAGATTACAGGTTCGAATGCTGTCACGCTTGTATTCTTCCAGTTCTGAAAAAGAAACATAACGTTTTAATGTAGCAATTGAGCAGTACGAAACCGTCTGAATGTTGCTGTTGACCATTTTTTGCTTGGAGATGCTCTTGAGCTTGAAACTCACACAACAAGACCGGTGTTAACTAGCGAAATGGTCGGCAGAGTGCCGACACAGCGAGTTCTGACTATCACTTGCACATCTAAAACAACGTCGGAAAGTAACTCGTTCGGCTTTTCAGTCACATAAAGTATGTGTGTTAATTTTGACGCCACTAGCTCTGCATGTTGTCATGCAATTTCTTTACCTCTCAGAAATGATTATGACATAAAAGTGAAGTACGTGACGAGTGTGACGTTAGGAAAACATTAGGCATCATGGAGAGATTCTGTATGGGATCACACAACCCAAACGAGTACTGTGTGACGTGCTACCCGGCAGGTATTCACCGAGGTAGCCGGCTCGCTCAGTCGGTAGAGCGTCAGACTCTTAATCCCAGGGTTGTGGGTTCGAGCCAGACGCTGGGCGGAACGGAATTTTGTTCCGCTGCAGGTGTAAATTACCGTTTTTCTGATTAACGAGATTTAATGGAAATAGCAACTTTAAACTTTGCCTACGTCTCTGTCAGTCGCAAGGAAACTGTATTTGAAGGTGAAGGTGATTTTGTAGATATGTGTGAAAGACATGTTCTGAAATGCAAGTGTTGTTGTTTGGAGAGCACATCGGTTACGTGTCAGATGTGTAGCCAAGCAGTAATTTGTCGAAATAGCTGCAAATATTAGCCGGTAATATGAAGTGTTGTCAGCTAAAGTGTGATGATGCAGACGACCGTAAGGACGAAGTACCCAAGAATACCGCTAGGCCGCGCCTCTTTAGCTCAGTGGTAGAGCACTGGTCTAAAAAACCAGGGGTCGTAAGTTCCATCCTCACAGAAGAAAAATGAATTTTGGAAATCAGTTGCGCGTCGTGGCCGTATAGCAAACAGTACCTGTTATGACGAACAATTAGCGACAGGCGTTTTTTTTAAGAATTACTCTCAGATGCGATTAAGGCGAATGGCGCAGGTAAAGCATTTGCCAAAGCGGTACAGCATAAGGTGGGACGAGGCAGTCTGAATTACATTTTATAGATGTATTTCTCACATATCTCAGAGCCTCTCGCGATATTCGTCGCCGTCGCTGCCGCCGCCGCCGCCGCCGCCGCTTCTGCAGAAGTAGCAAATGGCAATCGTAGCAAATGCGGCGAGGGACGCCCTGCCTTCGATTCCGAATGCACAAAGTGTGTGGTCTTGTTTCTCAGTCTATATTTGGTCGGTCTCGTCAGAGGTTGAATGTAACGAATGGGTGGGAAAGAGCAAAGGGCGGCGGCTGTGTAGAACGAAAACACAAATCCTCAGGGGTGTGAGCGTTTCGAGATGAGTCGTATACATGTAAATGTTGGTCGTCAGTGACCGTGTGGCCTAATGGATAAGGCGTCGGACTTCGGATCTGAAGATTACAGGTTCGAATGCTGTCACGCTTGTATTTTTCCAGTTCTGAAAAAGAAACATAACGTTTTAATGTAGCAATTGAGCAGTACGAAACCGTCTGAATGTTGCTGTTGACCATTTTTTGCTTGGAGATGCTCTTGAGCTTGAAACACACACAACAAGACCGGTGTTAACTAGCGAAATGGTCGGCAGAGTGCCGACACAGCGAGTTCTGACTATCACTTGCACATCTAAAACAACGTCGGAAAGTAACTCGTTCGGCTTTTCAGTCACATAAAGTATGTGTGTTAATTTTGACGCCACTAGCTCTGCATGTTGTCATGCAATTTCTTTACCTCTCAGAAATGATTATGACATAAAAGTGAAGTACGTGACGAGTGTGACGTTAGGAAAACATTAGGCATCATGGAGAGATTCTGTATGGGACCACCCAACCCAAACGAGTACTGTGTGACGTGCTACCCGGCAGGTATTCACCGAGGTAGCCGGCTAGCTCAGTCGGTAGAGCGTCAGACTCTTAATCCCAGGGTCGTGTGTTCGAGCCAGACGCTGGGCGGAATGGAATTTTGTTCCGCTGCAGGTGTAAATTACCGTTTTTCTGATTAACGAGATTTAATGGAAATAGAAACTTTAAACTTTGCCTACGTCTCTGTCAGTCGCAAGGAAACTGTATTTGAAGGTGAAGGTGATTTTGTAGATATGTGTGAAAGACATGTTCTGAAATGCAAGTGTTGTTGTTTGGAGAGCACATCGGTTACGTGTCAGATGTGTAGCCAAGCAGTAATTTGTCGAAATAGCTGCAAATATTAGCCGGTAATATGAAGTGTTGTCAGCTAAAGTCTGATGATGCAGACGACCGTAAGGACGAAGTACCCAAGAATACCGCTAGGCTGCGCCTCTTTAGCTCAGTGGTAGAGCACTGGTCTAATAAACCAGGGGTCGTAAGTTCCATCCTAACACGAGAAAGATGAATTTTGGAAATCAGTTGCGCGTCGTGGCCGTATAGCAAACAGTACCTGTGATGACGAACAATTAGCGACAGGCGTTTTTTTAAGAATTACTCTCAGATGCGATTAAGGCGAATGGCGCAGATAAAGCATTTGCCAAAGCGGTACAGCATAAGGTGGGACGAGGCAGTCTGAATTACATTTTATAGATGTATTTCTCACATATCTCAGAGCCTCTCGCGATATTCGTCGCCGTCGCCGCCGCCGCCGCCGCCGCCGCCGCCGCCGCCGCCGCCGCTTCTGCAGAAGTAGCAAATGGCAATCGTAGCAAATGCGGCGAGGGACGCCATGCCTTCGATTCCGAATGCACAAAGTGTGTGGTCTTGTTTCTCAGTCTATATTTGGTCGGTCTCGTCAGAGGTTGAATGTAACGAATGGGTGGGAAAGAGCAAGGGGCAGCGGCTGTGTAGAACGAAAACACAAATCCTCAGGGGTGTGAGCATTTCGAGATGAGTCGTATACATATAAATGTTGGTCGTCAGTGACCGTGTGGCCTAATGGATAAGGCGTCGGACTTCGGATCTGAAGATTACAGGTTCGAATGCTGTCACGCTTGTATTCTTCCAGTTCTGAAAAAGAAACATAACGTTTTAATGTAGCAATTGAGCAGTACGAAACCGTCTGAATGTTGCTGTTGACCATTTTTTGCTTGGAGATGCTCTTGAGCTTGAAACTCACACAACAAGACCGGTGTTAACTAGCGAAATGGTCGGCAGAGTGCCGACACAGCGAGTTCTGACTATCACTTGCACATCTAAAACAACGTCGGAAAGTAACTCGTTCGGCTTTTCAGTCACATAAAGTATGTGTGTTAATTTTGACGCCACTAGCTCTGCATGTTGTCATGCAATTTCTTTACCTCTCAGAAATGATTATGACATAAAAGTGAAGTACGTGACGAGTGTGACGTTAGGAAAACATTAGGCATCATGGAGAGATTCTGTATGGGACCACACAACCCAAACGAGTACTGTGTGACGTGCTACCCGGCAGGTATTCACCGAGGTAGCCGGCTCGCTCAGTCGGTAGAGCGTCAGACTCTTAATCCCAGGGTTGTGGGTTCGAGCCAGAAGCTGGGCGGAACGGAATTTTGTTCCGCTGCAGGTGTAAATTACCGTTTTTCTGATTAACGAGATTTAATGGAAATAGCAACATTAACTTTGCCTACGTCTCTGTCAGTCGCAAGGAAACTGTATTTGAGGGTGAAGGTGATTTTGTAGACATGTGTGAAAGACATATTCTGAAATGCACGTGTTGTTGTTTGGAGAGCACATCGGTTACGTGTCAGATGTGTAGCCAAGCAGTAATTTGTCGCCATAGCTGCAAATATTAGCCGGTAATATGAAGTGTTGTCAGCTAAAGTCTGATGATGCAGACGACCGTAAGGACGAAGTACCCAAGAGTACCGCTAGACCGCGCCTCTTTAGCTCAGTGGTGGAGCACTGGTCTAATAAACCAGGAGTCGTAAGTTCCATCCTAACACGAGAAAGATGAATTTTGGAAATCAGTTGCGCGTCGTGGCCGTATAGCAAACAGTACCTGTGATGACGAACAATTAGCGACAGGCGTTTTTTTAAGAATTACTCTCAGATGCGATTAAGGCGAATGGCGCAGATAAAGCATTTGCCAAAGCGGTACAGCGTAAGGTGGGACGAGGCAGTCTGAATTACATTTTATAGATGTATTTCTCACATATCTCAGAGCCTCTCGCGATATTCGTCGTCGTCGTCGTCGTCGTCGTCGTCGTCGTCGTCGTCGTCGCCGCCGCCGCCGCTTCTGCAGAAGTAGCAAATGGCAATCGTAGCAAATGCGGCGAGGGATGCCCTGCCTTCGATTCCGAATGCACAAAGTGTGTGGTCTTGTTTCTCAGTCTATATTTGGTCGGTCTCGTCAGAGGTTGAATGTAACGAATGGGTGGGAAAGAGCAAGGGGCAGCGGCTGTGTAGAACGAAAACACAAATCCTCAGGTGTGTGAGCGTTTCGAGATGAGTCGTATACATGTAAATGTTGGTCGTCAGTGACCGTGTGGCCTAATGGATAAGGCGTCGGACTTCGGATCTGAAGATTACAGGTTCGAATGCTGTCACGCTTGTATTTTTCCAGTTCTGAAAAAGAAACATAACGTTTTAATGTAGCAATTGAGCAGTACGAAACCGTCTGAATGTTGCTGTTGACCATTTTTTGCTTGGAGATGCTCTTGAGCTTGAAACACACACAACAAGTCCGGTGTTAACTAGCGAAATGGTCGGCAGAGTGCCGACACAGCGAGTTCTGACTATCACTTGCACATCTAAAACAACGTCGGAAAGTAACTCGTTCGGCTTTTCAGTCACATAAAGTATGTGTGTTAATTTTGACGCCACTAGCTCTGCATGTTGTCATGCAATTTCTTTACCTCTCAGAAATGATTATGACATAAAAGTGAAGTACGTGACGAGTGTGACGTTAGGAAAACATTAGGCATCATGGAGAGATTCTGTATGGGACCACCCAACCCAAACGAGTACTGTGTGACGTGCTACCCGGCAGGTATTCACCGAGGTAGCCGGCTAGCTCAGTCGGTAGAGCGTCAGACTCTTAATCCCAGGGTCGTGGGTTCGAGCCAGACGCTGGGCGGAACGGAATTTTGTTCCGCTGCAGGTGTAAATTACCGTTTTTCTGATTAACGAGATTTAATGGAAATAGCAACTTTAAACTTTGCCTACGTCTCTGTCAGTCGCAAGGAAACTGTATTTGAAGGTGAAGGTGATTTTGTAGATATGTGTGAAAGACATGTTCTGAAATGCAAGTGTTGTTGTTTGGAGAGCACATCGGTTACGTGTCAGATGTGTAGCCAAGCAGTAATTTGTCGAAATAGCTGCAAATATTAGCCGGTAATATGAAGTGTTGTCAGCTAATGTGTGATGATGCAGACGACCGTAAGGACGAAGTACCCAAGAATACAGAGGGCTGCGCCTCTTTAGCTCAGTGGTAGAGCACTGGTCTAATAAACCAGTGGTCGTAAGTTCCATCCTCACAGAAGAAAGATGAATTTTTAAAATCAGTTGCGCGTCGTGGCCGTATAGCAAACAGTACCTGTTATGACGAACAATTAGCGACAGGCGTTTTTTTTTAAGAATTACTCTCAGATGCGATTAAGGCGAATGGCGCAGATAAAGCATTTGCCAAAGCGGTACAGCATAAGGTGGGACGAGGCAGTCTGAATTAAATTTTATAGATGTATTTCTCACATATCTCAGAGCCTCTCGCGATATTCGTCGCCGCCGCCGCCGCCGCCGCCGCCGCCGCTTCTGCAGAAGTAGCAAATGGCAATCGTAGCAAATGCGGCGAGGGACGCCCTGCCTTCGATTCCGAATGCACAAAGTGTGTGGTCTTGTTTCTCAGTCTATATTTGGTCGGTCTCGTCAGAGGTTGAATGTAACGAATGGGTGGGAAAGAGCAAGGGGCAGCGGCTGTGTAGAACGAAAACACAAATCCTCAGGTGTGTGAGCGTTTCGAGATGAGTCGTATACATGTAAATGTTGGTCGTCAGTGACCGTGTGGCCTAATGGATAAGGCGTCGGACTTCGGATTTGAAGTTTACAGGTTCGAATGCTGTCACGCTTGTATTTTTCCAGTTCTGAAAAAGAAACATAACGTTTTAATGTAGCAATTGAGCAGTACGAAACCGTCTGAATGTTGCTGTTGACCATTTTTTGCTTGGAGATGCTCTTGAGCTTGAAACACACACAACAAGTCCGGTGTTAACTAGCGAAATGGTCGGCAGAGTGCCGACACAGCGAGTTCTGACTATCACTTGCACATCTAAAACAACGTCGGAAAGTAACTCGTTCGGCTTTTCAGTCACATAAAGTATGTGTGTTAATTTTGACGCCACTAGCTCTGCATGTTGTCATGCAATTTCTTTACCTCTCAGAAATGATTATGACATAAAAGTGAAGTACGTGACGAGTGTGACGTTAGGAAAACATTAGGCATCATGGAGAGATTCTGTATGGGACCACCCAACCCAAACGAGTACTGTGTGACGTGCTACCCGGCAGGTATTCACCGAGGTAGCCGGCTAGCTCAGTCGGTAGAGCGTCAGACTCTTAATCCCAGGGTCGTGGGTTCGAGCCAGACGCTGGGCGGAACGGTATTTTGTTCCGCTGCAGGTGTAAATTACCGTTTTTCTGATTAACGAGATTTAATGGAAATAGCAACTTTAAACTTTGCCTACGTCTCTGTCAGTCGCAAGGAAACTGTATTTGAAGGTGAAGGTGATTTTGTAGATATGTGTGAAAGACATGTTCTGAAATGCAAGTGTTGTTGTTTGGAGAGCACATCGGTTACGTGTCAGATGTGTAGCCAAGCAGTAATTTGTCGAAATAGCTGCAAATATTAGCCGGTAATATGAAGTGTTGTCAGCTAAAGTGTGATGATGCAGACGACCGTAAGGACGAAGTACCCAAGAATACAGAGGGCTGCGCCTCTTTAGCTCAGTGGTAGAGCACTGGTCTAATAAACAAGTGGTCGTAAGTTCCATCCTCACAGAAGAAAGATGAATTTTGGAAATCAGTTGCGCGTCGTGGCCGTATAGCAAACAGTACCTGTTATGACGAACAATTAGCGACAGGCGTTTTTTTTAAGAATTACTCTCAGATGCGATTAAGGCGAATGGCGCAGATAAAGCATTTGCCAAAGCGGTACAGCATAAGGTGGGACGAGGCAGTCTGAATTACATTTTATAGATGTATTTCTCACATATCTCAGAGCCTCTCGCGATATTCGTCGCCGCCGCCGCCGCCGCCGCCGCCGCCGCCGCTTCTGCAGAAGTAGCAAATGGCAATCGTAGCAAATGCGGCGAGGGACGCCCTGCCTTCGATTCCGAATGCACAAAGTGTGTGGTCTTGTTTCTCAGTCTATATTTGGTCGGTCTCGTCAGAGGTTGAATGTAACGAATGGGTGGGAAAGAGCAAGGGGCAGCGGCTGTGTAGAACGAAAACACAAATCCTCAGGTGTGTGAGCGTTTCGAGATGAGTCGTATACATGTAAATGTTGGTCGTCAGTGACCGTGTGGCCTAATGGATAAGGCGTCGGACTTCGGATCTGAAGATTACAGGTTCGAATGCTGTCACGCTTGTATTTTTCCAGTTCTGAAAAAGAAACATAACGTTTTAATGTAGCAATTGAGCAGTACGAAACCGTCTGAATGTTGCTGTTGACCATTTTTTGCTTGGAGATGCTCTTGAGCTTGAAACACACACAACAAGTCCGGTGTTAACTAGCGAAATGGTCGGCAGAGTGCCGACACAGCGAGTTCTGACTATCACTTGCACATCTAAAACAACGTCGGAAAGTAACTCGTTCGGCTTTTCAGTCACATAAAGTATGTGTGTTAATTTTGACGCCACTAGCTCTGCATGTTGTCATGCAATTTCTTTACCTCTCAGAAATGATTATGACATAAAAGTGAAGTACGTGACGAGTGTGACGTTAGGAAAACATTAGGCATCATGGAGAGATTCTGTATGGGACCACCCAACCCAAACGAGTACTGTGTGACGTGCTACCCGGCAGGTATTCACCGAGGTAGCCGGCTAGCTCAGTCGGTAGAGCGTCAGACTCTTAATCCCAGGGTCGTGGGTTCGAGCCAGACGCTGGGCGGAACGGTATTTTGTTCCGCTGCAGGTGTAAATTACCGTTTTTCTGATTAACGAGATTTAATGGAAATAGCAACTTTAAACTTTGCCTACGTCTCTGTCAGTCGCAAGGAAACTGTATTTGAAGGTGAAGGTGATTTTGTAGATATGTGTGAAAGACATGTTCTGAAATGCAAGTGTTGTTGTTTGGAGAGCACATCGGTTACGTGTCAGATGTGTAGCCAAGCAGTAATTTGTCGAAATAGCTGCAAATATTAGCCGGTAATATGAAGTGTTGTCAGCTAAAGTGTGATGATGCAGACGACCGTAAGGACGAAGTACCCAAGAATACAGAGGGCTGCGCCTCTTTAGCTCAGTGGTAGAGCACTGGTCTAATAAACAAGTGGTCGTAAGTTCCATCCTCACAGAAGAAAGATGAATTTTGGAAATCAGTTGCGCGTCGTGGCCGTATAGCAAACAGTACCTGTTATGACGAACAATTAGCGACAGGCGTTTTTTTTAAGAATTACTCTCAGATGCGATTAAGGCGAATGGCGCAGATAAAGCATTTGCCAAAGCGGTACAGCATAAGGTGGGACGAGGCAGTCTGAATTACATTTTATAGATGTATTTCTCACATATCTCAGAGCCTCTCGCGATATTCGTCGCCGCCGCCGCCGCCGCCGCCGCCGCCGCCGCTTCTGCAGAAGTAGCAAATGGCAATCGTAGCAAATGCGGCGAGGGATGCCCTGCCTTCGATTCCGAATGCACAAAGTGTGTGGTCTTGTTTCTCAGTCTATATTTGGTCGGTCTCGTCAGAGGTTGAATGTAACGAATGGGTGGGAAAGAGCAAGGGGCAGCGGCTGTGTAGAACGAAAACACAAATCCTCAGGGGTGTGAGCATTTCGAGATGAGTCGTATACATGTAAATGTTGGTCGTCAGTGACCGTGTGGCCTAATGGATAAGGCGTCGGACTTCGGATCTGAAGATTACAGGTTCGAATGCTGTCACGATTGTATTCTTCCACTTCTGAAAAAGAAACATAACGTTTTAATGTAGCAATTGAGCAGTACGAAACCGTCTGAACGTTGCTGTTGACCATTTTTTGCTTGGAGATGCTCTTGAGCTTGAAACTCACACAACAAGACCGGTGTTAACTAGCGAAATGGTCGGCAGAGTGCCGACACAGCGAGTTCTGACTATCACTTGCACATCTAAAACAACGTCGGAAAGTAACTCGTTCGGCTTTTCAGTCACATAAAGTATGTGTGTTAATTTTGACGCCACTAGCTCTGCATGTTGTCATGCAATTTCTTTACCTCTCAGAAATGATTATGACATAAAAGTGAAGTACGTGACGAGTGTGACGTTAGGAAAACATTAGGCATCATGGAGAGATTCTATATGGGACCACCCAACCCAAACGAGTACTGTATCACGTGCTACCCGGCAGGTATTCACCGAGGTAGCTGGCTAGCTCAGTCGGTAGAGCGTCATACTCTTAATCCCAGGGTCGTGGGTTCGAGCCAGACGCTGGGCGGAACGGAATTTTGTTCCGCTGCAGGTGTAAATTACCGTTTTTCTGATTAACGAGATTTAATGGAAATAGCAACTTTAAACTTTGCCTACGTCTCTGTCAGTCGCAAGGAAACTGTATTTGAAGGTGAAGGTGATTTTGTAGATTTGTGTGAAAGACATGTTCTGAAATGCAAGTGTTGTTGTTTGGAGAGCACATCGGTTACGTGTCAGATGTGTAGCCAAGCAGTAATTTGTCGAAATAGCTGCAAATATTAGCCGGTAATATGAAGTGTTGTCAGCTAAAGTGTGATGATGCAGACGACCGTAAGGACGAAGTACCCAAGAATACCGCTAGGCCGCGCCTCTTTAGCTCAGTGGTAGAGCACTGGTCTAATAAACCAGGGGTCGTAAGTTCCATCCTCACAGAAGAAAAATGAATTTTGGAAATCAGTTGCGCGTCGTGGCCGTATAGCAAACAGTACCTGTTATGACGAACAATTAGCGACAGGCGTTTTTTTTAAGAATTACTCTCAGATGCGATTAAGGCGAATGGCGCAGGTAAAGCATTTGCCAAAGCGGTACAGCATAAGGTGGGACGAGGCAGTCTGAATTACATTTTATAGATGTATTTCTCACATATCTCAGAGCCTCTCGCGATATTCGTCGCCGTCGCTGCCGCCGCCGCCGCCGCCGCCGCCGCCGCCGCTTCTGCAGAAGTAGCAAATGGCAATCGTAGCAAATGCGGCGAGGGACGCCCTGCCTTCGATTCCGAATGCACAAAGTGTGTGGTCTTGTTTCTCAGTCTATATTTGGTCGGTCTCGTCAGAGGTTGAATGTAACGAATGGGTGGGAAAGAGCAAGGGGCAGCGGCTGTGTAGAACGAAAACACAAATCCTCAGGGGTGTGAGCATTTCGAGATGAGTCGTATACATGTAAATGTTGGTCGTCAGTGACCGTGTGGCCTAATGGATAAGGCGTCGGACTTCGGATCTGAAGATTACAGGTTCGAATGCTGTCACGCTTGTATTCTTCCAGTTCTGAAAAAGAAACATAACGTTTTAATGTAGCAATTGAGCAGTACGAAACCGTCTGAATGTTGCTGTTGACCATTTTTTGCTTGGAGATGCTCTTGAGCTTGAAACTCACACAACAAGACCGGTGTTAACTAGCGAAATGGTCGGCAGAGTGCCGACACAGCGAGTTCTGACTATCACTTGCACATCTAAAACAACGTCGGAAAGTAACTCGTTCGGCTTTTCAGTCACATAAAGTATGTGTGTTAATTTTGACGCCACTAGCTCTGCATGTTGTCATGCAATTTCTTTACCTCTCAGAAATGATTATGACATAAAAGTGAAGTACGTGACGAGTGTGACGTTAGGAAAACATTAGGCATCATGGAGAGATTCTGTATGGGACCACACAACCCAAACGAGTACTGTGTGACGTGCTACCTGGCAGGTATTCACCGAGGTAGCCGGCTCGCTCAGTCGGTAGAGCGTCAGACTCTTAATCCCAGGGTTGTGGGTTCGAGCCAGACGCTGGGCGGAACGGAATTTTGTTCCGCTGCAGGTGTAAATTACCGTTTTTCTGATTAACGAGATTTAATGGAAATAGCAACTTCAAACTTTGCCTACGTCTCTGTCAGTCGCAAGGAAACTGTATTTGAAGGTGAAGGTGATTTTGTAGACATGTGTGAAAGACTTGTTCTGAAATGCAAGTGTTGTTGTTTGGAGAGCACATCGGTTACGTGTCAGATGTGTAGCCAAGCAGTAATTTGTCGCCATAGCTGCAAATATTAGCCGGTAATATGAAGTGTTGTCAGCTAAAGTCTGATGATGCAGACGACCGTAAGGACGAAGTACCCAAGAATACCGCTAGGCCGCGCCTCTTTAGCTCAGTGGTAGAGCACTGGTCTAATAAACCAGGGGTCGTAAGTTCCA
The DNA here is from genome assembly GCF_023897955.1 of Schistocerca gregaria. NCBI lineage: Eukaryota > Metazoa > Arthropoda > Insecta > Orthoptera > Acrididae > Schistocerca > Schistocerca gregaria. Next base: position 27,921,154 of record NC_064925.1, read on the forward strand.
TCCTCACAGAAGTAAAATGAATTTTGGAAATCAGTTGCGCGTCGTGGCCGTATAGCAAACAGTACCTGTTATGACGAACAATTAGCGACAGGCGTTTTTTTTAAGAATTACTCTCAGATGCGATTAAGGCGAATGGCGCAGATAAAGCATTTGCCAAAGCGGTACAGCATACGGTGGGACGAGGCAGTCTGAATTACATTTTATAGATGTATTTCTCACATATCTCAGAGCCTCTCGCGATATTCGTCGCCGTCGCCGCCGCCGCCGCCGCCGCCGCCGCTTCTGCAGAAGTAGCAAATGGCAATCGTAGCAAATGCGGCGAGGGACGCCCTGCCTTCGATTCCGAATGCACAAAGTGTGTGGTCTTGTTTCTCAGTCTATATTTGGTCGGTCTCGTCAGAGGTTGAATGTAACGAATGGGTGGGAAAGAGCAAGGGGCAGCGGCTGTGTAGAACGAAAACACAAATCCTCAGGGGTGTGAGCATTTCGAGATGAGTCGTATACATGTAAATGTTGGTCGTCAGTGACCGTGTGGCCTAATGGATAAGGCGTCGGACTTCGGATCTGAAGATTACAGGTTCGAATGCTGTCACGCTTGTATTCTTCCAGTTCTGAAAAAGAAACATAACGTTTTAATGTAGCAATTGAGCAGTACGAAACCGTCTGAATGTTGCTGTTGACCATTTTTTGCTTGGAGATGCTCTTGAGCTTGAAACTCACACAACAAGACCGGTGTTAACTAGCGAAATGGTCGGCAGAGTGCCGACACAGCGAGTTCTGACTATCACTTGCACATCTAAAACAACGTCGGAAAGTAACTCGTTCGGCTTTTCAGTCACATAAAGTATGTGTGTTAATTTTGACGCCACTAGCTCTGCATGTTGTCATGCAATTTCTTTACCTCTCAGAAATGATTATGACATAAAAGTGAAGTACGTGACGAGTGTGACGTTAGGAAAACATTAGGCATCATGGAGAGATTCTGTATGGGACCACACAACCCAAACGAGTACTGTGTGACGTGCTACCCGGCAGGTATTCACCGAGGTAGCCGGCTCGCTCAGTCGGTAGAGCGTCAGACTCTTAATCCCAGGGTTGTGGGTTCGAGCCAGACGCTGGGCGGAACGGAATTTTGTTCCGCTGCAGGTGTAAATTACCGTTTTTCTGATTAACGAGATTTAATGGAAATAGCAACTTCAAACTTTGCCTACGTCTCTGTCAGTCGCAAGGAAACTGTATTTGAAGGTGAAGGTGATTTTGTAGACATGTGTGAAAGACATGTTCTGAAATGCAAGTGTTGTTGTTTGGAGAGCACATCGGTTACGTGTCAGATGTGTAGCCAAGCAGTAATTTGTCGCCATAGCTGCAAATATTAGCCGGTAATATGAAGTGTTGTCAGCTAAAGTCTGATGATGCAGACGACCGTAAGGACGAAGTACCCAAGAGTACCGCTAGACCGCGCCTCTTTAGCTCAGTGGTGGAGCACTGGTCTAATAAACCAGGAGTCGTAAGTTCCATCCTAACACGAGAAAGATGAATTTTGGAAATCAGTTGCGCGTCGTGGCCGTATAGCAAACAGTACCTGTGATGACGAACAATTAGCGACAGGCGTTTTTTTAAGAATTACTCTCAGATGCGATTAAGGCGAATGGCGCAGATAAAGCATTTGCCAAAGCGGTACAGCGTAAGGTGGGACGAGGCAGTCTGAATTACATTTTATAGATGTATTTCTCACATATCTCAGAGCCTCTCGCGATATTCGTCGTCGTCGTCGTCGTCGTCGTCGTCGTCGTCGTCGTCGTCGTCGTCGCCGCCGCCGCCGCTTCTGCAGAAGTAGCAAATGGCAATCGTAGCAAATGCGGCGAGGGACGCCCTGCCTTCGATTCCGAATGCACAAAGTGTGTGGTCTTGTTTCTCAGTCTATATTTGGTCGGTCTCGTCAGAGGTTGAATGTAACGAATGGGTGGGAAAGAGCAAGGGGCAGCGGCTGTGTAGAACGAAAACACAAATCCTCAGGTGTGTGAGCGTTTCGAGATGAGTCGCATACATGTAAATGTTGGTCGTCAGTGACCGTGTGGCCTAATGGATAAGGCGTCGGACTTCGGATCTGAAGTTTACAGTTTCGAATGCTGTCACGCTTGTATTTTTCCAGTTCTGAAAAAGAAACATAACGTTTTAATGTAGCAATTGAGCAGTACGAAACCGTCTGAATGTTGCTGTTGACCATTTTTTGCTTGGAGATGCTCTTGAGCTTGAAACACACACAACAAGTCCGGTGTTAACTAGCGAAATGGTCGGCAGAGTGCCGACACAGCGAGTTCTGACTATCACTTGCACATCTAAAACAACGTCGGAAAGTAACTCGTTCGGCTTTTCAGTCACATAAAGTATGTGTGTTAATTTTGACGCCACTAGCTCTGCATGTTGTCATGCAATTTCTTTACCTCTCAGAAATGATTATGACATAAAAGTGAAGTACGTGACGAGTGTGACGTTAGGAAAACATTAGGCATCATGGAGAGATTCTATATGGGACCACCCAACCCAAACGAGTACTGTATGGCGTGCTACCCGGCAGGTATTCACCGAGGTAGCTGGCTAGCTCAGTCGGTAGAGCGTCAGACTCTTAATCCCAGGGTCGTGGGTTCGAGCCAGACGCTGGGCGGAACGGAATTTTGTTCCGCTGCAGGTGTAAATTACCGTTTTTCTGATTAACGAGATTTAATGGAAATAGCAACTTTAAACTTTGCCTACGTCTCTGTCAGTCGCAAGGAAACTGTATTTGAAGGTGAAGGTGATTTTGTAGATATGTGTGAAAGACATGTTCTGAAATGCAAGTGTTGTTGTTTGGAGAGCACATCGGTTACGTGTCAGATGTGTAGCCAAGCAGTAATTTGTCGAAATAGCTGCAAATATTAGCCGGTAATATGAAGTGTTGTCAGCTAAAGTGTGATGATGCAGACGACCGTAAGGACGAAGTACCCAAGAATACCGCTAGGCCGCGCCTCTTTAGCTCAGTGGTAGAGCACTGGTCTAATAAACCAGGGGTCGTAAGTTCCATCCTCACAGAAGAAAAATGAATTTTGGAAATCAGTTGCGCGTCGTGGCCGTATAGCAAACAGTACCTGTTATGACGAACAATTAGCGACAGGCGTTTTTTTTAAGAATTACTCTCAGATGCGATTAAGGCGAATGGCGCAGATAAAGCATTTGCCAAAGCGGTACAGCATAAGGTGGGACGAGGCAGTCTGAATTACATTTTATAGATGTATTTCTCACATATCTCAGAGCCTCTCGCGATATTCGTCGCCGTCGCCGCCGCCGCCGCCGCCGCCGCCGCTTCTGCAGAAGTAGCAAATGGCAATCGTAGCAAATGCGGCGAGGGACGCCCTGCCTTCGATTCCGAATGCACAAAGTGTGTGGTCTTGTTTCTCAGTCTATATTTGGTCGGTCTCGTCAGAGGTTGAATGTAACGAATGGGTGGGAAAGAGCAAGGGGCAGCGGCTGTGTAGAACGAAAACACAAATCCTCAGGTGTGTGAGCGTTTCGAGATGAGTCGCATACATGTAAATGTTGGTCGTCAGTGACCGTGTGGCCTAATGGATAAGGCGTCGGACTTCGGATCTGAAGTTTACAGTTTCGAATGCTGTCACGCTTGTATTTTTCCAGTTCTGAAAAAGAAACATAACGTTTTAATGTAGCAATTGAGCAGTACGAAACCGTCTGAATGTTGCTGTTGACCATTTTTTGCTTGGAGATGCTCTTGAGCTTGAAACACACACAACAAGTCCGGTGTTAACTAGCGAAATGGTCGGCAGAGTGCCGACACAGCGAGTTCTGACTATCACTTGCACATCTAAAACAACGTCGGAAAGTAACTCGTTCGGCTTTTCAGTCACATAAAGTATGTGTGTTAATTTTGACGCCACTAGCTCTGCATGTTGTCATGCAATTTCTTTACCTCTCAGAAATGATTATGACATAAAAGTGAAGTACGTGACGAGTGTGACGTTAGGAAAACATTAGGCATCATGGAGAGATTCTATATGGGACCACCCAACCCAAACGAGTACTGTATGGCGTGCTACCCGGCAGGTATTCACCGAGGTAGCTGGCTAGCTCAGTCGGTAGAGCGTCAGACTCTTAATCCCAGGGTCGTGGGTTCGAGCCAGACGCTGGGCGGAACGGAATTTTGTTCCGCTGCAGGTGTAAATTACCGTTTTTCTGATTAACGAGATTTAATGGAAATAGCAACTTTAAACTTTGCCTACGTCTCTGTCAGTCGCAAGGAAACTGTATTTGAAGGTGAAGGTGATTTTGTAGATATGTGTGAAAGACATGTTCTGAAATGCAAGTGTTGTTGTTTGGAGAGCACATCGGTTACGTGTCAGATGTGTAGCCAAGCAGTAATTTGTCGAAATAGCTGCAAATATTAGCCGGTAATATGAAGTGTTGTCAGCTAAAGTGTGATGATGCAGACGACCGTAAGGACGAAGTACCCAAGAATACCGCTAGGCCGCGCCTCTTTAGCTCAGTGGTAGAGCACTGGTCTAATAAACCAGGGGTCGTAAGTTCCATCCTCACAGAAGAAAAATGAATTTTGGAAATCAGTTGCGCGTCGTGGCCGTATAGCAAACAGTACCTGTTATGACGAACAATTAGCGACAGGCGTTTTTTTTAAGAATTACTCTCAGATGCGATTAAGGCGAATGGCGCAGATAAAGCATTTGCCAAAGCGGTACAGCATAAGGTGGGACGAGGCAGTCTGAATTACATTTTATAGATGTATTTCTCACATATCTCAGAGCCTCTCGCGATATTCGTCGCCGTCGCCGCCGCCGCCGCCGCCGCCGCCGCTTCTGCAGAAGTAGCAAATGGCAATCGTAGCAAATGCGGCGAGGGACGCCCTGCCTTCGATTCCGAATGCACAAAGTGTGTGGTCTTGTTTCTCAGTCTATATTTGGTCGGTCTCGTCAGAGGTTGAATGTAACGAATGGGTGGGAAAGAGCAAGGGGCAGCGGCTGTGTAGAACGAAAACACAAATCCTCAGGGGTGTGAGCATTTCGAGATGAGTCGTATACATGTAAATGTTGGTCGTCAGTGACCGTGTGGCCTAATGGATAAGGCGTCGGACTTCGGATCTGAAGATTACAGGTTCGAATGCTGTCACGCTTGTATTCTTCCAGTTCTGAAAAAGAAACATAACGTTTTAATGTAGCAATTGAGCAGTACGAAACCGTCTGAATGTTGCTGTTGACCATTTTTTGCTTGGAGATGCTCTTGAGCTTGAAACTCACACAACAAGACCGGTGTTAACTAGCGAAATGGTCGGCAGAGTGCCGACACAGCGAGTTCTGACTATCACTTGCACATCTAAAACAACGTCGGAAAGTAACTCGTTCGGCTTTTCAGTCACATAAAGTATGTGTGTTAATTTTGACGCCACTAGCTCTGCATGTTGTCATGCAATTTCTTTACCTCTCAGAAATGATTATGACATAAAAGTGAAGTACGTGACGAGTGTGACGTTAGGAAAACATTAGGCATCATGGAGAGATTCTGTATGGGACCACACAACCCAAACGAGTACTGTGTGACGTGCTACCCGGCAGGTATTCACCGAGGTAGCCGGCTCGCTCAGACGGTAGAGCGTCAGACTCTTAATCCCAGGGTTGTGGGTTCGAGCCAGACGCTGGGCGGAACGGAATTTTGTTCCGCTGCAGGTGTAAATTACCGTTTTTCTGATTAACGAGATTTAATGGAAATAGCAACTTCAAACTTTGCCTACGTCTCTGTCAGTCGCAAGGAAACTGTATTTGAAGGTGAAGGTGATTTTGTAGACATGTGTGAAAGACATGTTCTGAAATGCAAGTGTTGTTGTTTGGAGAGCACATCGGTTACGTGTCAGATGTGTAGCCAAGCAGTAATTTGTCGAAATAGCTGCAAATATTAGCCGGTAATATGAAGTGTTGTCAGCTAAAGTCTGATGATGCAGACGACCGTAAGGACGAAGTACCCAAGAGTACCGCTAGACCGCGCCTCTTTAGCTCAGTGGTGGAGCACTGGTCTAATAAACCAGGAGTCGTAAGTTCCATCCTAACACGAGAAAGATGAATTTTGGAAATCAGTTGCGCGTCGTGGCCGTATAGCAAACAGTACCTGTGATGACGAACAATTAGCGACAGGCGTTTTTTTAAGAATTACTCTCAGATGCGATTAAGGCGAATGGCGCAGATAAAGCATTTGCCAAAGCGGTACAGCGTAAGGTGGGACGAGGCAGTCTGAATTACATTTTATAGATGTATTTCTCACATATCTCAGAGCCTGTCGCGATATTCGTCGTCGTCGTCGTCGTCGTCGTCGTCGTCGCCGCCGCCGCCGCCGCCGCCGCCGCCGCTTCTGCAGAAGTAGCAAATGGCAATCGTAGCAAATGCGGCGAGGGACGCCCTGCCTTCGATTCCGAATGCACAAAGTGTGTGGTCTTGTTTCTCAGTCTATATTTGGTCGGTCTCGTCAGAGGTTGAATGTAACGAATGGGTGGGAAAGAGCAAGGGGCAGCGGCTGTGTAGAACGAAAACACAAATCCTCAGGTGTGTGAGCGTTTCGAGATGAGTCGCATACATGTAAATGTTGGTCGTCAGTGACCGTGTGGCCTAATGGATAAGGCGTCGGACTTCGGATCTGAAGTTTACAGGTTCGAATGCTGTCACGCTTGTATTTTTCCAGTTCTGAAAAAGAAACATAACGTTTTAATGTAGCAATTGAGCAGTACGAAACCGTCTGAATGTTGCTGTTGACCATTTTTTGCTTGGAGATGCTCTTGAGCTTGAAACACACACAACAAGTCCGGTGTTAACTAGCGAAATGGTCGGCAGAGTGTCGACACAGCGAGTTCTGACTATCACTTGCACATCTAAAACAACGTCGGAAAGTAACTCGTTCGGCTTTTCAGTCACATAAAGTATGTGTGTTAATTTTGACGCCACTAGCTCTGCATGTTGTCATGCAATTTCTTTACCTCTCAGAAATGATTATGACATAAAAGTGAAGTACGTGACGAGTGTGACGTTAGGAAAACATTAGGCATCATGGAGAGATTCTGTATGGGACCACCCAACCCAAACGAGTACTGTGTGACGTGCTACCCGGCAGGTATTCACCGAGGTAGGCGTCTAGCTCAGTGGGTAGAGCGTCAGACTCTTAATCCCAGGGTCGTGGGTTCGAGCCAGACGCTGGGCGGAACGGAATTTTGTTCCGCTGCAGGTGTAAGTTACCGTTTTTCTGATTAACGAGATTTAATGGAAATAGCAACTTTAAACTTTGCCTACGTCTCTGTCAGTCGCAAGGAAACTGTATTTGAAGGTGAAGGTGATTTTGTAGATATGTGTGAAAGACATGTTCTGAAATGCAAGTGTTGTTGTTTGGAGAGCACATCGGTTACGTGTCAGATGTGTAGCCAAGCAGTAATTTGTCGAAATAGCTGCAAATATTAGCCGGTAATATGAAGTGTTGTCAGCTAAAGTGTGATGATGCAGACGACCGTAAGGACGAAGTACCCAAGAATACCGCTAGGCCGCGCCTCTTTAGCTCAGTGGTAGAGCACTGGTCTAATAAACCAGGGGTCGTAAGTTCCATCCTCACAGAAGAAAAATGAATTTTGGAAATCAGTTGCGCGTCGTGGCCGTATAGCAAACAGTACCTGTTATGACGAACAATTAGCGACAGGCGTTTTTTTTAAGAATTACTCTCAGATGCGATTAAGGCGAATGGCGCAGATAAAGCATTTGCCAAAGCGGTACAGCATAAGGTGGGACGAGACAGTCTGAATTACATTTTATAGATGTATCTCTCACATATCTCAGAGCCTCTCGCGATATTCGTCGCCGTCGCCGCCGCCGCCGCCGCCGCCGCCGCCGCTTCTGCAGAAGTAGCAAATGGCAATCGTAGCAAATGCGGCGAGGGACGCCCTGCCTTCGATTCCGAATGCACAAAGTGTGTGGTCTTGTTTCTCAGTCTATATTTGGTCGGTCTCGTCAGAGGTTGAATGTAAGGAATGGGTGGGAAAGAGCAAGGGGCAGCGGCTGTGTAGAACGAAAACACAAATCCTCAGGGGTGTGAGCGTTTCGAGATGAGTCGTATACATGTAAATGTTGGTCGTCAGTGACCGTGTGGCCTAATGGATAAGGCGTCGGACTTCGGATCTGAAGATTACAGGTTCGAATGCTGTCACGCTTGTATTCTTCCAGTTCTGAAAAAGAAACATAACGTTTTAATGTAGCAATTGAGCAGTACGAAACCGTCTGAATGTTGCTGTTGACCATTTTTTGCTTGGAGATGCTCTTGAGCTTGAAACTCACACAACAAGACCGGTGTTAACTAGCGAAATGGTCGGCAGAGTGCCGACACAGCGAGTTCTGACTATCACTTGCACATCTAAAACAACGTCGGAAAGTAACTCGTTCGGCTTTTCAGTCACATAAAGTATGTGTGTTAATTTTGACGCCACTAGCTCTGCATGTTGTCATGCAATTTCTTTACCTCTCAGAAATGATTATGACATAAAAGTGAAGTACGTGACGAGTGTGACGTTAGGAAAACATTAGGCATCATGGAGAGATTCTGTATGGGACCACACAACCCAAACGAGTACTGTGTGACGTGCTACCCGGCAGGTATTCACCGAGGTAGCCGGCTCGCTCAGTCGGTAGAGCGTCAGACTCTTAATCCCAGGGTTGTGGTTTCGAGCCAGACGCTGGGCGGAACGGAATTTTGTTCCGCTGCAGGTGTAAATTACCGTTTTTCTGATTAACGAGATTTAATGGAAATAGCAACTTCAAACTTTGCCTACGTCTCTGTCAGTCGCAAGGAAACTGTATTTGAAGGTGAAGGTGATTTTGTAGACATGTGTGAAAGACATGTTCTGAAATGCAAGTGTTGTTGTTTGGAGAGCACATCGGTTACGTGTCAGATGTGTAGCCAAGCAGTAATTTGTCGAAATAGCTGCAAATATTAGCCGGTAATATGAAGTGTTGTCAGCTAAAGTGTGATGATGCAGACGACCGTAAGGACGAAGTACCCAAGAATACCGCTAGGCCGCGCCTCTTTAGCTCAGTGGTAGAGCACTGGTCTAATAAACCAGGGGTCGTAAGTTCCATCCTCACAGAAGAAAAATGAATTTTGGAAATCAGTTGCGCGTAGTGGCCGTATAGCAAACAGTACCTGTTATGACGAACAATTAGCGACAGGCGTTTTTTTTAAGAATTACTCTCAGATGCGATTAAGGCGAATGGCGCAGATAAAGCATTTGCCAAAGCGGTACAGCATAAGGTGGGACGAGGCAGTCTGAATTACATTTTATAGATGTATTTCTCACATATCTCAGAGCCTCTCGCGATATTCGTCGCCGTCGCCGCCGCCGCCGCCGCCGCCGCCGCCGCCGCTTCTGCAGAAGTAGCAAATGGCAATCGTAGCAAATGCGGCGAGGGACGCCCTGCCTTCGATTCCGAATGCACAAAGTGTGTGGTCTTGTTTCTCAGTCTATATTTGGTCGGTCTCGTCAGAGGTTGAATGTAACGAATGGGTGGGAAAGAGCAAGGGGCAGCGGCTGTGTAGAACGAAAACACAAATCCTCAGGGGTGTGAGCATTTCGAGATGAGTCGTATACATGTAAATGTTGGTCGTCAGTGACCGTGTGGCCTAATGGATAAGGCGTCGGACTTCGGATCTGAAGATTACAGGTTCGAATGCTGTCACGCTTGTATTCTTCCAGTTCTGAAAAAGAAACATAACGTTTTAATGTAGCAATTGAGCAGTACGAAACCGTCTGAATGTTGCTGTTGACCATTTTTTGCTTGGAGATGCTCTTGAGCTTGAAACTCACACAACAAGACCGGTGTTAACTAGCGAAATGGTCGGCAGAGTGCCGACACAGCGAGTTCTGACTATCACTTGCACATCTAAAACAACGTCGGAAAGTAACTCGTTCGGCTTTTCAGTCACATAAAGTATGTGTGTTAATTTTGACGCCACTAGCTCTGCATGTTGTCATGCAATTTCTTTACCTCTCAGAAATGATTATGACATAAAAGTGAAGTACGTGACGAGTGTGACGTTAGGAAAACATTAGGCATCATGGAGAGATTCTGTATGGGACCACACAACCCAAACGAGTACTGTGTGACGTGCTACCCGGCAGGTATTCACCGAGGTAGCCGGCTCGCTCAGTCGGTAGAGCGTCAGACTCTTAATCCCAGGGTTGTGGGTTCGAGCCAGACGCTGGGCGGAACGGAATTTTGTTCCGCTGCAGGTGTAAATTACCGTTTTTCTGATTAACGAGATTTAATGGAAATAGCAACTTCAAACTTTGCCTACGTCTCTGTCAGTCGCAAGGAAACTGTATTTGAAGGTGAAGGTGATTTTGTAGACATGTGTGAAAGACATGTTCTGAAATGCAAGTGTTGTTGTTTGGAGAGCACATCGGTTACGTGTCAGATGTGTAGCCAAGCAGTAATTTGTCGAAATAGCTGCAAATATTAGCCGGTAATATGAAGTGTTGTCAGCTAAAGTCTGATGATGCAGACGACCGTAAGGACGAAGTACCCAAGAGTACCGCTAGACCGCGCCTCTTTAGCTCAGTGGTGGAGCACTGGTCTAATAAACCAGGAGTCGTAAGTTCCATCCTAACACGAGAAAGATGAATTTTGGAAATCAGTTGCGCGTCGTGGCCGTATAGCAAACAGTACCTGTGATGACGAACAATTAGCGACAGGCGTTTTTTTAAGAATTACTCTCAGATGCGATTAAGGCGAATGGCGCAGATAAAGCATTTGCCAAAGCGGTACAGCGTAAGGTGGGACGAGGCAGTCTGAATTACATTTTATAGATGTATTTCTCACATATCTCAGAGCCTCTCGCGATATTCGTCGTCGTCGTCGTCGTCGTCGTCGCCGCCGCCGCCGCCGCCGCCGCTTCTGCAGAAGTAGCAAATGGCAATCGTAGCAAATGCGGCGAGGGACGCCCTGCCTTCGATTCCGAATGCACAAAGTGTGTGGTCTTGTTTCTCAGTCTATATTTGGTCGGTCTCGTCAGAGGTTGAATGTAACGAATGGGTGGGAAAGAGCAAGGGGCAGCGGCTGTGTAGAACGAAAACACAAATCCTCAGGTGTGAGCGTTTCGAGATGAGTCGCATACATGTAAATGTTGGTCGTCAGTGACCGTGTGGCCTAATGGATAAGGCGTCGGACTTCGGACCTGAAGTTTACAGGTTCGAATGCTGTCACGCTTGTATTTTTCCAGTTCTGAAAAAGAAACATAACGTTTTAATGTAGCAATTGAGCAGTACGAAACCGTCTGAATGTTGCTGTTGACCATTTTTTGCTTGGAGATGCTCTTGAGCTTGAAACACACACAACAAGTCCGGTGTTAACTAGCGAAATGGTCGGCAGAGTGTCGACACAGCGAGTTCTGACTATCACTTGCACATCTAAAACAACGTCGGAAAGTAACTCGTTCGGCTTTTCAGTCACATAAAGTATGTGTGTTAATTTTGACGCCACTAGCTCTGCATGTTGTCATGCAATTTCTTTACCTCTCAGAAATGATTATGACATAAAAGTGAAGTACGTGACGAGTGTGACGTTAGGAAAACATTAGGCATCATGGAGAGATTCTGTATGGGACCACCCAACCCAAACGAGTACTGTGTGACGTGCTACCCGGCAGGTATTCACCGAGGTAGGCGTCTAGCTCAGTGGGTAGAGCGTCAGACTCTTAATCCCAGGGTCGTGGGTTCGAGCCAGACGCTGGGCGGAACGGAATTTTGTTCCGCTGCAGGTGTAAATTACCGTTTTTCTGATTAACGAGATTTAATGGGAATAGCAACTTTAAACTTTGCCTACGTCTCTGTCAGTCGCAAGGAAACTGTATTTGAAGGTGAAGGTGATTTTGTAGATATGTGTGAAAGACATGTTCTGAAATGCAAGTGTTGTTGTTTGGAGAGCACATCGGTTACGTGTCAGATGTGTAGCCAAGCAGTAATTTGTCGAAATAGCTGCAAATATTAGCCGGTAATATGAAGTGTTGTCAGCTAAAGTGTGATGATGCAGACGACCGTAAGGACGAAGTACCCAAGAATACCGCTAGGCCGCGCCTCTTTAGCTCAGTAGTAGAGCACTGGTCTAATAAACCAGGGGTCGTAAGTTCCATCCTCACAGAAGAAAAATGAATTTTGGAAATCGGTTGCGCGTCGTGGCCGTATAGCAAACAGTACCTGTTATGACGAACAATTAGCGACAGGCGTTTTTTTTAAGAATTACTCTCAGATGCGATTAAGGCGAATGGCGCAGATAAAGCATTTGCCAAAGCGGTACAGCATAAGGTGGGACGAGGCAGTCTGAATTACATTTTATAGATGTATCTCTCACATATCTCAGAGCCTCTCGCGATATTCGTCGCCGTCGCCGCCGCCGCCGCCGCCGCCGCCGCCGCCGCCGCCGCTTCTGCAGAAGTAGCAAATGGCAATCGTAGCAAATGCGGCGAGGGACGCCCTGCCTTCGATTCCGAATGCACAAAGTGTGTGGTCTTGTTTCTCAGTCTATATTTGGTCGGTCTCGTCAGAGGTTGAATGTAACGAATGGGTGGGAAAGAGCAAGGGGCAGCGGCTGTGTAGAACGAAAACACAAATCCTCAGGGGTGTGAGCGTTTCGAGATGAGTCGTATACATGTAAATGTTGGTCGTCAGTGACCGTGTGGCCTAATGGATAAGGCGTCGGACTTCGGATCTGAAGATTACAGGTTCGAATGCTGTCACGCTTGTATTCTTCCAGTTCTGAAAAAGAAACATAACGTTTTAATGTAGCAATTGAGCAGTACGAAACCGTCTGAATGTTGCTGTTGACCATTTTTTGCTTGGAGATGCTCTTGAGCTTGAAACTCACACAACAAGACCGGTGTTAACTAGCGAAATGGTCGGCAGAGTGCCGACACAGCGAGTTCTGACTATCACTTGCACATCTAAAACAACGTCGGAAAGTAACTCGTTCGGCTTTTCAGTCACATAAAGTATGTGTGTTAATTTTGACGCCACTAGCTCTGCATGTTGTCATGCAATTTCTTTACCTCTCAGAAATGATTATGACATAAAAGTGAAGTACGTGACGAGTGTGACGTTAGGAAAACATTAGGCATCATGGAGAGATTCTGTATGGGACCACCCAACCCAAACGAGTACTGTGTGACGTGCTACCCGGCAGGTATTCACCGAGGTAGGCGTCTAGCTCAGTGGGTAGAGCGTCAGACTCTTAATCCCAGGGTCGTGGGTTCGAGCCAGACGCTGGGCGGAACGGAATTTTGTTCCGCTGCAGGTGTAAATTACCGTTTTTCTGATTAACGAGATTTAATGGGAATAGCAACTTCAAACTTTGCCTACGTCTCTGTCAGTCGCAAGGAAACTGTATTTGAGGGTGAAGGTGATTTTGTAGACATGTGTGAAAGACATATTCTGAAATGCAAGTGTTGTTGTTTGGAGAGCACATCGGTTACGTGTCAGATGTGTAGCCAAGCAGTAATTTGTCGCCATAGCTGCAAATATTAGCCGGTAATATGAAGTGTTGTCAGCTAAAGTCTGATGATGCAGACGACCGTAAGGACGAAGTACCCAAGAGTACCGCTAGACCGCGCCTCTTTAGCTCAGTGGTGGAGCACTGGTCTAATAAACCAGGAGTTGTAAGTTCCATCCTAACACGAGAAAGATGAATTTTGGAAATCAGTTGCGCGTCGTGGCCGTATAGCAAACAGTACCTGTGATGACGAACAATTAGCGACAGGCGTTTTTTTAAGAATTACTCTCAGATGCGATTAAGGCGAATGGCGCAGATAAAGCATTTGCCAAAGCGGTACAGCGTAAGGTGGGACGAGGCAGTCTGAATTACATTTTATAGATGTATTTCTCACATATCTCAGAGCCTCTCGCGATATTCGTCGTCGTCGTCGTCGTCGTCGTCGTCGTCGCCGCCGCCGCCGCCGCTTCTGCAGAAGTAGCAAATGGCAATCGTAGCAAATGCGGCGAGGGACGCCCTGCCTTCGATTCCGAATGCACAAAGTGTGTGGTCTTGTTTCTCAGTCTATATTTGGTCGGTCTCGTCAGAGGTTGAATGTAACGAATGGGTGGGAAAGAGCAAGGGGCAGCGGCTGTGTAGAACGAAAACACAAATCCTCAGGTGTGAGCGTTTCGAGATGAGTCGCATACATGTAAATGTTGGTCGTCAGTGACCGTGTGGCCTAATGGATAAGGCGTCGGACTTCGGATCTGAAGTTTACAGGTTCGAATGCTGTCACGCTTGTATTTTTCCAGTTCTGAAAAAGAAACATAACGTTTTAATGTAGCAATTGAGCAGTACGAAACCGTCTGAATGTTGCTGTTGACCATTTTTTGCTTGGAGATGCTCTTGAGCTTGAAACACACACAACAAGTCCGGTGTTAACTAGCGAAATGGTCGGCAGAGTGTCGACACAGCGAGTTCTGACTATCACTTGCACATCTAAAACAACGTCGGAAAGTAACTCGTTCGGCTTTTCAGTCACATAAAGTATGTGTGTTAATTTTGACGCCACTAGCTCTGCATGTTGTCATGCAATTTCTTTACCTCTCAGAAATGATTATGACATAAAAGTGAAGTACGTGACGAGTGTGACGTTAGGAAAACATTAGGCATCATGGAGAGATTCTGTATGGGACCACACAACCCAAACGAGTACTGTGTGACGTGCTACCCGGCAGGTATTCACCGAGGTAGGCGTCTAGCTCAGTGGGTAGGGCGTCAGACTCTTAATCCCAGGGTCGTGGGTTCGAGCCAGACGCTGGGCGGAACGGAATTTTGTTCCGCTGCAGGTGTAAATTACCGTTTTTCTGATTAACGAGATTTAATGGGAATAGCAACTTTAAACTTTGCCTACGTCTCTGTCAGTCGCAAGGAAACTGTATTTGAAGGTGAAGGTGATTTTGTAGATATGTGTGAAAGACATGTTCTGAAATGCAAGTGTTGTTGTTTGGAGAGCACATCGGTTACGTGTCAGATGTGTAGCCAAGCAGTAATTTGTCGAAATAGCTGCAAATATTAGCCGGTAATATGAAGTGTTGTCAGCTAAAGTGTGATGATGCAGACGACCGTAAGGACGAAGTACCCAAGAATACCGCTAGGCCGCGCCTCTTTAGCTCAGTAGTAGAGCACTGGTCTAATAAACCAGGGGTCGTAAGTTCCATCCTCACAGAAGAAAAATGAATTTTGGAAATCGGTTGCGCGTCGTGGCCGTATAGCAAACAGTACCTGTTATGACGAACAATTAGCGACAGGCGTTTTTTTTAAGAATTACTCTCAGATGCGATTAAGGCGAATGGCGCAGATAAAGCATTTGCCAAAGCGGTACAGCATAAGGTGGGACGAGGCAGTCTGAATTACATTTTATAGATGTATCTCTCACATATCTCAGAGCCTCTCGCGATATTCGTCGCCGTCGCCGCCGCCGCCGCCGCCGCCGCCGCCGCCGCCGCCGCTTCTGCAGAAGTAGCAAATGGCAATCGTAGCAAATGCGGCGAGGGACGCCCTGCCTTCGATTCCGAATGCACAAAGTGTGTGGTCTTGTTTCTCAGTCTATATTTGGTCGGTCTCGTCAGAGGTTGAATGTAACGAATGGGTGGGAAAGAGCAAGGGGCAGCGGCTGTGTAGAACGAAAACACAAATCCTCAGGGGTGTGAGCGTTTCGAGATGAGTCGTATACATGTAAATGTTGGTCGTCAGTGACCGTGTGGCCTAATGGATAAGGCGTCGGACTTCGGATCTGAAGATTACAGGTTCGAATGCTGTCACGCTTGTATTCTTCCAGTTCTGAAAAAGAAACATAACGTTTTAATGTAGCAATTGAGCAGTACGAAACCGTCTGAATGTTGCTGTTGACCATTTTTTGCTTGGAGATGCTCTTGAGCTTGAAACTCACACAACAAGACCGGTGTTAACTAGCGAAATGGTCGGCAGAGTGCCGACACAGCGAGTTCTGACTATCACTTGCACATCTAAAACAACGTCGGAAAGTAACTCGTTCGGCTTTTCAGTCACATAAAGTATGTGTGTTAATTTTGACGCCACTAGCTCTGCATGTTGTCATGCAATTTCTTTACCTCTCAGAAATGATTATGACATAAAAGTGAAGTACGTGACGAGTGTGACGTTAGGAAAACATTAGGCATCATGGAGAGATTCTGTATGGGACCACCCAACCCAAACGAGTACTGTGTGACGTGCTACCCGGCAGGTATTCACCGAGGTAGGCGTCTAGCTCAGTGGGTAGAGCGTCAGACTCTTAATCCCAGGGTCGTGGGTTCGAGCCAGACGCTGGGCGGAACGGAATTTTGTTCCGCTGCAGGTGTAAATTACCGTTTTTCTGATTAACGAGATTTAATGGGAATAGCAACTTCAAACTTTGCCTACGTCTCTGTCAGTCGCAAGGAAACTGTATTTGAGGGTGAAGGTGATTTTGTAGACATGTGTGAAAGACATATTCTGAAATGCAAGTGTTGTTGTTTGGAGAGCACATCGGTTACGTGTCAGATGTGTAGCCAAGCAGTAATTTGTCGCCATAGCTGCAAATATTAGCCGGTAATATGAAGTGTTGTCAGCTAAAGTCTGATGATGCAGACGACCGTAAGGACGAAGTACCCAAGAGTACCGCTAGACCGCGCCTCTTTAGCTCAGTGGTGGAGCACTGGTCTAATAAACCAGGAGTTGTAAGTTCCATCCTAACACGAGAAAGATGAATTTTGGAAATCAGTTGCGCGTCGTGGCCGTATAGCAAACAGTACCTGTGATGACGAACAATTAGCGACAGGCGTTTTTTTAAGAATTACTCTCAGATGCGATTAAGGCGAATGGCGCAGATAAAGCATTTGCCAAAGCGGTACAGCGTAAGGTGGGACGAGGCAGTCTGAATTACATTTTATAGATGTATTTCTCACATATCTCAGAGCCTCTCGCGATATTCGTCGTCGTCGTCGTCGTCGTCGTCGTCGTCGTCGTCGCCGCCGCCGCCGCCGCCGCCGCCGCCGCCGCTTCTGCAGAAGTAGCAAATGGCAATCGTAGCAAATGCGGCGAGGGACGCCCTGCCTTCGATTCCGAATGCACAAAGTGTGTGGTCTTGTTTCTCAGTCTATATTTGGTCGGTCTCGTCAGAGGTTGAATGTAACGAATGGGTGGGAAAGAGCAAGGGGCAGCGGCTGTGTAGAACGAAAACACAAATCCTCAGGTGTGTGAGCGTTTCGAGATGAGTCGCATACATGTAAATGTTGGTCGTCAGTGACCGTGTGGCCTAATGGATAAGGCGTCGGACTTCGGATCTGAAGTTTACAGGTTCGAATGCTGTCACGCTTGTATTTTTCCAGTTCTGAAAAAGAAACATAACGTTTTAATGTAGCAATTGAGCAGTACGAAACCGTCTGAATGTTGCTGTTGACCATTTTTTGCTTGGAGATGCTCTTGAGCTTGAAACACACACAACAAGTCCGGTGTTAACTAGCGAAATGGTCGGCAGAGTGTCGACACAGCGAGTTCTGACTATCACTTGCACATCTAAAACAACGTCGGAAAGTAACTCGTTCGGCTTTTCAGTCACATAAAGTATGTGTGTTAATTTTGACGCCACTAGCTCTGCATGTTGTCATGCAATTTCTTTACCTCTCAGAAATGATTATGACATAAAAGTGAAGTACGTGACGAGTGTGACGTTAGGAAAACATTAGGCATCATGGAGAGATTCTGTATGGGACCACCCAACCCAAACGAGTACTGTGTGACGTGCTACCCGGCAGGTATTCACCGAGGTAGGCGTCTAGCTCAGTGGGTAGAGCGTCAGACTCTTAATCCCAGGGTCGTGGGTTCGAGGCAGACGCTGGGCGGAACGGAATTTTGTTCCGCTGCAGGTGTAAATTACCGTTTTTCTGATTAACGAGATTTAATGGGAATAGCAACTTTAAACTTTGCCTACGTCTCTGTCAGTCGCAAGGAAACTGTATTTGAAGGTGAAGGTGATTTTGTAGATATGTGTGAAAGACATGTTCTGAAATGCAAGTGTTGTTGTTTGGAGAGCACATCGGTTACGTGTCAGATGTGTAGCCAAGCAGTAATTTGTCGAAATAGCTGCAAATATTAGCCGGTAATATGAAGTGTTGTCAGCTAAAGTGTGATGATGCAGACGACCGTAAGGACGAAGTACCCAAGAATACCGCTAGGCCGCGCCTCTTTAGCTCAGTAGTAGAGCACTGGTCTAATAAACCAGGGGTCGTAAGTTCCATCCTCACAGAAGAAAAATGAATTTTGGAAATCGGTTGCGCGTCGTGGCCGTATAGCAAACAGTACCTGTTATGACGAACAATTAGCGACAGGCGTTTTTTTTAAGAATTACTCTCAGATGCGATTAAGGCGAATGGCGCAGATAAAGCATTTGCCAAAGCGGTACAGCATAAGGTGGGACGAGGCAGTCTGAATTACATTTTATAGATGTATCTCTCACATATCTCAGAGCCTCTCGCGATATTCGTCGCCGTCGCCGCCGCCGCCGCCGCCGCCGCTTCTGCAGAAGTAGCAAATGGCAATCGTAGCAAATGCGGCGAGGGACGCCCTGCCTTCGATTCCGAATGCACAAAGTGTGTGGTCTTGTTTCTCAGTCTATATTTGGTCGGTCTCGTCAGAGGTTGAATGTAACGAATGGGTGGGAAAGAGCAAGGGGCAGCGGCTGTGTAGAACGAAAACACAAATCCTCAGGGGTGTGAGCGTTTCGAGATGAGTCGTATACATGTAAATGTTGGTCGTCAGTGACCGTGTGGCCTAATGGATAAGGCGTCGGACTTCGGATCTGAAGATTACAGGTTCGAATGCTGTCACGCTTGTATTCTTCCAGTTCTGAAAAAGAAACATAACGTTTTAATGTAGCAATTGAGCAGTACGAAACCGTCTGAATGTTGCTGTTGACCATTTTTTGCTTGGAGATGCTCTTGAGCTTGAAACTCACACAACAAGACCGGTGTTAACTAGCGAAATGGTCGGCAGAGTGCCGACACAGCGAGTTCTGACTATCACTTGCACATCTAAAACAACGTCGGAAAGTAACTCGTTCGGCTTTTCAGTCACATAAAGTATGTGTGTTAATTTTGACGCCACTAGCTCTGCATGTTGTCATGCAATTTCTTTACCTCTCAGAAATGATTATGACATAAAAGTGAAGTACGTGACGAGTGTGACGTTAGGAAAACATTAGGCATCATGGAGAGATTCTGTATGGGACCACACAACCCAAACGAGTACTGTGTGACGTGCTACCCGGCAGGTATTCACTGAGGTAGCCGGCTCGCTCAGTCGGTAGAGCGTCAGACTCTTAATCCCAGGGTTGTGGGTTCGAGCCAGACGCTGGGCGGAACGGAATTTTGTTCCGCTGCAGGTGAAAATTACCGTTTTTCTGATTAACGAGATTTAATGGAAATAGCAACTTCAAACTTTGCCTACGTCTCTGTCAGTCGCAAGGAAACTGTATTTGAGGGTGAAGGTGATTTTGTAGACATGTGTGAAAGACATATTCTGAAATGCAAGTGTTGTTGTTTGGAGAGCACATCGGTTACGTGTCAGATGTGTAGCCAAGCAGTAATTTGTCGCCATAGCTGCAAATATTAGCCGGTAATATGAAGTGTTGTCAGCTAAAGTCTGATGATGCAGACGACCGTAAGGACGAAGTACCCAAGAGTACCGCTAGACCGCGCCTCTTTAGCTCAGTGGTGGAGCACTGGTCTAATAAACCAGGAGTCGTAAGTTCCATCCTAACACGAGAAAGATGAATTTTGGAAATCAGTTGCGCGTCGTGGCCGTATAGCAAACAGTACCTGTGATGACGAACAATTAGCGACAGGCGTTTTTTTAAGAATTACTCTCAGATGCGATTAAGGCGAATGGCGCAGATAAAGCATTTGCCAAAGCGGTACAGCGTAAGGTGGGACGAGGCAGTCTGAATTACATTTTATAGATGTATTTCTCACATATCTCAGAGCCTCTCGCGATATTCGTCGTCGTCGTCGTCGTCGCCGCCGCCGCCGCCGCCGCTTCTGCAGAAGTAGCAAATGGCAATCGTAGCAAATGCGGCGAGGGACGCCCTGCCTTCGATTCCGAATGCACAAAGTGTGTGGTCTTGTTTCTCAGTCTTTATTTGGTCGGTCTCGTCAGAGGTTGAATGTAACGAATGGGTGGGAAAGAGCAAGGGGCAGCGGCTGTGTAGAACGAAAACACAAATCCTCAGGGGTGTGAGCGTTTCGAGATGAGTCGTATACATGTAAATGTTGATCGTCAGTGACCGTGTGGCCTAATGGATAAGGCGTCGGACTTCGGATCTGAAGTTTACAGGTTCGAATGCTGTCACGCTTGTATTTTTCCAGTTCTGAAAAAGAAACATAACGTTTTAATGTAGCAATTGAGCAGTACGAAACCGTCTGAATGTTGCTGTTGACCATTTTTTGCTTGGAGATGCTCTTGAGCTTGAAACACACACAACAAGACCGGTGTTAACTAGCGAAATGGTCGGCAGAGTGCCGACACAGCGAGTTCTGACTATCACTTGCACATCTAAAACAACGTCGGAAAGTAACTCGTTCGGCTTTTCAGTCACATAAAGTATGTGTGTTAATTTTGACGCCACTAGCTCTGCATGTTGTCATGCAATTTCTTTACCTCTCAGAAATGATTATGACATAAAAGTGAAGTACGTGACGAGTGTGACGTTAGGAAAACATTAGGCATCATGGAGAGATTCTATATGGGACCACCCAACCCAAACGAGTACTGTGTGACGTGCTACCCGGAAGGTATTCAGCGAGGTAGCCGGCTAGCTCAGTCGGTAGAGCGTCAGACTCTTAATCCCAGGGTCGTGGGTTCGAGCCAGACGCTGGGCGGAATGGAATTTTGTTCCGCTGCAGGTGTAAATTACCGTTTTTCTGATTAACGAGATTTAATGGAAATAGCAACTTTAAACTTTGCCTACGTCTCTGTCAGTCGCAAGGAAACTGTATTTGAAGGTGAAGGTGATTTTGTAGATATGTGTGAAAGACATGTTCTGAAATGCAAGTGTTGTTGTTTGGAGAGCACATCGGTTACGTGTCAGATGTGTAGCCAAGCAGTAATTTGTCGAAATAGCTGCAAATATTAGCCGGTAATATGAAGTGTTGTCAGCTAAAGTGTGATGATGCAGACGACCGTAAGGACGAAGTACCCAAGAATACAGAGGGCCGCGCCTCTTTAGCTCAGTGGTAGAGCACTGGTCTAATAAACCAGGGGTCGTAAGTTCCATCCTCACAGAAGAAAGATGAATTTTGGAAATCAGTTGCGCGCCGTGGCCGTATAGCAAACAGTACCTGTTATGACGAACAATTAGCGACAGGCGTTTTTTTTAAGAATTACTCTCAGATGCGATTAAGGCGAATGGCGCAGATAAAGCATTTGCCAAAGCGGTACAGCATAAGGTGGGACGAGGCAGTCTGAATTACATTTTATAGATGTATTTCTCACATATCTCAGAGCCTCTCGCGATATTCGTCGTCGTCGTCGTCGCCGCCGCCGCCGCCGCCGCTTCTGCAGAAGTAGCAAATGGCAATCGTAGCAAATGCGGCGAGGGACGCCCTGCCTTCGATTCCGAATGCACAAAGTGTGTGGTCTTGTTTCTCAGTCTATATTTGGTCGGTCTCGTCAGAGGTTGAATGTAACGAATGGGTGGGAAAGAGCAAGGGGCAGCGGCTGTGTAGAACGAAAACACAAATCCTCATGGGTGTGAGCATTTCGAGATGAGTCGTACACATGTAAATGTTGGTCGTCAGTGACCGTGTGGCCTAATGGATAAGGCGTCGGACTTCGGATCTGAAGATTACAGGTTCGAATGCTGTCACGCTTGTATTTTTCCAGTTCTGAAAAAGAAACATAACGTTTTAATGTAGCAATTGAGCAGTACGAAACCGTCTGAATGTTGCTGTTGACCATTATTTGCTTGGAGATGCTCTTGAGCTTGAAACACACACAACAAGACCGGTGTTAACTAGCGAAATGGTCGGCAGAGTGCCGACACAGCGAGTTCTGACTATCACTTGCACATCTAAAACAACGTCGGAAAGTAACTCGTTCGGCTTTTCAGTCACATAAAGTATGTGTGTAAATTTTGACGCCACTAGCTCTGCATGTTGTCATGCAATTTCTTTACCTCTCAGAAATGATTATGACATAAAAGTGAAGTACGTGACGAGTGTGACGTTAGGAAAACATTAGGCATCATGGAGAGATTCTGTATGGGACCACCCAACCCAAACGAGTACTGTGTGACGTGCTACCCGGCGGGTATTCACCGAGGTAGCCGGCTAGCTCAGTCGGTAGAGCGTCAGACTCTTAATCTCAGGGTTGTAGGTTCGAGCCAGACGCTGGGCGGAACGGAATTTTGTTCCGCTGCAGGTGTAAATTACCGTTTTTCTGATTAACGAGATTTAATGGAAATAGCAACTTTAAACTTTGCCTACGTCTCTGTCAGTCGCAAGGAAACTGTATTTGAAGGTGAAGGTGATTTTGTAGACATGTGTGAAAGACATGTTCTGAAATGCAAGTGTTGTTGTTTGGAGAGCACATCGGTTACGTGTCAGATGTGTAGCCAAGCAGTAATTTGTCGCCATAGCTGCAAATATTAGCCGGTAATATCAAGTGTTGTCAGCTAAAGTCTGATGATGCAGACGACCGTAAGGACGAAGTACCCAAGAGTACTGCTAGGCCGCGCCTGTTTAGCTCAGTGGTGGAGCACTGGTCTAATAAACCAGGAGTCGTAAGTTCCATCCTAACACGAGAAAGATGAATTTTGGAAATCAGTTGCGCGTCGTGGCCGTATAGCAAACAGTACCTGTGATGACGAACAATTAGCGACAGGCGTTTTTTTAAGAATTACTCTCAGATGCGATTAAGGCGAATGGCGCAGATAAAGCATTTGCCAAAGCGGTACAGCATAAGGTGGGACGAGGCAGTCTGAATTACATTTTATAGATGTATTTCTCACATATCTCAGAGCCTCTCGCGATATTCGTCGTCGTCGCCGTCGCCGTCGCCGCCGCCGCTTCTGCAGAAGTAGCAAATGGCAATCGTAGCAAATTGCGGCGAGGGACGCCCTGCCTTCGATTCCGAATGCACAAAGTGTGTGGTCTTGTTTCTCAGTCTATATTTGGTCGGTCTCGTCAGAGGTTGAATGTAACGAATGGGTGGGAAAGAGCAAGGGGCAGCGGCTGTGTAGAACGAAAACACAAATCCTCAGGGGTGTGAGCGTTTCGAGATGAGTCGTATACATGTAAATGTTGGTCGTCAGTGACCGTGTGGCCTAATGGATAAGGCGTCGGACTTCGGATCTGAAGATTACAGGTTCGAATGCTGTCACCCTTGTATTTTTCCAGTTCTGAAAAAGAAACATAACGTTTTAATGTAGCAATTGAGCAGTACGAAACCGTCTGAATGTTGCTGTTGACCATTTTTTGCTTGGAGATGCTCTTGAGCTTGAAACACACACAACAAGACCGGTGTTAACTAGCAAAATGGTCGGCAGAGTGCCGACACAGCGAGTTCTGACTATCACTTGCACATCTAAAACAACGTCGGAAAGTAACTCGTTCGGCTTTTCAGTCACATAAAGTATGTGTGTTAATTTTGACGCCACTAGCTCTGCATGTTGTCATGCAATTTCTTTACCTCTCAGAAATGATTATGACATAAAAGTGAAGTACGTGACGAGTGTGACGTTAGGAAAACATTAGGCATCATGGAGAGATTCTATATGGGACCACCCAACCCAAACGAGTACTGTATGACGTGCTACCCGGCAGGTATTCACCGAGGTAGCCGGCTAGCTCAGTCGGTAGAGCGTCAGACTCTTAATCCCAGACTCGTGGGTTCGAGCCAGACGCTGGGCGGAACGGAATTTTGTTCCGCTGCAGGTGTAAATTACCGTTTTTCTGATTAACGAGATTTAATGGAAATAGCAACTTTAAACTTTGCCTACGTCTCTGTCAGTCGCAAGGAAACTGTATTTGAAGGTGAAGGTGATTTTGTAGATATGTGTGAAAGACATGTTCTGAAATGCAAGTGTTGTTGTTTGGAGAGCACATCGGTTACGTGTCAGATGTGTAGCCAAGCAGTAATTTGTCGCCATAGCTGCAAATATTAGCCGGTAATATGTAGTGTTGTCAGCTAAAGTCTGATGATGCAGACGACTGTAAGGACGAAGTACCCAAGAGTACCGCTAGGCCGCGCCTCTTTAGCTCAGTGGTGGAGCACTGGTCTAATAAACCAGGAGTCGTAAGTTCCATCCTAACACGAGAAAGATGAATTTTGGAAATCAGTTGCGCGTCGTGGCCGTATAGCAAACAGTACCTGTGATGACGAACAATTAGCGACAGGCGTTTTTTTAAGAATTACTCTCAGATGCGATTAAGGCGAATGGCGCAGATAAAGCATTTGCCAAAGCGGTACAGCATAAGGTGGGACGAGGCAGTCTGAATTACATTTTATAGATGTATTTCTCACATATCTCAGAGCCTCTCGCGATATTCGTCGTCGTCGTCGTCGTCGCCGTCGCCGCCGCCGCCGCCGCTTCTGCAGAAGTAGCAAATGGCAATCGTAGCAAATGCGGCGAGGGACGCCCTGCCTTCGATTCCGAATGCACAAAGTGTGTGGTCTTGTTTCTCAGTCTATATTTGGTCGGTCTCGTCAGAGGTTGAATGTAACGAATGGGTGGGAAAGAGCAAGGGGCAGCGGCTGTGTAGAACGAAAACACAAATCCTCAGGGGTGTGAGCGTTTCGAGATGAGTCGTATACATGTAAATGTTGGTCGTCAGTGACCGTGTGGCCTAATGGATAAGGCGTCGGACTTCGGATCTGAAGATTACAGGTTCGAATGCTGTCACGCTTGTATTTTTCCAGTTCTGAAAAAGAAACATAACGTTTTAATGTAGCAATTGAGCAGTACGAAACCGTCTGAATGTTGCTGCTGACCATTTTTTGCTTGGAGATGCTCTTGAGCTTGAAACACACACAACAAGACCGGTGTTAACTAGCGAAATGGTCGGCAGAGTGCCGACACAGCTAGTTCTGACTATCACTTGCACATCTAAAACAACGTCGGAAAGTAACTCGTTCGGCTTTTCAGTCACATAAAGTATGTGTGTTAATTTTGACGCCACTAGCTCTGCATGTTGTCATGCAATTTCTTTACCTCTCAGAAATGATTATGACATAAAAGTGAAGTACGTGACGAGTGTGACGTTAGGAAAACATTAGGCATCATGGAGAGATTCTATATGGGACCACCCAACCCAAACGAGTACTGTATGACGTGCTACCTGGCAGGTATTCACCGAGGTAGCCGGCTAGCTCAGTCGGTAGAGCGTCAGACTCTTAATCCCAGAGTCGTGGGTTCGAGCCAGACGCTGGGCGGATCGGAATTTTGTTCCGCTGCAGGTGTAAATTACCGTTTTTTTGATTAACGAGATTTAATGGAAATAGCAACTTTAAACTTTGCCTACGTCTCTGTCAGTCGCAAGGAAACTGTATTTGAAGGTGAAGGTGATTTTGTAGATATGTGTGAAAGACATGTTCTGAAATGCAAGTGTTGTTGTTTGGAGAGCACATCGGTTACGTGTCAGATGTGTAGCCAAGCAGTAATTTGTCGCCATAGCTGCAAATATTAGCCGGTAATATGAAGTGTTGTCAGCTAAAGTCTGATGATGCAGACGACCGTAAGGACGAAGTACCCAAGAGTACCGCTAGGCCGCGCCTCTTTAGCTCAGTGGTGGAGCACTGGTCTAATAAACCAGGAGTCGTAAGTTCCATCCTAACACGAGAAAGATGAATTTTGGAAATCAGTTGCCAGTCGTGGGCGTATAGCAAACAGTACCTGTGATGACGAACAATTAGCGACAGGCGTTTTTTTAAGAATTACTCTCAGATGCGATTAAGGCGAATGGCGCAGATAAAGCATTTGCCAAAGCGGTACAGCATAAGGTGGGACGAGGCAGTCTGAATTACATTTTATAGATGTATTTCTCACATATCTCAGAGCCTCTCGCGATATTCGTCGTCGTCGCCGTCGCCGTCGCCGCCGCCGCTTCTGCAGAAGTAGCAAATGGCAATCGTAGCAAATGCGGCGAGGGACGCCCTGCCTTCGATTCCGAATGCACAAAGTGTGTGGTCTTGTTTCTCAGTCTATATTTGGTCGGTCTCGTCAGAGGTTGAATGTAACGAATGGGTGGGAAAGAGCAAGGGGCAGCGGCTGTGTAGAACGAAAACACAAATCCTCAGGGGTGTGAGCGTTTCGAGATGAGTCGTATACATGTAAATGTTGGTCGTCAGTGACCGTGTGGCCTAATGGATAAGGCGTCGGACTTCGGATCTGAAGATTACAGGTTCGAATGCTGTCACGCTTGTATTTTTCCAGTTCTGAAAAAGAAACATAACGTTTTAATGTAGCAATTGAGCAGTACGAAACCGTCTGAATGTTGCTGTTGACCATTTTTTGCTTGGAGATGCTCTTGAGCTTGAAACACACACAACAAGACCGGTGTTAACTAGCAAAATGGTCGGCAGAGTGCCGACACAGCGAGTTCTGACTATCACTTGACATCTAAAACAACGTCGGAAAGTAACTCGTTCGGCTTTTCAGTCACATAAAGTATGTGTGTTAATTTTGACGCCACTAGCTCTGCATGTTGTCATGCAATTTCTTTACCTCTCAGAAATGATTATGACATAAAAGTGAAGTACGTGACGAGTGTGACGTTAGGAAAACATTAGGCATCATGGAGAGATTCTATATGGGACCACCCAACCCAAACGAGTACTGTATGACGTGCTACCCGGCAGGTATTCACCGAGGTAGCCGGCTAGCTCAGTCGGTAGAGCGTCAGACTCTTAATCCCAGACTCGTGGGTTCGAGCCAGACGCTGGGCGGAACGGAATTTTGTTCCGCTGCAGGTGTAAATTACCGTTTTTCTGATTAACGAGATTTAATGGAAATAGCAACTTTAAACTTTGCCTACGTCTCTGTCAGTCGCAAGGAAACTGTATTTGAAGGTGAAGGTGATTTTGTAGATATGTGTGAAAGACATGTTCTGAAATGCAAGTGTTGTTGTTTGGAGAGCACATCGGTTACGTGTCAGATGTGTAGCCAAGCAGTAATTTGTCGCCATAGCTGCAAATATTAGCCGGTAATATGTAGTGTTGTCAGCTAAAGTCTGATGATGCAGACGACCGTAAGGACGAAGTACCCAAGAGTACCGCTAGGCCGCGCCTCTTTAGCTCAGTGGTGGAGCACTGGTCTAATAAACCAGGAGTCGTAAGTTCCATCCTAACACGAGAAAGATGAATTTTGGAAATCAGTTGCGCGTCGTGGCCGTATAGCAAACAGTACCTGTGATGACGAACAATTAGCGACAGGCGTTTTTTTAAGAATTACTCTCAGATGCGATTAAGGCGAATGGCGCAGATAAAGCATTTGCCAAAGCGGTACAGCATAAGGTGGGACGAGGCAGTCTGAATTACATTTTATAGATGTATTTCTCACATATCTCAGAGCCTCTCGCGATATTCGTCGTCGTCGTCGTCGTCGCCGTCGCCGCCGCCGCCGCCGCTTCTGCAGAAGTAGCAAATGGCAATCGTAGCAAATGCGGCGAGGGACGCCCTGCCTTCGATTCCGAATGCACAAAGTGTGTGGTCTTGTTTCTCAGTCTATATTTGGTCGGTCTCGTCAGAGGTTGAATGTAACGAATGGGTGGGAAAGAGCAAGGGGCAGCGGCTGTGTAGAACGAAAACACAAATCCTCAGGGGTGTGAGCGTTTCGAGATGAGTCGTATACATGTAAATGTTGGTCGTCAGTGACCGTGTGGCCTAATGGATAAGGCGTCGGACTTCGGATCTGAAGATTACAGGTTCGAATGCTGTCACGCTTGTATTTTTCCAGTTCTGAAAAAGAAACATAACGTTTTAATGTAGCAATTGAGCAGTACGAAACCGTCTGAATGTTGCTGCTGACCATTTTTTGCTTGGAGATGCTCTTGAGCTTGAAACACACACAACAAGACCGGTGTTAACTAGCGAAATGGTCGGCAGAGTGCCGACACAGCTAGTTCTGACTATCACTTGCACATCTAAAACAACGTCGGAAAGTAACTCGTTCGGCTTTTCAGTCACATAAAGTATGTGTGTTAATTTTGACGCCACTAGCTCTGCATGTTGTCATGCAATTTCTTTACCTCTCAGAAATGATTATGACATAAAAGTGAAGTACGTGACGAGTGTGACGTTAGGAAAACATTAGGCATCATGGAGAGATTCTATATGGGACCACCCAACCCAAACGAGTACTGTATGACGTGCTACCCTGCAGGTATTCACCGAGGTAGCCGGCTAGCTCAGTCGGTAGAGCGTCAGACTCTTAATCTCAGAGTCGTGGGTTTGAGCCAGACGCTGGGCGGAACGGAATTTTGTTCCGCTGCAGGTGTAAATTACCGTTTTTCTGATTAACGAGATTTAATGGAAATAGCAACTTTAAACTTTGCCTACGTCTCTGTCAGTCGCAAGGAAACTGTATTTGAAGATGAAGGTGATTTTGTAGATATGTGTGAAAGACATGTTCTGAAATGCAAGTGTTGTTGTTTGGAGAGCACATCGGTTACGTGTCAGATGTGTAGCCAAGCAGTAATTTGTCGAAATAGCTGCAAATATTAGCCGGTAATATGAAGTGTTGTCAGCTAAAGTGTGATGATGCAGACGACCGTAAGGACGAAGTACTCAAGAATACAGAGGGCCGCGCCTCTTTAGCTCAGTGGTAGAGCACTGGTCTAATAAACCAGGGGTCGTAAGTTCCATCCCCACAGAAGAAAAATGAATTTTGGAAATCAGTTGCGCGCCGTGGCCGTATAGCAAACAGTACCTGTTATGACGAACAATTAGCGACAGGCGTTTTTTTTAAGAATTACTCTCAGATGCGATTAAGGCGAATGGCGCAGATAAAGCATTTGCCAAAGCGGTACAGCATAAGGTGGGACGAGGCAGTCTGAATTACATTTTATAGATGTATTTCTCACATATCTCAGAGCCTCTCGCGATATTCGTCGTCGTCGTCGTCGTCGTCGCCGCCGCCGCCGCCGCCGCTTCTGCAGAAGTAGCAAATGGCAATCGTAGCAAATGCGGCGAGGGACGCCCTGCCTTCGATTCCGAATGCACAAAGTGTGTGGTCTTGTTTCTCAGTCTATATTTGGTCGGTCTCGTCAGAGGTTGAATGTAACGAATGGGTGGGAAAGAGCAAGGGGCAGCGGCTGTGTAGAACGAAAACACAAATCCTCATGGGTGTGAGCATTTCGAGATGAGTCGTACACATGTAAATGTTAGTCGTCAGTGACCGTGTGGCCTAATGGATAAGGCGTCGGACTTCGGATCTGAAGATTACAGGTTCGAATGCTGTCACGCTTGTATTTTTCCAGTTCTGAAAAAGAAACATAACGTTTTAATGTAGCAATTGAGCAGTACGAAACCGTCTGAATGTTGCTGTTGACCATTATTTGCTTGGAGATGCTCTTGAGCTTGAAACACACACAACAAGACCGGTGTTAACTAGCGAAATGGTCGGCAGAGTGCCGACACAGCGAGTTCTGACTATCACTTGCACATCTAAAACAACGTCGGAAAGTAACTCGTTCGGCTTTTCAGTCACATAAAGTATGTGTGTTAATTTTGACGCCACTAGCTCTGCATGTTGTCATGCAATTTCTTTACCTCTCAGAAATGATTATGACATAAAAGTGAAGTACGTGACGAGTGTGACGTTAGGAAAACATTAGGCATCATGGAGAGATTCTGTATGGGACCACACAACCCAAACGAGTACTGTGTGACGTGCTACCCGGCGGGTATTCACCGAGCTAGCCGGCTAGCTCAGTCGGTAGAGCGTCAGACTCTTAATCTCAGGGTTGTGGGTTCGAGCCAGACGCTGGGCGGAACGGAATTTTGTTCCGCTGCAGGTGTAAATTACCGTTTTTCTGATTAACGAGATTTAATGGAAATAGCAACTTTAAACTTTGCCTACGTCTCTGTCAGTCGCAAGGAAACTGTATTTGAAGGTGAAGGTGATTTTGTAGACATGTGTGAAAGACATGTTCTGAAATGCAAGTGTTGTTGTTTGGAGAGCACATCGGTTACGTGTCAGATGTGTAGCCAAGCAGTAATTTGTCGCCATAGCTGCAAATATTAGCCGGTAATATGAAGTGTTGTCAGCTAAAGTCTGATGATGCAGACGACCGTAAGGACGAAGTACCCAAGAGTACCGCTAGGCCGCGCCTCTTTAGCTCAGTGGTGGAGCACTGGTCTAATAAACCAGGAGTCGTAAGTTCCATCCTAACACGAGGAAGATGAATTTTGGAAATCAGTTGCGCGTCGTGGCCGTATAGCAAACAGTTCCTGAGATGACGAACAATTAGCGACAGGCGTTTTTTTAAGAATTACTCTCAGATGCGATTAAGGCGAATGGCGCAGATAAAGCATTTGCCAAAGCGGTACAGCATAAGGTGGGCCGAGGCAGTCTGAATTACATTTTATAGATGTATTTCTCACATATCTCAGAGCCTCTCGCGATATTCGTCGTCGTCGTCGTCGTCTCCGCCGCCGCCGCTTCTGCAGAAGTAGCAAATGGCAATCGTAGCAAATGCGGCGAGGGACGCCCTGCCTTCGATTCCGAATGCACAAAGTGTGTGGTCTTGTTTCTCAGTCTATATTTGGTCGGTCTCGTCAGAGGTTGAATGTAACGAATGGGTGGGAAAGAGCAAGGGGCAGCGGCTGTGTAGAACGAAAACACAAATCCTCAGGGGTGTGAGCGTTTCGAGATGAGTCGTATACATGTAAATGTTGGTCGTCAGTGACCGTGTGGCCTAATGGATAAGGCGTCGGACTTCGGATCTGAAGATTACAGGTTCGAATGCTGTCGCGCTTGTATTTTTCCAGTTCTGAAAAAGAAACATAACGTTTTAATGTAGCAATTGAGCAGTACGAAACCGTCTGAATGTTGCTGCTGACCATTTTTTGCTTGGAGATGCTCTTGAGCTTGAAACACACACAACAAGACCGGTGTTAACTAGCAAAATGGTCGGCAGAGTGCCGACACAGCGAGTTCTATCACTTGCACATCTAAAACAACGTCGGAAAGTAACTCGTTCGGCTTTTCAGTCACATAAAGTATGTGTGTTAATTTTGACGCCAATAGCTCTGCATGTTGTCATGCAATTTCTTTACCTCTCAGAAATGATTATGACATAAAAGTGAAGTACGTGACGAGTGTGACGTTAGGAAAACATTAGGCATCATGGAGAGATTCTATATGGGACCACCCAACCCAAACGAGTACTGTATGACGTGCTACCCGGCAGGTATTCACCGAGGTAGCCGGCTAGCTCAGTCGGTAGAGCGTCAGCCTCTTAATTCCAGAGTCGTGGGTTCGAGCCTGACGCTGGGCGGAACGGAATTTTGTTCCGCTGCAGGTGTAAATTACCGTTTTTCTGATTAACGAGATTTAATGGAAATAGCAACTTTAAACTTTGCCTACGTCTCTGTCAGTCGCAAGGAAACTGTATTTGAAGGTGAAGGTGATTTTGTAGATATGTGTGAAAGACATATTCTGAAATGCAAGTGTTGTTGTTTGGAGAGCACATCGGTTACGTGTCAGATGTGTAGCCAAGCAGTAATTTGTCGCCATAGCTGCAAATATTAGCCGGTAATATGAAGTGTTGTCAGCTAAAGTCTGATGATGCAGACGACCGTAAGGACGAAGTACCCAAGAGTACCGCTAGGCCGCGCCTCTTTAGCTCAGTGGTGGAGCACTGGTCTAATAAACCAGGAGTCGTAAGTTCCATCCTAACACGAGGAAGATGAATTTTGGAAATCAGTTGCGCGTCGTGGCCGTATAGCAAACAGTACCTGTGATGACGAACAACTAGCGACAGGCGTTTTTTTAAGAATTACTCTCAGATGCGATTAAGGCGAATGGCGCAGATAAAGCATTTGCCAAAGCGGTACAGCATAAGGTGGGCCGAGGCAGTCTGAATTACATTTTATAGATGTATTTCTCACATATCTCAGAGCCTCTCGCGATATTCGTTGTCGTCGTCGTCGTCGTCGTCGCCGCCGCCGCCGCCGCTTCTGCAGAAGTAGCAAATGGCAATCGTAGCAAATGCGGCGAGGGACGCCCTGCCTTCGATTCCGAATGCACAAAGTGTGTGGTCTTGTTTCTCAGTCTATATTTGGTCGGTCTCGTCAGAGGTTGAATGTAACGAATGGGTGGGAAAGAGCAAGGGGCAGCGGCTGTGTAGAACGAAAACACAAATCCTCAGGGGTGTGAGCGTTTCGAGATGAGTCGTATACATGTAAATGTTGGTCGTCAGTGACCGTGTGGCCTAATGGATAAGGCGTCGGACTTCGGACCTGAAGATTACAGGTTCGAATGCTGTCACGCTTGTATTTTTCCAGTTCTGAAAAAGAAACATAACGTTTTAATGTAGCAATTGAGCAGTACGAAACCGTCTGAATGTTGCTGTTGACCATTTTTTGCTTGGAGATGCTCTTGAGCTTGAAACACACACAACAAGACCGGTGTTAACTAGCGAAATGGTCGGCAGAGTGCCGACACAGCGAGTTCTGACTATCACTTGCACATCTAAAACAACGTCGGAAAGTAACTCGTTCGGCTTTTCAGTCACATAAAGTATGTGTGTTAATTTTGACGCCACTAGCTCTGCATGTTGTCATGCAATTTCTTTACCTCTCAGAAATGATTCTGACATAAAAGTGAAGTACGTGACGAGTGTGACGTTAGGAAAACATTAGGCATCATGGAGAGATTCTATATGGGACCACCCAACCCAAACGAGTACTGTATGACGTGCTACCCGGCAGGTATTCACCGAGGTAGCCGGCTAGCTCAGTCGGTAGAGCGTCAGACTCTTAATCCCAGGGTCGTGGGTTCGAGCCAGACGCTGGGCGGAACGGAATTTTGTTCCGCTGCAGGTGTAAATTACCGTTTTTCTGATTAACGAGATTTAATGGAAATAGCAACTTTAAACTTTGCCTACGTCTCTGTCAGTTGCAAGGAAACTGTATTTGAAGGTGAAGGTGATTTTGTAGATATGTGTGAAAGACATGTTCTGAAATGCAAGTGTTGTTGTTTGGAGAGCACATCGGTTACGTGTCAGATGTGTAGCCAAGCAGTAATTTGTCGCCATAGCTGCAAATATTAGCCGGTAATATGTAGTGTTGTCAGCTAAAGTCTGATGATGCAGACGACCGTAAGGACGAAGTACCCAAGAGTACCGCTAGGCCGCGCCTCTTTAGCTCAGTGGTGGAGCACTGGTCTAATAAACCAGGAGTCGTAAGTTCCATCCTAACACGAGAAAGATGAATTTTGGAAATCAGTTGCGCGTCGTGGCCGTATAGCAAACAGTACCTGTGATGACGAACAATTAGCGACAGGCGTTTTTTTAAGAATTACTCTCAGATGCGATTAAGGCGAATGGCGCAGATAAAGCATTTGCCAAAGCGGTACAGCATAAGGTGGGACGAGGCAGTCTGAATTACATTTTATAGATGTATTTCTCACATATCTCAGAGCCTCTCGCGATATTCGTCATCGTCGTCGTCGCCGTCGCCGCCGCCGCCGCCGCTTCTGCAGAAGTAGCAAATGGCAATCGTAGCAAATGCGGCGAGGGACGCCCTGCCTTCGATTCCGAATGCACAAAGTGTGTGGTCTTGTTTCTCAGTCTATATTTGGTCGGTCTCGTCAGAGGTTGAATGTAAAGAATGGGTGGGAAAGAGCAAGGGACAGCGGCTGTGTAGAACGAAAACACAAATCCTCAGGGGTGTGAGCGTTTCGAGATGAGTCGTATACATGTAAATGTTGGTCGTCAGTGACCGTGTGGCCTAATGGATAAGGCGTCGGACTTCGGATCTGAAGATTACAGGTTCGAATGCTGTCACGCTTGTATTTTTCCAGTTCTGAAAAAGAAACATAACGTTTTAATGTAGCAATTGAGCAGTACGAAACCGTCTGAATGTTGCTGCTGACCATTTTTTGCTTGGAGATGCTCTTGAGCTTGAAACACACACAACAAGACCGGTGTTAACTAGCGAAATGGTCGGCAGAGTGCCGACACAGCTAGTTCTGACTATCACTTGCACATCTAAAACAACGTCAGAAAGTAACTCGTTCGGCTTTTCAGTCACATAAAGTATGTGTGTTAATTTTGACGCCACTAGCTCTGCATGTTGTCATGCAATTTCTTTACCTCTCAGAAATGATTATGACATAAAAGTGAAGTACGTGACGAGTGTGACGTTAGGAAAACATTAGGCATCATGGAGAGATTCTATATGGGACCACCCAACCCAAACGAGTACTGTATGACGTGCTACCCGGCAGGTATTCACCGAGGTAGCCGGCTAGCTCAGTCGGTAGAGCGTAAGACTCTTAATCCCAGAGACGTGGGTTCGAGCCAGACGCTGGGCGGAACGGAATTTTGTTCCGCTGCAGTTGTAAATTACCGTTTTTCTGATTAACGAGATTTAATGGAAGTAGCAACTTTAAACTTTGCCTACGTCTCTGTCAGTCGCAAGGAAACTGTATTTGAAGGTGAAGGTGATTTTGTAGATATGTGTGAAAGACATGTTCTGAAATGCAAGTGTTGTTGTTTGGAGAGCACATCGGTTACGTGTCAGATGTGTAGCCAAGCAGTAATTTGTCGAAATAGCTGCAAATATTAGCCGGTAATATGAAGTGTTGTCAGCTAAAGTGTGATGATGCAGACGACCGTAAGGACGAAGTACCCAAGAACACCGCTAGGCCGCGCCTCTTTAGCTCAGTGGTGGAGCACTGGTCTAATAAACCAGGAGTCGTAAGTTCCATCCTAACACGAGAAAGATGAATTTTGGAAATCAGTTGCCAGTCGTGGCCGTATAGCAAACAGTACCTGTGATGACGAACAATTAGCGACAGGCGTTTTTTTAAGAATTACTCTCAGATGCGATTAAGGCGAATGGCGCAGATAAAGCATTTGCCCAAGCGGTACAGCATAAGGTGGGACGAGGCAGTCTGAATTACATTTTATAGATGTATTTCTCACATATCTCAGAGCCTCTCGCGATATTCGTCGTCGTCGTCGTCGCCGTCGCCGCCGCCGCCGCCGCCGCCGCCGCTTCTGCAGAAGTAGCAAATGGCAATCGTAGCAAATGCGGCGAGGGACGCCCTGCCTTCGATTCCGAATGCACAAAGTGTGTGGTCTTGTTTCTCAGTCTATATTTGGTCGGTCTCGTCAGAGGTTGAATGTAACGAATGGGTGGGAAAGAGCAAGGGGCAGCGGCTGTGTAGAACGAAAACACAAATCCTCAGGGGTGTGAGCGTTTCGAGATGAGTCGTATACATGTAAATGTTGGTCGTCAGTGACCGTGTGGCCTAATGGATAAGGCGTCGGACTTCGGATCTGAAGATTACAGGTTCGAATGCTGTCACGCTTGAATTTTTCCAGTTCTGAAAAAGAAACATAACGTTTTAATGTAGCAATTGAGCAGTACGAAACCGTCTGAATGTTGCTGTTGACCATTTTTTGCTTGGAGATGCTCTTGAGCTTGAAACACACACAACAAGACCGGTGTTAACTAGCGAAATGGTCGGCAGAGTGCCGACACAGCGAGTTCTGACTATCACTTGCACATCTAAAACAACGTCGGAAAGTAACTCGTTCGGCTTTTCAGTCACATAAAGTATGTGTGTTAATTTTGACGCCACTAGCTCTGCATGTTGTCATGCAATTTCTTTACCTCTCAGAAATGATTATGACATAAAAGTGAAGTACGTGACGAGTGTGACGTTAGGAAAACATTAGGCATCATGGAGAGATTCTGTATGGGACCACCCAACCCAAACGAGTACTGTGTGACGTGCTACCCGGCAGGTATTCACCGAGGTAGCCGGCTAGCTCAGTCGGTAGAGCGTCAGACTCTTAATCCCAGGGTCGTGGGTTCGAGCCAGACGCTGGGCGGAACGGAATTCTGTTCCGCTGCAGGTGTAAATTACCGTTTTTCTGATTAACGAGATTTAATGGAAATAGCAACTTTAAACTTTGCCTACGTCTCTGTCAGTCGCAAGGAAACTGTATTTGAAGGTGAAGGTGATTTTGTAGATATGTGTGAAAGACATGTTCTGAAATGCAAGTGTTGTTGTTTGGAGAGCACATCGGTTACGTGTCAGATGTGTAGCCAAGCAGTAATTTGTGGAAATAGCTGCAAATATTAGCCGGTAATATGAAGTGTTGTCAGCTAAAGTCTGATGATGCAGACGACCGTAAGGACGAAGTACCCAAGAATACCGCTAGGCCGCGCCTCTTTAGCTCAGTAGTAGAGCACTGGTCTAATAAACCAGGGGTCGTAAGTTCCATCCTCACAGAAGAAAAATGAATTTTGGAAATCAGTTGCGCGTCGTGGCCGTATAGCAAACAGTACCTGTGATGACGAACAATTAGCGACAGGCGTTTTTTTTAAGAATTACTCTCAGATGCGATTAAGGCGAATGGCGCAGATAAAGCATTTGCCAAAGCGGTACAGCATAAGGTGGGACGAGGCAGTCTGAATTACATTTTATAGATGTATTTCTCACATATCTCAGAGCCTCTCGCGATATTCGTCGTCGTCGTCGCCGCCGCCGCCGCCGCCGCCGCCGCCGCCGCCGCTTCTGCAGAAGTAGCAAATGGCAATCGTAGCAAATGCGGCGAGGGACGCCCTGCCTTCGATTCCGAATGCACAAAGTGTGTGGTCTTGTTTCTCAGTCTATATTTGGTCGGTCTCGTCAGAGGTTGAATGTAACGAATGGGTGGGAAAGAGCAAGGGGCAGCGGCTGTGTAGAACGAAAACACAAATCCTCAGGGGTGTGAGCATTTCGAGATGAGTCGTATACATGTAAATGTTGGTCGTCAGTGACCGTGTGGCCTAATGGATAAGGCGTCGGACTTCGGATCTGAAGATTACAGGTTCGAATTCTGTCACGCTTGTATTTTTCCAGTTCTGAAAAAGAAACATAACGTTTTAATGTAGCAATTGAGCAGTACGAAACCGTCTGAATGTTGCTGTTGACCATTTTTTGCTTGGAGATGCTCTTGAGCTTGAAACACACACAACAAGACCGGTGTTAACTAGCGAAATGGTCGGCAGAGTGCCGACACAGCGAGTTCTGACTATCACTTGCACATCTAAAACAACGTCGGAAAGTAACTCGTTCGGCTTTTCAGTCACATAAAGTATGTGTGTTAATTTTGACGCCACTAGCTCTGCATGTTGTCATGCAATTTCTTTACCTCTCAGAAATGATTATGACATAAAAGTGAAGTACGTGACGAGTGTGACGTTAGGAAAACATTAGGCATCGTGGAGAGATTCTATATGGGACCACCCAACCGAAACGAGTACTGTATGACGTGCTACCCTGCAGGTATTCACCGAGGTAGCCGGCTAGCTCAGTCGGTAGAGCGTCAGACTCTTAATCCCAGGGTCGTGGGTTCGAGGCAGACGCTGGGCGGAACGGAATTTTGTTCCGCTGCAGGTGTAAATTACCGTTTTTCTGATTAACGAGATTTAATGGAAATAGCAACTTTAAACTTTGCCTACGTCTCTGTCAGTCGCAAGGAAACTGTATTTGAAGGTGAAGGTGATTTTGTAGATATGTGTGAAAGACATGTTCTGAAATGCAAGTGTTGTTGTTTGGAGAGCACATCGGTTACGTGTCAGATGTGTAGCCAAGCAGTATTTTGTCGCCATAGCTGCAAATATTAGCCGTTAATATGAAGTGTTGTCAGCTAAAGTCTGATGATGCAGACGACCGCGCCTCTTTAGCTCAGTGGTGGAGCACTGGCCTAATAAACCAGGAGTCGTAAGTTCCATCCTAACACGAGAAAGATGAATTTTGGAAATCAGTTGCGCGTCGTGGCCGTATAGCAAACTGTACCTGTGATGACGAACAATTAGCGACAGGCGTTTTTTTAAGAATTACTCTCAGATGCGATTAAGGCGAATGGTGCAGATAAAGCATTTGCCAAAGTGGTACAGCATAAGGTGGGACGAGGCAGTCTGAATTACATTTTATAGATGTATTTCTCACATATCTCAGAGCCTCTCGCGATATTCGTCGTCGTCGTCGTCGTCGCCGCCGCCGCCGCCGCCGCCGCCGCCTCCGCCGCTTCTGCAGAAGTAGCAAATGGCAATCGTAGCAAATGCGGCGAGGGACGCCCTGCCTTCGATTCCGAATGCACAAAGTGTGTGGTCTTGTTTCTCAGTCTATATTTGGTCGGTCTCGTCAGAGGTTGAATGTAACGAATGGGTGGGAAAGAGCAAGGGGCAGCGGCTGTGTAGAACGAAAACACAAATCCTCAGGGGTGTGAGCATTTCGAGATGAGTCGTATACATGTAAATGTTGGTCGTCAGTGTCCGTGTGGCCTAATGGATAAGGCGTCGGACTTCGGATCTGAAGATCACAGGTTCGAATGCTGTCACGCTTGTATTTTTCCAGTTCTGAAAAAGAAACATAACGTTTTAATGTAACAATTGAGCAGTACGAAACCGTCTGAATGTTGCTGTTGACCATTTCTTGCTTGGAGATGCTCTTGAGCTTGAAACACACACAACAAGACCGGTGTTAACTAGCGAAATGGTCGGCAGAGTGCCGACACAGCGAGTTCTGACTATCACTTGCACATCTAAAACAACGTCGGAAAGTAACTCGTTCGGCTTTTCAGTCACATAAAGTATGTGTGTTAATTTTGACGCCACTAGCTCTGCATGTTGTCATGCAATTTCTTTACCTCTCAGAAATGATTATGACATAAAAGTGAAGTACGTGACGAGTGTGACGTTAGGAAAACATTAGGCATCATGGAGAGATTCTATATGGGACCACCCAACCCAAACGAGTACTGTATGACGTGCTACCCTGCAGGTATTCACCGAGGTAGCCGGCTAGCTCAGTCGGTAGAGCGTCAGACTCTTAATCCCAGGGTCGTGGGATCGAGCCAGACGCTGGGCGGAACGGAATTTTGTTCCGCTGCAGGTGTAAATTACCGTTTTTCTGATTAACGAGATTTAATGGAAATAGCAACTTTAAACTTTGCCTACGTCTCTGTCAGTCGCAAGGAAACTGTATTTGAAGGTGAAGGTGATTTTTTAGATATGTGTGAAAGACATGTTCTGAAATGCAAGTGTTGTTGTTTGGAGAGCACATCGGTTACGTGTCAGATGTGTAGCCAAGCAGTATTTTGTCGCCATAGCTGCAAATATTAGCCGGTAATATGAAGTGTTGTCAGCTAAAGTCTGATGATGCAGACGACCGCGCCTCTTTAGCTCAGTGGTGGAGCACTGGTCTAATAAACCAGGAGTCGTAAGTTCCATCCTAACACGAGAAAGATGAATTTTGGAAATCAGTTGCCAGTCGTGGCCGTATAGCAAACAGTACCTGTGATGACGAACAATTAGCGACAGGCGTTTTTTTAAGAATTACTCTCAGATGCGATTAAGGCGAATGGCGCAGATAAAGCATTTGCCCAAGCGGTACAGCATAAGGTGGGACGAGGCAGTCTGAATTACATTTTATAGATGTATTTCTCACATATCTCAGAGCCTCTCGCGATATTCGTCGTCGTCGTCGTCGCCGTCGCCGCCGCCGCCGCCGCCGCCGCCGCTTCTGCAGAAGTAGCAAATGGCAATCGTAGCAAATGCGGCGAGGGACGCCCTGCCTTCGATTCCGAATGCACAAAGTGTGTGGTCTTGTTTCTCAGTCTATATTTGGTCGGTCTCGTCAGAGGTTGAATGTAACGAATGGGTGGGAAAGAGCAAGGGGCAGCGGCTGTGTAGAACGAAAACACAAATCCTCAGGGGTGTGAGCGTTTCGAGATGAGTCGTATACATGTAAATGTTGGTCGTCAGTGACCGTGTGGCCTAATGGATAAGGCGTCGGACTTCGGATTTGAAGATTACAGGTTCGAATGCTGTCACGCTTGAATTTTTCCAGTTCTGAAAAAGAAACATAACGTTTTAATGTAGCAATTGAGCAGTACGAAACCGTCTGAATGTTGCTGTTGACCATTTTTTGCTTGGAGATGCTCTTGAGCTTGAAACACACACAACAAGACCGGTGTTAACTAGCGAAATGGTCGGCAGAGTGCCGACACAGCGAGTTCTGACTATCACTTGCACATCTAAAACAACGTCGGAAAGTAACTCGTTCGGCTTTTCAGTCACATAAAGTATGTGTGTTAATTTTGACGCCACTAGCTCTGCATGTTGTCATGCAATTTCTTTACCTCTCAGAAATGATTATGACATAAAAGTGAAGTACGTGACGAGTGTGACGTTAGGAAAACATTAGGCATCATGGAGAGATTCTGTATGGGACCACCCAACCCAAACGAGTACTGTGTGACGTGCTACCCGGCAGGTATTCACCGAGGTAGCCGGCTAGCTCAGTCGGTAGAGCGTCAGACTCTTAATCCCAGGGTCGTGGGTTCGAGCCAGACGCTGGGCGGAACGGAATTCTGTTCCGCTGCAGGTGTAAATTACCGTTTTTCTGATTAACGAGATTTAATGGAAATAGCAACTTTAAACTTTGCCTACGTCTCTGTCAGTCGCAAGGAAACTGTATTTGAAGGTGAAGGTGATTTTGTAGATATGTGTGAAAGACATGTTCTGAAATGCAAGTGTTGTTGTTTGGAGAGCACATCGGTTACGTGTCAGATGTGTAGCCAAGCAGTAATTTGTGGAAATAGCTGCAAATATTAGCCGGTAATATGAAGTGTTGTCAGCTAAAGTCTGATGATGCAGACGACCGTAAGGACGAAGTACCCAAGAATACCGCTAGGCCGCGCCTCTTTAGCTCAGTAGTAGAGCACTGGTCTAATAAACCAGGGGTCGTAAGTTCCATCCTCACAGAAGAAAAATGAATTTTGGAAATCAGTTGCGCGTCGTGGCCGTATAGCAAACAGTACCTGTGATGACGAACAATTAGCGACAGGCGTTTTTTTTAAGAATTACTCTCAGATGCGATTAAGGCGAATGGCGCAGATAAAGCATTTGCCAAAGCGGTACAGCATAAGGTGGGACGAGGCAGTCTGAATTACATTTTATAGATGTATTTCTCACATATCTCAGAGCCTCTCGCGATATTCGTCGTCGTCGTCGCCGCCGCCGCCGCCGCCGCCGCCGCCGCCGCCGCTTCTGCAGAAGTAGCAAATGGCAATCGTAGCAAATGCGGCGAGGGACGCCCTGCCTTCGATTCCGAATGCACAAAGTGTGTGGTCTTGTTTCTCAGTCTATATTTGGTCGGTCTCGTCAGAGGTTGAATGTAACGAATGGGTGGGAAAGAGCAAGGGGCAGCGGCTGTGTAGAACGAAAACACAAATCCTCAGGGGTGTGAGCATTTCGAGATGAGTCGTATACATGTAAATGTTGGTCGTCAGTGACCGTGTGGCCTAATGGATAAGGCGTCGGACTTCGGATCTGAAGATTACAGGTTCGAATTCTGTCACGCTTGTATTTTTCCAGTTCTGAAAAAGAAACATAACGTTTTAATGTAGCAATTGAGCAGTACGAAACCGTCTGAATGTTGCTGTTGACCATTTTTTGCTTGGAGATGCTCTTGAGCTTGAAACACACACAACAAGACCGGTGTTAACTAGCGAAATGGTCGGCAGAGTGCCGACACAGCGAGTTCTGACTATCACTTGCACATCTAAAACAACGTCGGAAAGTAACTCGTTCGGCTTTTCAGTCACATAAAGTATGTGTGTTAATTTTGACGCCACTAGCTCTGCATGTTGTCATGCAATTTCTTTACCTCTCAGAAATGATTATGACATAAAAGTGAAGTACGTGACGAGTGTGACGTTAGGAAAACATTAGGCATCGTGGAGAGATTCTATATGGGACCACCCAACCGAAACGAGTACTGTATGACGTGCTACCCTGCAGGTATTCACCGAGGTAGCCGGCTAGCTCAGTCGGTAGAGCGTCAGACTCTTAATCCCAGGGTCGTGGGATCGAGCCAGACGCTGGGCGGAACGGAATTTTGTTCCGCTGCAGGTGTAAATTACCGTTTTTCTGATTAACGAGATTTAATGGAAATAGCAACTTTAAACTTTGCCTACGTCTCTGTCAGTCGCAAGGAAACTGTATTTGAAGGTGAAGGTGATTTTGTAGATATGTGTGAAAGACATGTTCTGAAATGCAAGTGTTGTTGTTTGGAGAGCACATCGGTTACGTGTCAGATGTGTAGCCAAGCAGTATTTTGTCGCCATAGCTGCAAATATTAGCCGTTAATATGAAGTGTTGTCAGCTAAAGTCTGATGATGCAGACGACCGCGCCTCTTTAGCTCAGTGGTGGAGCACTGGCCTAATAAACCAGGAGTCGTA
Organism: Schistocerca gregaria; assembly: GCF_023897955.1. Taxonomy (NCBI): domain Eukaryota; kingdom Metazoa; phylum Arthropoda; class Insecta; order Orthoptera; family Acrididae; genus Schistocerca; species Schistocerca gregaria. Next base: position 27,963,720 of record NC_064925.1, read on the forward strand.
AGTTCCATCCTAACACGAGAAAGATGAATTTTGGAAATCAGTTGCGCGTCGTGGCCGTATAGCAAACTGTACCTGTGATGACGAACAATTAGCGACAGGCGTTTTTTTAAGAATTACTCTCAGATGCGATTAAGGCGAATGGTGCAGATAAAGCATTTGCCAAAGTGGTACAGCATAAGGTGGGACGAGGCAGTCTGAATTACATTTTATAGATGTATTTCTCACATATCTCAGAGCCTCTCGCGATATTCGTCGTCGTCGTCGTCGTCGCCGCCGCCGCCGCCGCCGCCGCCGCCTCCGCCGCTTCTGCAGAAGTAGCAAATGGCAATCGTAGCAAATGCGGCGAGGGACGCCCTGCCTTCGATTCCGAATGCACAAAGTGTGTGGTCTTGTTTCTCAGTCTATATTTGGTCGGTCTCGTCAGAGGTTGAATGTAGCGAATGGGTGGGAAAGAGCAAGGGGCAGCGGCTGTGTAGAACGAAAACACAAATCCTCAGGGGTGTGAGCATTTCGAGATGAGTCGTATACATGTAAATGTTGGTCGTCAGTGTCCGTGTGGCCTAATGGATAAGGCGTCGGACTTCGGATCTGAAGATCACAGGTTCGAATGCTGTCACGCTTGTATTTTTCCAGTTCTGAAAAAGAAACATAACGTTTTAATGTAACAATTGAGCAGTACGAAACCGTCTGAATGTTGCTGTTGACCATTTCTTGCTTGGAGATGCTCTTGAGCTTGAAACACACACAACAAGACCGGTGTTAACTAGCGAAATGGTCGGCAGAGTGCCGACACAGCGAGTTCTGACTATCACTTGCACATCTAAAACAACGTCGGAAAGTAACTCGTTCGGCTTTTCAGTCACATAAAGTATGTGTGTTAATTTTGACGCCACTAGCTCTGCATGTTGTCATGCAATTTCTTTACCTCTCAGAAATGATTATGACATAAAAGTGAAGTACGTGACGAGTGTGACGTTAGGAAAACATTAGGCATCATGGAGAGATTCTATATGGGACCACCCAACCCAAACGAGTACTGTATGACGTGCTACCCTGCAGGTATTCACCGAGGTAGCCGGCTAGCTCAGTCGGTAGAGCGTCAGACTCTTAATCCCAGGGTCGTGGGATCGAGCCAGACGCTGGGCGGAACGGAATTTTGTTCCGCTGCAGGTGTAAATTACCGTTTTTCTGATTAACGAGATTTAATGGAAATAGCAACTTTAAACTTTGCCTACGTCTCTGTCAGTCGCAAGGAAACTGTATTTGAAGGTGAAGGTGATTTTTTAGATATGTGTGAAAGACATGTTCTGAAATGCAAGTGTTGTTGTTTGGAGAGCACATCGGTTACGTGTCAGATGTGTAGCCAAGCAGTATTTTGTCGCCATAGCTGCAAATATTAGCCGGTAATATGAAGTGTTGTCAGCTAAAGTCTGATGATGCAGACGACCGCGCCTCTTTAGCTCAGTGGTGGAGCACTGGCCTAATAAACCAGGAGTCGTAAGTTCCATCCTAACACGAGAAAGATGAATTTTGGAAATCAGTTGCGCGTCGTGGCCGTATAGCAAACTGTACCTGTGATGACGAACAATTAGCGACAGGCGTTTTTTTAAGAATTACTCTCAGATGCGATTAAGGCGAATGGTGCAGATAAAGCATTTGCCAAAGTGGTACAGCATAAGGTGGGACGAGGCAGTCTGAATTACATTTTATAGATGTATTTCTCACATATCTCAGAGCCTCTCGCGATATTCGTCGTCGTCGTCGTCGTCGCCGCCGCCGCCGCCGCCGCTGCCGCCGCCGCTTCTGCAGAAGTAGCAAATGGCAATCGTAGCAAATGCGGCGAGGGACGCCCTGCCTTCGATTCCGAATGCACAAAGTGTGTGGTCTTGTTTCTCAGTCTATATTTGGTCGGTCTCGTCAGAGGTTGAATGTAACGAATGGGTGGGAAAGAGCAAGGGGCAGCGGCTGTGTAGAACGAAAACACAAATCCTCAGGGGTGTGAGCATTTCGAGATGAGTCGTATACATGTAAATGTTGGTCGTCAGTGACCGTGTGACCTAATGGATAAGGCGTCGGACTTCGGATCTGAAGATTACAGGTTCGAATGCTGTCACGCTTGTATTTTTCCAGTTCTGAAAAAGAAACATAACGTTTTAATGTAGCAATTGAGCAGTACGAAACCGTCTGAATGTTGCTGTTGACCATTTTTTGCTTGGAGATGCTCTTGAGCTTGAAACACACACAACAAGACCGGTGTTAACTAGCGAAATGGTCGGCAGAGTGCCGACACAGCGAGTTCTGACTATCACTTGCACATCTAAAACAACGTCGGAAAGTAACTCGTTCGGCTTTTCAGTCACATAAAGTATGTGTGTTAATTTTGACGCCACTAGCTCTGCATGTTGTCATGCAATTTCTTTACCTCTCAGAAATGATTATGACATAAAAGTGAAGTACGTGACGAGTGTGACGTTAGGAAAACATTAGGCATCATGGAGAGATTCTATATGGGACCACCCAACCGAAACGAGTACTGTATGACGTGCTACCCTGCAGGTATTCACCGAGGTAGCCGGCTAGCTCAGTCGGTAGAGCGTCACACTCTTAATCCCAGGGTCGTGGGATCGAGCCAGACGCTGGGCGGAACGGAATTTTGTTCCGCTGCAGGTGTAAATTACCGTTTTTCTGATTAACGAGATTTAATGGAAATAGCAACTTTAAACTTTGCCTACGTCTCAGTCAGTCGCAAGGAAACTGTATTTGAAGCTGAAGGTGATTTTTTAGATATGTGTGAAAGACATGTTCTGAAATGCAAGTGTTGTTGTTTGGAGAGCACATCGGTTACGTGTCAGATGTGTAGCCAAGCAGTATTTTGTCGCCATAGCTGCAAATATTAGCCGGTAATATGAAGTGTTGTCAGCTAAAGTCTGATGATGCAGACGACCGCGCCTCTTTAGCTCAGTGGTGGAGCACTGGCCTAATAAACCAGGAGTCGTAAGTTCCATCCTTACACGAGAAAGATGAATTTTGGAAATCAGTTGCGCGTCGTGGCCGTATAGCAAACTGTACCTGTGATGACGAACAATTAGCGACAGGCGTTTTTTTAAGAATTACTCTCAGATGCGATTAAGGCGAATGGTGCAGATAAAGCATTTGCCAAAGTGGTACAGCATAAGGTGGGACGAGGCAGTCTGAATTACATTTTATAGATGTATTTCTCACATATCTCAGAGCCTCTCGCTATATTCGTCGTCGTCGTCGTCGTCGCCGCCGCCGCCGCCGCCGCCGCCGCCGCCGCTTCTGCAGAAGTAGCAAATGGCAATCGTAGCAAATGCGGCGAGGGACGCCCTGCCTTCGATTCCGAATGCACAAAGTGTGTGGTCTTGTTTCTCAGTCTATATTTGGTCGGTCTCGTCAGAGGTTGAATGTAACGAATGGGTGGGAAAGAGCAAGGGGCAGCGGCTGTGTAGAACGAAAACACAAATCCTCAGGGGTGTGAGCGTTTCGAGATGAGTCGTATACATGTAAATGTTGGTCGTCAGTGACCGTGTGGCCTAATGGATAAGGCGTCGGACTTCGGATCTGAAGATTACAGGTTCGAATGCTGTCACGCTTGTATTTTTCCAGTTCTGAAAAAGAAACATAACGTTTTAATGTAGCAACTGAGCAGTACGAAACCGTCTGAATGTTGCTGTTGACCATTTTTTGCTTGGAGATGCTCTTGAGCTTGAAACACACACAACAAGATCGGTGTTAACTAGCGAAATGGTCGGCAGAGTGCCGACACAGCGAGTTCTGACTATCACTTGCACATCTAAAACAACGTCGGAAAGTAACTCGTTCGGCTTTTCAGTCACATAAAGTATGTGTGTTAATTTTGACGCCACTAGCTCTGCATGTTGTCATGCAATTTCTTTACCTCTCAGAAACGATTATGACATAAAAGTGAAGTACGTGACGAGTGTGACGTTAGGAAAACATTAGGCATCATGGAGAGATTCTGTATGGGACCACCCAACCCAAACGAGTACTGTTTGACGTGCTACCCGGCAGGTATTTACCGAGGTAGCCGGCTAGCTCAGTCGGTAGAGCGTCAGACTCTTAATCCCAGGGTCGTGGGTTCGAGCCAGACGCTGGGCGGAACGGAATTTTGTTCCGCTGCAGGTGTAAATTACCGTTTTTCTGATTAACGAGATTTAATGGAAATAGCAACTTTAAACTTTGCCTACGTCTCTGTCAGTCGCAAGGAAACTGTATTTGAAGGTGAAGGTGATTTTGTAGATATGTGTGAAAGACATGTTCTGAAATGCAAGTGTTGTTGTTTGGAGAGCACATCGGTTACGTGTCAGATGTGTAGCCAAGCAGTAATTTGTCGAAATAGCTGCAAATATTAGCCGGTAATATGAAGTGTTGTCAGCTGAAGTCTGATGATGCAGACGACCATAAGGACGAAGTACCCAAGAATACCGCTAGGCCGCGCCTCTTTAGTTCAGTGGTAGAGCACTGGTCTAATAAACCAGGGGTCGTAAGTTCCATCCTCACAGAAGAAAGATGAATTTTGGAAATCAGTTGCGCGTCGTGGCCGTATAGCAAACAGTACCTGTGATGACGAACAATTAGCGACAGGCGTTTTTTTAAGAATTACTCTCAGATGCGATTAAGGCGAATGGCGCAGATAAAGCATTTGCCAAAGCGGTACAGCATCAGGTGGGACGAGGCAGTCTGAATTACATTTTATAGATGTAATTCTCACATATGTCAGAGCCTCTCGCGATATTCGTCGTCGTCGTCGTCGTCGTCGTCGTCGTCGTCGTCGTCGTCGTCGCCGCCGCCGCTTCTGCAGAAGTAGCAAATGGCAATCGTAGCAAATGCGGCGAGGGACGCCCTGCCTTCGATTCCGAATGCACAAAGTGTGTGGTCTTGTTTCTCAGTCTATATTTGGTCGGTCTCGTCAGAGGTTGAATGTAACGAATGGGTGGGAAAGAGCAAGGGGCAGCGGCTGTGTAGAACGAAAACACAAATCCTCAGGGGTGTGAGCGTTTCGAGATGAGTCGTATACATGTAAATGTTGGTCGTCAGTGACCGTGTGGCCTAATGGATAAGGCGTCGGACTTCGGATCTGAAGATTACAGGTTCGAATGCTGTCACGCTTGTATTTTTCCAGTTCTGAAAAAGAAACATAACGTTTTAATGTAGCAATTGAGCAGTACGAAACCGTCTGAATGTCGCTGTTGACCATTTTTTGCTTGGAGATGCTCTTGAGCTTGAAACACACACAACAAGACCGGTGTTAACTAGCGAAATGGTCGGCAGAGTGCCGACACAGCGAGTTCTGACTATCACTTGCACATCTAAAACAACGTCGGAAAGTAACTCGTTCGGCTTTTCAGTCACATAAAGTATGTGTGTTAATTTTGACGCCACTAGCTCTGCATGTTGTCATGCAATTTCTTTACCTCTCAGAAATGATTATGACATAAAAGTGAAGTACGTGACGAGTGTGACGTTAGGAAAACATTAGGCATCATGGAGAGATTCTATATGGGACCACCCAACCCAAACGAGTACTGTATGATGTGCTACCCTGCAGGTATTCACCGAGGTAGCCGGGTGGCTCAGTCGGTAGAGCGTCAGACTCTTAATCCCAGGGTCGTGGGATCGAGCCAGACGCTGGGCGGAACGGAATTTTGTTCCGCTGCAGGTGTAAATTACCGTTTTTCTGATTAACGAGATTTAATGGAAATAGCAACTTTAAACTTTGCCTACGTCTCTGTCAGTCGCAAGGAAACTGTATTTGAAGGTGAAGGTGATTTTGTAGATATGTGTGAAAGACATGTTCTGAAATGCAAGTGTTGTTGTTTGGAGAGCACATAGGTTACGTGTCAGATGTGTAGCCAAGCAGTATTTTGTCGCCATAGCTGCAAATATTAGCCGGTAATATGAAGTGTTGTCAGCTAAAGTCTGATGATGCAGACGACCGCGCCTCTTTAGCTCAGTGGTGGAGCACTGGTCTAATAAACCAGGAGTCGTAAGTTCCATCCTAACACGAGAAAGATGAATTTTGGAAATCAGTTGCGCGTCGTGGCCGTATAGCAAACAGTACCTGTGATGACGAACAATTAGCGACAGGCGTTTTTTTAAGAATTACTTTTAGATACGATTAAGGCGAATGGCGCAGATAAAGCATTTGCCAAAGCGGTACAGCATAAGGTGGGACGAGGCAGTCTGAATTACATTTTATAGATGTATTTCTCACATATCTCAGAGCCTCTCGCGATATTCGTCGTCGTCGTCGTCGTCGTCGTCGTCGTCGTCGTCGTCGTCGCCGCCGCCGCCGCCGCCGCTTCTGCAGAAGTAGCAAATGGCAATCGTAGCAAATGCGGCGAGGGACGCCCTGCCTTCGATTCCGAATGCACAAAGTGTGTGGTCTTGTTTCTCAGTCTATATTTGGTCGGTCTCGTCAGAGGTTGAATGTAACGAATGGGTGGGAAAGAGCAAGGGGCAGCGGCTGTGTAGAACGAAAACACAAATCCTCAGGGGTGTGAGCGTTTCGAGATGAGTCGTATACATGTAAACGTTGGTCGTCAGTGACCGTGTGGCCTAATGGATAAGGCGTCGGACTTCGGATCTGAAGATTACAGGTTCGAATGCTGTCACGCTTGTATTTTTCCAGTTCTGAAAAAGAAACATAACGTTTTAATGTAGCAATTGAGCAGTACGAAACCGTCTGAATGTCGCTGTTGACCATTTTTTGCTTGGAGATGCTCTTGAGCTTGAAACACACACAACAAGACCGGTGTTAACTAGCGAAATGGTCGGCAGAGTGCCGACACAGCGAGTTCTGACTATCACTTGCACATCTAAAACAACGTCGGAAAGTAACTCGTTCGGCTTTTCAGTCACATAAAGTATGTGTGTTAATTTTGACGCCACTAGCTCTGCATGTTGTCATGCAATTTCTTTACCTCTCAGAAATGATTATGACATAAAAGTGAAGTACGTGACGAGTGTGACGTTAGGAAAACATTAGGCATCATGGAGAGATTCTATATGGGACCACCCAACCCAAACGAGTACTGTATGACGTGCTACCCTGCAGGTATTCACCGAAGTAGCCGGGTAGCTCAGTCGGTAGAATGTCAGACTCTTAATCCCAGGGTCGTGGGATCGAGCCAGACGCTGGGCGGAACGGAATTTTGTTCCGCTGCAGGTGTAAATTACCGTTTTTCTGATTAACGAGATTTAATGGAAATAGCAACTTTAAACTTTGCCTACGTCTCTGTCAGTCGCAAGGAAACTGTATTTGAAGGTGAAGGTGATTTTGTAGATATGTGTGAAAGACATGTTCTGAAATGCAAGTGTTGTTGTTTGGAGAGCACATAGGTTACGTGTCAGATGTGTAGCCAAGCAGTATTTTGTCGCCATAGCTGCAAATATTAGCCGGTAATATGAAGTGTTGTCAGCTAAAGTCTGATGATGCAGACGACCGCGCCTCTTTAGCTCAGTGGTGGAGCACTGGTCTAATAAACCAGGAGTCGTAAGTTCCATCCTAACACGAGAAAGATGAATTTTGGAAATCAGTAGCACGTCGTGGCCGTATAGCAAACAGTACCTGTGATGACGAACAATTAGCGACAGGCGTTTTTTTAAGAATTACTTTTAGATACGATTAAGGCGAATGGCGCAGATAAAGCATTTGCCAAAGCGGTACAGCATAAGGTGGGACGAGGCAGTCTGAATTACATTTTATAGATGTATTTCTCACATATCTCAGAGCCTCTCGCGATATTCGTCGTCGTCGTCGTCGTCGTCGTCGTCGTCGTCGTCGCCGCCGCCGCCGCCGCCGCTTCTGCAGAAGTAGCAAATGGCAATCGTAGCAAATGCGGCGAGGGACGCCCTGCCTTCGATTCCGAATGCACAAAGTGTGTGGTCTTGTTTCTCAGTCTATATTTGGTCGGTCTCGTCAGAGGTTGAATGTAACGAATGGGTGGGAAAGAGCAAGGGGCAGCGGCTGTGTAGAACGAAAACACAAATCCTCAGGGGTGTGAGCGTTTCGAGATGAGTCGTATACATGTAAATGTTGGTCGTCAGTGACCGTGTGGCCTAATGGATAAGGCGTCGGACTTCGGATCTGAAGATTACAGGTTCGAATGCTGTCACGCTTGTATTTTTCCAGTTCTGAAAAAGAAACATAACGTTTTAATGTAGCAATTGAGCAGTACGAAACCGTCTGAATGTTGCTGTTGACCATTTTTTGCTTGGAGATGCTCTTGAGCTTGAAACACACACAACAAGACCGGTGTTAACTAGCGAAATGGTCGGCAGAGTGCCGACACAGCGAGTTCTGACTATCACTTGCACATCTAAAACAACGTCGGAAAGTAACTCGTTCGGCTTTTCAGTCACATAAAGTACGTGTGTTAATTTTGACGCCACTAGCTCTGCATGTTGTCATGCAATTTCTTTACCTCTCAGAAATGATTATGACATAAAAGTGAAGTACGTGACGAGTGTGACGTTAGGAAAACATTAGGCATCATGGAGAGATTCTATATGGGACCACCCAACCCAAACGAGTACTGTATGACGTGCTACCCTGCAGGTATTCACCGAGGTAGCCGGCTAGCTCAGTCGGTAGAGCGTCAGACTCTTAATCCCAGGGTCGTGGGATCGAGCCAGACGCTGGGCGGAACGGAATTTTGTTCCGCTGCAGGTGTAAATTACCGTTTTTCTGATTAACGAGATGTAATGGAAATAGCCACTTTAAACTTTGCCTACGTCTCTGTCAGTCGCAAGGAAACTGTATTTGAAGGTGAAGGTGATTTTGTAGATATGTGTGAAAGACATGTTCTGAAATGCAAGTGTTGTTGTTTGGAGAGCACATCGGTTACGTGTCAGATGTGTAGCCAAGCAGTATTTTGTCGCCATAGCTGCAAATATTAGCCGGTAATATGAAGTGTTGTCAGCTAAAGACTGATGATGCAGACGACCGCGCCTCTTTAGCTCAGTGGTGGAGCACTGGTCTAATAAACCAGGAGTCGTAAGTTCCATCCTAACACGAGAAAGATGAATTTTGGAAATCAGTTGCGCGTCGTGGCCGTATAGCAAACAGTACCTGTGATGACGAACAATTAGCGACAGGCGTTTTTTTTAAGAATTACTCTCAGATGCGATTAAGGCGAATGGTGCAGATGAAGCATTTGCCAAAGCGGTACAGCATAAGGTGGGACGAGGCAGTCTGAATTACATTTTATAGATATATTTCTCACATATCTCAGAGCCTCTCGCGATATTCGACGTCGTCGTCGTCGTCGTCGCCGCCGCCGCCGCTTCTGCAGAAGTAGCAAATGGCAATCGTAGCAAATGCGGCGAGGGACGCCCTGCCTTCGATTCCGAATGCACAAAGTGTGTGGTCTTGTTTCTCAGTCTATATTTGGTCGGTCTCGTCAGAGGTTGAATGTAACGAATGGGTGGGAAAGAGCAAGGGGCAGCGGCTGTGTAGAAGAAAACACAAATCCTCAGGGTTGTGAGCATTTCGAGATGAGTCGTATACATGTAAATGTTGGTCGTCAGTGGCCGTGTGGCCTAATGGATAAGGCGTCGGACTTCGGATCTGAAGATTACAGGTTCGAATGCTGTCACGCTTGTATTTTTCCAGTTCTGAAAAAGAAACATAACGTTTTAATGTAGCAATTGAGCAGTACGAAACCGTCTGAATGTTGCTGTTGACCATTTTTTGCTTGGAGATGCTCTTGAGCTTGAAACACACACAACAAGACCGGTGTTAACTAGCGAAATGGTCGGCAGAGTGCCGACACAGCGAGTTCTGACTATCACTTGCACATCTAAAACAACGTCGGAAAGTAACTCGTTCGGCTTTTCACTCACATAAAGTATGTGTGTTTATTTTGACGCCACTAGCTCTGCATGTTGTCATGCAATTTCTTTACCTCTCAGAAATGATTATGACATAAAAGTGAAGTACGTGACGAGTGTGACGTTAGGTAATCATTAGGCATCATGGAGAGATTCTGTATGGGACCACCCAACCCAAACGAGTACTGTTTGACGTGCTACCCGGCAGGTATTTACCGAGGTAGCCGGCTAGTTTAGTCGGTAGAGCGTCAGACTCTTAATTCCAGGGTCGTGGGTTCGAGCCAGACGCTGGGCGGAACGGAATTTTGTTCCGCTGCAGGTGTAAATTACCGTTTTTCTGATTAACGAGATTTAATGGAAATAGCAACTTTAAACTTTGCCTACGTCTCTGTCAGTCGCAAGGAAACTGTATTTGAAGGTGAAGGTGATTTTGTAGATATGTGTGAAAGACATGTTCTGAAATGCAAGTGTTGTTGTTTGGAGAGCACATCGGTTACGTGTCAGATGTGTAGCCAAGCAGTAATTTGTCGAAATAGCTGCAAATATTAGCCGGTAATATGAAGTGTTGTCAGCTAAAGTCTGATGATGCAGACGACCATAAGGACGAAGTACCCAAGAATACCGCTAGGCCGCGCCTCTTTAGCTCAGTGGTAGAGCACTGGTCTAATAAACCAGGGGTCGTAAGTTCCATCCTCACAGAAGAAAGATGAATTTTGGAAATCAGTTGCGCGTCGTGGCCGTATAGCAAACAGTACCTGTGATGACGAACAATTAGCGACAGGCGTTTTTTTAAGAATTACTTTTAGATACGATTAAGGCGAATGGCGCAGATAAAGCATTTGCCAAAGCGGTACAGCATAAGGTGGGACGAGGCAGTCTGAATTACATTTTATAGATGTATTTCTCACATATCTCAGAGCCTCTCGCGATATTCGTCGTCGTCGTCGTCGTCGTCGTCGTCGTCGTCGTCGCCGCCGCCGCCGCCGCCGCTTCTGCAGAAGTAGCAAATGGCAATCGTAGCAAATGCGGCGAGGGACGCCCTGCCTTCGATTCCGAATGCACAAAGTGTGTGGTCTTGTTTCTCAGTCTATATTTGGTCGGTCTCGTCAGAGGTTGAATGTAACGAATGGGTGGGAAAGAGCAAGGGGCAGCGGCTGTGTAGAACGAAAACACAAATCCTCAGGGGTGTGAGCGTTTCGAGATGAGTCGTATACATGTAAATGTTGGTCGTCAGTGACCGTGTGGCCTAATGGATAAGGCGTCGGACTTCGGATCTGAAGATTACAGGTTCGAATGCTGTCACGCTTGTATTTTTCCAGTTCTGAAAAAGAAACATAACGTTTTAATGTAGCAATTGAGCAGTACGAAACCGTCTGAATGTTGCTGTTGACCATTTTTTGCTTGGAGATGCTCTTGAGCTTGAAACACACACAACAAGACCGGTGTTAACTAGCGAAATGGTCGGCAGAGTGCCGACACAGCGAGTTCTGACTATCACTTGCACATCTAAAACAACGTCGGAAAGTAACTCGTTCGGCTTTTCAGTCACATAAAGTATGTGTGTTAATTTTGACGCCACTAGCTCTGCATGTTGTCATGCAATTTCTTTACCTCTCAGAAATGATTATGACATAAAAGTGAAGTACGTGACGAGTGTGACGTTAGGAAAACATTAGGCATCATGGAGAGATTCTATATGGGACCACCCAACCCAAACGAGTACTGTATGACGTGCTACCCTGCAGGTATTCACCGAGGTAGCCGGCTAGCTCAGTCGGTAGAGCGTCAGACTCTTAATCCCAGGGTCGTGGGATCGAGCCAGACGCTGGGCGGAACGGAATTTTGTTCCGCTGCAGGTGTAAATTACCGTTTTTCTGATTAACGAGATTTAATGGAAATAGCAACTTTAAACTTTGCCTACGTCTCTGTCAGTCGCAAGGAAACTGTATTTGAAGGTGAAGGTGATTTTGTAGATATGTGTGAAAGACGTGTTCTGAAATGCAAGTGTTGTTGTTTGGAGAGCACATCGGTTACGTGTCAGATGTGTAGCCAAGCAGTATTTTGTCGCCATAGCTGCAAATATTAGCCGGTAATATGAAGTGTTGTCAGCTAAAGACTGATGATGCAGACGACCGCGCCTCTTTAGCTCAGTGGTGGAGCACTGGTCTAATAAACCAGGAGTCGTAAGTTCCATCCTAACACGAGAAAGATGAATTTTGGAAATCAGTTGCGCGTCGTGGCCGTATAGCAAACAGTACCTGTGATGACGAACAATTAGCTACAGGCGTTTTTTTTAAGAATTACTCTCAGATGCGATTAAGGCGAATGGTGCAGATAAAGCATTTGCCAAAGCGGTACAGCATAAGGTGGGACGAGGCAGTCTGAATTACATTTTATAGATGTATTTCTCACATATCTCAGAGCCTCTCGCGATATTTGTCGTCGTCGTCGTCGCCGCCGCCGCCGCCGCCGCCGCCGCCGCTTCTGCAGAAGTAGCAAATGGCAATCGTAGCAAATGCGGCGAGGGACGCCCTGCCTTCGATTCCGAATGCACAAAGTGTGTGGTCTTGTTTCTCAGTCTATATTTGGTCGGTCTCGTCAGAGGTTGAATGTAACGAATGGGTGGGAAAGAGCAAGGGGCAGCGGCTGTGTAGAACGAAAACACAAATCCTCAGGGGTGTGAGCGTTTCGAGATGAGTCGTATACATGTAAATGTTGGTCGTCAGTGACCGTGTGGCCTAATGGATAAGGCGTCGGACTTCGGATCTGAAGATTACAGGTTCGAATGCTGTCACGCTTGTATTTTTCCAGTTCTGAAAAAGAAACATAACGTTTTAATGTAGCAATTGAGCAGTACGAAACCGTCTGAATGTTGCTGTTGACCATTTTTTGCTTGGAGATGCTCTTGAGCTTGAAACACACACAACAAGACCGGTGTTAACTAGCGAAATGGTCGGCAGAGTGCCGACACAGCGAGTTCTGACTATCACTTGCACATCTAAAACAACGTCGGAAAGTAACTCGTTCGGCTTTTCAGTCACATAAAGTATGTGTGTTAATTTTGACGCCACTAGCTCTGCATGTTGTCATGCAATTTCTTTACCTCTCAGAAATGATTATGACATAAAAGTGAAGTACGTGACGAGTGTGACGTTAGGAAAACATTAGGCATCATGGAGAGATTCTATATGGGACCACCCAACCCAAACGAGTACTGTATGACGTGCTAACCGGCAGGTATTCACCGAGGTAGCCGGCTAGCTCAGTCGGTAGAGCGTCAGACTCTTAATCCCAGGGTCGTGGGTTCGAGCCAGACGCTGGGCGGAACGGAATTTTGTTCCGCTGCAGGTGTAAATTACCGTTTTTCTGATTAACGAGATTTAATGGAAATAGCAACTTTAAACTTTGCCTACGTCTCTGTCAGTCGCAAGGAAACTGTATTTGAAGGTGAAGGTGATTTTGTAGACATGTGTGAAAGACATGTTCTGAAATGCAAGTGTTGTTGTTTGGAGAGCACATCGGTTACGTGTCAGATGTGTAGCCAAGCAGTAATTTGTCGCCATAGCTGCAAATATTAGCCGGTAATATGAAGTGTTGTCAGCTAAAGTCTGATGATGCAGACGACCGTAAGGACGAAGTACCCAAGAGTACCGCTAGGCAGCGCCTCTTTAGCTCAGTGGTGGAGCACTGGTCTAATAAACCAGGAGTCGTAAGTTAGATCCTAACACGAGAAAGATGAATTTTGGAAATCAGTTGCGCGTCGTGGCCGTATAGCAAACAGTACCTGTGATGACGAACAATTAGCGACAGGCGTTTTTTTTAAGAATTACTCTCAGATGCGATTAAGGCGAATGGTGCAGATAATCATTTGCCAAAGCGGTACAGCATAAGGTGGGACGAGGCAGTCTGAATTACATTTTATAGATGTATTTCTCACATATCTCAGAGCCTCTCGCGATATTCGTCGTCGTCGTCGTCGTCGTCGTCGTCGTCGTCGTCGTCGTCGCCGCCGCCGCCGCCGCTTCTGCAGAAGTAGCAAATGGCAATCGTAGCAAATGCGGCGAGGGACGCCCTGCCTTCGATTCCGAATGCACAAAGTGTGTGGTCTTGTTTCTCAGTCTATATTTGGTCGGTCTCGTCAGAGGTTGAATGTAACGAATGGGTGGGAAAGAGCAAGGGGCAGCGGCTGTGTAGAACGAAAACACAAATCCTCAGGGGTGTGAGCGTTTCGAGATGAGTCGTATACATGTAAATGTTGGTCGTCAGTGACCGTGTGGCCTAATGGATAAGGCGTCGGACTTCGGATCTGAAGATTACAGGTTCGACTGCTGTCACGCTTGTATTTTTCCAGTTCTGAAAAAGAAACATAACGTTTTAATGTAGCAATTGAGCAGTACGAAACCGTCTGAATGTTGCTGTTGACCATTTTTTGCTTGGAGATGCTCTTGAGCTTGAAACACACACAACAAGACCGGTGTTAACTAGCGAAATGGTCGGCAGAGTGCCGACACAGCGAGTTCTGACTATCACTTGCACATCTAAAACAACGTCGGAAAGTAACTCGTTCGGCTTTTCAGTCACATAAAGTATGTGTGTTAATTTTGACGCCACTAGCTCTGCATGTTGTCATGCAATTTCTTTACCTCTCAGAAATGATTATGACATAAAAGTGAAGTACGTGCCGAGTGTGACGTTAGGAAAACATTAGGCATCATGGAGAGATTCTATATGGGACCACCCAACCCAAACGAGTACTGTATGACGTGCTACCCTGCAGGTATTCATCGAGGTAGCCGGCTAGCTCAGTCGGTAGAGCGTCAGACTCTTAATCCCAGGGTCGTGGGTTCGAGCCAGACGCTGGGCGAAAAGGAATTTTGTTCCGCTGCAGGTGTAAATTACCGTTTTTCTGATTAACGAGATTTAATGGAAATAGCAACTTTCAACTTTGCCTACGTCTCTGTCAGTCGCAAGGAAACTGTATTTGAAGGTGAAGGTGATTTTGTAGATATGTGTGAAAGACATGTTCTGAAATGCAAGTGTTGTTGTTTGGAGAGCACATCGGTTACGTGTCAGATGTGTAGCCAAGCAGTATTTTGTCGCCATAGCTGCAAATATTAGCCGGTAATATGAAGTGTTGTCAGCTAAAGTCTGATGATGCAGACGACCGCGCCTCTTTAGTTCAGTGGTGGAGCACTGGTCTAATAAACCAGGAGTCGTAAGTTCCATCCTAACACGAGAAAGATGAATTTTGGAAATCAGTTGCGCGTCGTGGCCGTGTAGCAAACAGTACCTGTGATGACGAACAATTAGCGACAGGCGTTTTTTTAAGAATTACTCTCAGATGCGATTAAGGCGAATGGCGCAGATAAAGCATTTGCCAAAGCGGTACAGCATAAGGTGGGACGAGGCAGTCTGAATTACATTTTATAGATGTATTTCTCACATATCTCAGAGCCTCTCGCGATATTCGTCGTCGTCGTCGTCGTCGCCGCCGCCGCCGCCGCTTCTGCAGAAGTAGCAAATGGCAATCGTAGCAAATGCGGCGAGGGACGCCCTGCCTTCGATTCCGAATGCACAAAGTGTGTGGTCTTGTTTCTCAGTCTATATTTGGTCGGTCCCGTCAGAGGTTGAATGTAACGAATGGGTGGGAAAGAGCAAGGGGCAGCTGCTGTGTAGAACGAAAACACAAATCCTCAGGGGTGTGAGCGTTTCGAGATGAGTCGTATACATGTAAATGTTGGTCGTCAGTGACCGTGTGGCCTAATGGATAAGGCGTCGGACTTCGGATCTGAAGATTACAGGTTCGAATGCTGTCACGCTTGTATTTTTCCAGTTCTGAAAAAGAAACATAACGTTTTAATGTAGCAATTGAGCAGTACGAAACCGTCTGAATGTTGCTGTTGACCATTTTTTGCTTGGAGATGCTCTTGAGCTTGAAACACACACAACAAGACCGGTGTTAACTAGCGAAATGGTCGGCAGAGTGCCGACACAGCGAGTTCTGACTATCACTTGCACATCTAAAACAACGTCGGAAAGTAACTCGTTCGGCTTTTCAGTCACATAAAGTATGTGTGTTAATTTTGACGCCACTAGCTCTGCATGTTGTCATGCAATTTCTTTACCTCTCAGAAATGATTATGACATAAAAGTGAAGTACGTGACGAGTGTGACGTTAGGAAAACATTAGGCATCATGGAGAGATTCTATATGGGACCACCCAACCCAAACGAGTACTGTATGACGTGCTACCCTGCAGGTATTCACCGAGGTAGCCGGCTAGCTCAGTCGGTAGAGCGTCAGACTCTTAATCCCAGGGTCGTGGGATCGAGCCAGACGCTGGGCGGAACGGAATTTTGTTCCGCTGCAGGTGTTAATTACCGTTTTTCTGATTAACGAGATTTAATGGAAATAGCAACTTTAAACTTTGCCTACGTCTCTGTCAGTCGCAAGGAAACTGTATTTGAAGGTGAAGGTGATTTTGTAGACATGTGTGAAAGACATGTTCTGAAATGCAAGTGTTGTTGTTTGGAGAGCACATCGGTTACGTGTCAGATGTGTAGCCAAGCAGTAATTTGTCGCCATAGCTGCAAATATTAGCCGGTAATATGAAGTGTTGTCAGCTAAAGTCTGATGATGCAGACGACCGTAAGGACGAAGTACCCAAGAGTACCGCTAGGCCGCGCCTCTTTAGCTCAGTGGTGGAGCACTGGTCTAATAAACCAGGAGTCGTAAGTTCCATCCTAACACGAGAAAGATGAATTTTGGAAATCAGTTGCGCGTCGTGGCCGTATAGCAAACAGTACCTGTGATGACGAACAATCAGCGACAGGCGTTTTTTTAAGAATTACTCTCAGATGCGATTAAGGCGAATGGTGCAGATAAAGCATTTGCCAAAGCGGTACAGCATAAGGTGGGACGAGGCAGTCTGAATTACATTTTATAGATGTATTTCTCACATATCTCAGAGCCTCTCGCGATATTCGTCGTCGTCGTCGTCGTCGTCGTCGTCGTCGTCGTCGTCGTCGCCGCCGCCGCCGCCGCCGCTTCTGCAGAAGTAGCAAATGGCAATCGTAGCAAATGCGGCGAGGGACGCCCTGCCTTCGATTCCGAATGCACAAAGTGTGTGGTCTTGTTTCTCAGTCTATATTTGGTCGGTCTCGTCAGAGGTTGAATGTAACGAATGGGTGGGAAAGAGCAAGGGGCAGCGGCTGTGTAGAACGAAAACACAAATCCTCAGGGGTGTGAGCGTTTCTAGATGAGTCGTATACATGTAAATGTTGGTCGTCAGTGACCGTGTGGCCTAATGGCTAAGGCGTCTGACTTCGGGTCTGAAGATTACAGGTTCGAATGCTGTCACGCTTGTATTTTTCCAGTTCTGAAAAAGAAACATAACGTTTTAATGTAGCAATTGAGCAGTACGAAACCGTCTGAATGTTGCTGTTGACCATTTTTTGCTTGGAGATGCTCTTGAGCTTGAAACACACACAACAAGACCGGTGTTAACTAGCGAAATGGTCGGCAGAGTGCCGACACAGCGAGTTCTGACTATCACTTGCACATCTAAAACAACGTCGGAAAGTAACTCGTTCGGCTTTTCAGTCACATAAAGTATGTGTGTTAATTTTGACGCCACTAGCTCTGCATGTTGTCATGCAATTTCTTTACCTCTCAGAAATGATTATGACATAAAAGTGAAGTACGTGACGAGTGTGACGTTAGGAAAACATTAGGCATCATGGAGAGATTCTATATGGGACCACCCAACCCAAACGAGTACTGTATGAGGTGCTACCTGGTAGGTATTCACCGAGATAGCCGGCTAGCTCAGTCGGTAGAGCGTCAGACTCTTAATCCCAGGGTCGTGGGTTCGAGCCAGACGCTGGGCGGAACGGAATTTTGTTCCGCTGCAGGTGTAAATTACCGTTTTTCTGATTAACGAGATTTAATGGAAATAGCAACTTTAAACTTTGCCTACGTCTCTGTCAGTCGCAAGGAAACTGTATTTGAAGGTGAAGGTGATTTTGTAGATATGTGTGAAAGACATGTTCTGAAATGCAAGTGTTGTTGTTTGGAGAGCACATCGGTTACGTGTCAGATGTGTAGCCAAGCAGTAATTTGTCGCCATAGCTGCAAATATTAGCCGGTAATATGAAGTGTTGTCAGCTAAAGTCTGATGATGCAGACGACCGTAAGGACGAAGTACCCAAGAGTACCGCTAGGCCGCGCCTCTTTAGCTCAGTGGTGGAGCACTGGTCTAATAAACCAGGAGTCGTAAGTTCCATCCTAACACGAGAAAGATGAATTTTGGAAATCAGTTGCGCGTCGTGGCCGTATAGCAAACAGTACCTGTGATGACGAACAATTAGCGACAGGCGTTTTTTTAAGAATTACTCTCAGATGCGATTAAGGCGAATGGCGCAGATAAAGCATTTGCCAAAGCGGTACAGCATAAGGTGGGACGAGGCAGTCTGAATTACATTTTATAGATGTATTTCTCACATATCTCAGAGCCTCTCGCGATATTCGTCGTCGTCGTCGTCGTCGTCGTCGTCGCCGCCGCCGCCGCTTCTGCAGAAGTAGCAAATGGCAATCGTAGCAAATGCGGCGAGGGACGCCCTGCCTTCGATTCCGAATGCACAAAGTGTGTGGTCTTGTTTCTCAGTCTATATTTGGTCGGTCTCGTCAGAGGTTGAATGTAACGAATGGGTGGGAAAGAGCAAGGGGCAGCGGCTGTGTAGAACGAAAACACAAATCCTCAGGGGTGTGAGCGTTTCGAGATGAGTCGTATACATGTAAATGTTGGTCGTCAGTGACCGTGTGGCCTAATGGATAAGGCGTCGGACTTCGGATCTGAAGATTACAGGTTCGAATGCTGTCACCCTTGTATTTTTCCAGTTCTGAAAAAGAAACATAACGTTTTAACGTAGCAATTGAGCAGTACGAAACCGTCTGAATGTTGCTGTTGACCATTTTTTGCTTGGAGATGCTCTTGAGCTTGAAACACACACAACAAGACCGGTGTTAACTAGCGAAATGGTCGGCAGAGTGCCGACACAGCGAGTTCTGACTATCACTTGCACATCTAAAACAACGTCGGAAAGTAACTCGTTCGGCTTTTCAGTCACATAAAGTATGTGTGTTAATTTTGACGCCACTAGCTCTGCATGTTGTCATGCAATTTCTTTACCTCTCAGAAATGATTATGACATAAAAGTGAAGTACGTGACGAGTGTGACGTTAGGAAAACATTAGGCATCATGGAGAGATTCTGTATGGGACCACCCAACCGGAACGAGTACTGTGTGACGTGCTACCCGGCAGGTATTCACCGAGGTAGCCGGCTAGCTCAGTCGGTAGAGCTTCAGAGTCTTAATCCCAAGGTCGTGGGTTCGAGCCAAAGGCTGGGCGGAACGGAATTTTGTTCCGCTGCAGGTGTAAATTACCGTTTTTCTGATTAACGAGATTTAATGGAAATAGCAACTTTAAACTTTGCCTACGTCTCTGTCAGTCGCGAGGAAACTGTATTTGAAGGTGAAGGTGATTTTGTAGACATGTGTGAAAGACATGTTCTGAAATGCAAGTGTTGTTGTTTGGAGAGCACATCGGTTACGTGTCAGATGTGTAGCCAAGCAGTAATTTGTCGCCATAGCTGCAAATATTAGCCGGTAATATGAAGTGTTGTCAGCTAAAGTCTGATGATGCAGACGACCGTAAGGACGAAGTACCCAAGAGTACCGCTAGGCCGCGCCTCTTTAGCTCAGTGGTGGAGCACTGGTCTAATAAACCAGGAGTCGTAAGTTCCATCCTAACACGAGAAAGATGAATTTTGGAAATCAGTTGCGCGTCGTGGCCGTATAGCAAACAGTACCTGTGATGACGAACAATCAGCGACAGGCGTTTTTTTAAGAATTACTCTCAGATGCGATTAAGGCGAATGGTGCAGATAAAGCATTTGCCAAAGCGGTACAGCATAAGGTGGGACGAGGCAGTCTGAATTACATTTTATAGATGTATTTCTCACATATCTCAGAGCCTCTCGCGATATTCGTCGTCGTCGTCGTCGTCGTCGTCGTCGCCGCCGCCGCCGCCGCCGCCGCTTCTGCAGAAGTAGCAAATGGCAATCGTAGCAAATGCGGCGAGGGACGCCCTGCCTTCGATTCCGAATGCACAAAGTGTGTGGTCTTGTTTCTCAGTCTATATTTGGTCGGTCTCGTCAGAGGTTGAATGTAACGAATGGGTGGGAAAGAGCAAGGGGCAGCGGCTGTGTAGAACGAAAACACAAATCCTCAGGGGTGTGAGCGTTTCGAGATGAGTCGTATACATGTAAATGTTGGTCGTCAGAGACCGTGTGGCCTAATGGCTAAGGCGTCTGACTTCGGGTCTGAAGATTACAGGTTCGAATGCTGTCACGCTTGTATTTTTCCAGTTCTGAAAAAGAAACATAACGTTTTAATGTAGCAATTGAGCAGTACGAAACCGTCTGAATGTTGCTGTTGACCATTTTTTGCTTGGAGATGCTCTTGAGCTTGAAACACACACAACAAGACCGGTGTTAACTAGCGAAATGGTCGGCAGAGTGCCGACACAGCGAGTTCTGACTATCACTTGCACATCTAAAACAACGTCGGAAAGTAACTCGTTCGGCTTTTCAGTCACATAAAGTATGTGTGTTAATTTTGACGCCACTAGCTCTGCATGTTGTCATGCAATTTCTTTACCTCTCAGAAATGATTATGACATAAAAGTGAAGTACGTGACGAGTGTGACGTTAGGAAAACATTAGGCATCATGGAGAGATTCTATATGGGACCACCCAACCCAAACGAGTACTGTATGAGGTGCTACCTGGTAGGTATTCACCGAGGTAGCCGGCTAGCTCAGTCGGTAGAGCGTCAGACTCTTAATCCCAGGGTCGTGGGTTCGAGCCAGACGCTGGGCGGAACGGAATTTTGTTCCGCTGCAGGTGTAAATTACCGTTTTTCTGATTAACGAGATTTAATGGAAATAGCAACTTTAAACTTTGCCTACGTCTCTGTCAGTCGCAAGGAAACTGTATTTGAAGGTGAAGGTGATTTTGTAGATATGTGTGAAAGACATGTTCTGAAATGCAAGTGTTGTTGTTTGGAGAGCACATCGGTTACGTGTCAGATGTGTAGCCAAGCAGTAATTTGTCGCCATAGCTGCAAATATTAGCCGGTAATATGAAGTGTTGTCAGCTAAAGTCTGATGATGCAGACGACCGTAAGGACGAAGTACCCAAGAGTACCGCTAGGCCGCACCTCTTTAGCTCAGTGGTGGAGCACTGGTCTAATAAACCAGGAGTCGTAAGTTCCATCCTAACACGAGAAAGATGAATTTTGGAAATCAGTTGCGCGTCGTGGCCGTATAGCAAACAGTACCTGTGATGACGAACAATTAGCGACAGGCGTTTTTTTAAGAATTACTCTCAGATGCGATTAAGGCGAATGGCGCAGATAAAGCATTTGCCAAAGCGGTACAGCATAAGGTGGGACGAGGCAGTCTGAATTACATTTTATAGATGTATTTCTCACATATCTCAGAGCCTCTCGCGATATTCGTCGTCGTCGTCGTCGTCGCCGCCGCCGCCGCCGCCGCTTCTGCAGAAGTAGCAAATGGCAATCGTAGCAAATGCGGCGAGGGACGCCCTGCCTTCGATTCCGAATGCACAAAGTGTGTGGTCTTGTTTCTCAGTCTATATTTGGTCGGTCTCGTCAGAGGTTGAATGTAACGAATGGGTGGGAAAGAGCAAGGGGCAGCGGCTGTGTAGAACGAAAACACAAATCCTCAGGGGTGTGAGCGTTTCGAGATGAGTCGTATACATGTAAATGTTGGTCGTCAGTGACCGTGTGGCCTAATGGATAAGGCGTCGGACTTCGGATCTGAAGATTACAGGTTCGAATGCTGTCACGCTTGTATTTTTCCAGTTCTGAAAAAGAAACATAACGTTTTAACGTAGCAATTGAGCAGTACGAAACCGTCTGAATGTTGCTGTTGACCATTTTTTGCTTGGAGATGCTCTTGAGCTTGAAACACACACAACAAGACCGGTGTTAACTAGCGAAATGGTCGGCAGAGTGCCGACACAGCGAGTTCTGACTATCACTTGCACATCTAAAACAACGTCGGAAAGTAACTCGTTCGGCTTTTCAGTCACATAAAGTATGTGTGTTAATTTTGACGCCACTAGCTCTGCATGTTGTCATGCAATTTCTTTACCTCTCAGAAATGATTATGACATAAAAGTGAAGTACGTGACGAGTGTGACGTTAGGAAAACATTAGGCATCATGGAGAGATTCTGTATGGGACCACCCAACCGGAACGAGTACTGTGTGACGTGCTACCCGGCAGGTATTCACCGAGGTAGCCGGCTAGCTCAGTCGGTAGAGCGTCAGACTCTTAATCCCAGGGTCGTGGGTTCGAGCCAAACGCTGGGCGGAACGGAATTTTGTTCCGCTGCAGGTGTAAATTACCGTTTTTCTGATTAACGAGATTTAATGGAAATAGCAACTTTAAACTTTGCCTACGTCTCTGTCAGTCGCAAGGAAACTGTATTTGAAGGTGAAGGTGATTTTGTAGACATGTGTGAAAGACATGTTCTGAAATGCAAGTGTTGTTGTTTAGAGAGCACATCGGTTACGTGTCAGATGTGTAGCCAAGCAGTAATTTGTCGCCATAGCTGCAAATATTAGCCGGTAATATGAAGTGTTGTCAGCTAAAGTCTGATGATGCAGACGACCGTAAGGACGAAGTACCCAAGAGTACCGCTAGGCCGCACCTCTTTAGCTCAGTGGTGGAGCACTGGTCTAATAAACCAGGAGTCGTAAGTTCCATCCTATCACGAGAAAGATGAATTTTGGAAATCAGTTGCGCGTCGTGGCCGTATAGCAAACAGTACCTGTGATGACGAACAATTAGCGACAGGCGTTTTTTTAAGAATTACTCTCAGATGCGATTAAGGCGAATGGCGCAGATAAAGCATTTGCCAAAGCGGTATAGCATAAGGTGGGACGAGGCAGTCTGAATTACATTTTATAGATGTATTTCTCACATATCTCAGAGCCTCTCGCGATATTCGTCGTCGTCGTCGTCGTCGTCGTCGTCGCCGCCGCCGCCGCCGCCGCTTCTGCAGAAGTAGCAAATGGCAATCGTAGCAAATGCGGCGAGGGACGCCCTGCCTTCGATTCCGAATGCACAAAGTGTGTGGTCTTGTTTCTCAGTCTATATTTGGTCGGTCTCGTCAGAGGTTGAATGTAACGAATGGGTGGGAAAGAGCAAGGGGCAGCGGCTGTGTAGAACGAAAACACAAATCCTCAGGGGTGTGAGCGTTTCGAGATGAGTCGTATACATGTAAATGTTGGTCGTCAGTGACCGTGTGGCCTAATGGATAAGGCGTCGGACTTCGGATCTGAAGATTACTAGTTCGAATGCTGTCACGCTTGTATTTTTCCAGTTCTGAAAAAGAAACATAACGTTTTAATGTAGCAATTGAGCAGTACGAAACCGTCTGAATGTTGCTGTTGACCATTTTTTGCTTGGAGATGCTCTTGAGCTTGAAACACACACAACAAGACCGGTGTTAACTAGCGAAATGGTCGGCAGAGTGCCGACACAGCGAGTTCTGACTATCACTTGCACATCTAAAACAACGTCGGAAAGTAACTCGTTCGGCTTTTCAGTCACATAAAGTATGTGTGTTAATTTTGACGCCACTAGCTCTGCATGTTGTCATGCAATTTCTTTACCTCTCAGAAATGATTATGACATAAAAGTGAAGTACGTGACGAGTGTGACGTTAGGAAAACATTAGGCATCATGGAGAGATTCTATATGGGACCACCCAACCCAAACTAGTACTGTGTGACGTGCTACCCGGCAGGTATTCACCGAGGTAGCCGGCTAGCTCAGTCGGTAGAGCGTCAGACTCTTAATCCCAGGGTCGTGGGTTCGAGCCAGACGCTGGGCGGAACGGAATTTTGTTCCGCTGCAGGTGTAAATTACCGTTTTTCTGATTAACGAGATTTAATGGAAATAGCAACTTTAAACTTTGCCTACGTCTCTGTCAGTCGCAAGGAAACTGTATTTGAAGGTGAAGGTGATTTTGTAGATATGTGTGAAAGACATGTTCTGAAATGCAAGTGTTGTTGTTTGGAGAGCACATCGGTTACGTGTCAGATGTGTAGCCAAGCAGTAATTTGTCGAAATAGCTGCAAATATTAGCCGGTAATATGAAGTGTTGTCAGCTAAAGTCTGATGATGCAGACGACCGTAAGGACGAAGTACCCAAGAGTACCGCTAGGCCGCGCCTCTTTAGCTCAGTGGTGGAGCTCTGGTCAAATAAACCAGGAGTCGTAAGTTCCATCCTAACACGAGAAAGATGAATTTTGGAAATCAGTTGCGCGTCGTGGCCGTATAGCAAACAGTACCTGTGATGACGAACAATTAGCGACAGGCGTTTTTTTAAGAATTACTCTCAGATGCGATTAAGGCGAATGGCGCAGATAAAGCATTTGCCAAAGCGGTATAGCATAAGGTGGGACGAGGCAGTCTGAATTACATTTTATAGATGTATTTCTCACATATCTCATAGCCTCTCGCGATATTCGTCGTCGTCGTCGTCGTCGTCGTCGTCGTCGCCGCCGCTTCTGCAGAAGTAGCAAATGGCAATCGTAGCAAATGCGGCGAGGGACGCCCTGCCTTCGATTCCGAATGCACAAAGTGTGTGGTCTTGTTTCTCAGTCTATATTTGGTCGGTCTCGTCAGAGGTTGAATGTAACGAATGGGTGGGAAAGAGCAAGGGGCAGCGGCTGTGTAGAACGAAAACACAAATCCTCAGGGGTGTGAGCGTTTCGAGATGAGTCGTATACATGTAAATGTTGGTCGTCAGTGACCGTGTGGCCTAATGGATAAGGCGTCAGACTTCGGATCTGAAGATTACAGGTTCGAATGCTGTCACGCTTGTATTTTTCCAGTTCTGAAAAAGAAACATAACGTTTTAATGTAGCAATTGAGCAGTACGAAACCGTCTGAATGTTGCTGTTGACCATTTTTTGCTTGGAGATGCTCTTGAGCTTGAAACACACACAACAAGACCGGTGTTAACTAGCGAAATGGTCGGCAGAGTGCCGACACTGCGAGTTCTGACTATCACTTGCACATCTAAAACAACGTCGGAAAGTAACTCGTTCGGCTTTTCAGTCACATAAAGTATGTGTGTTAATTTTGACGCCACTAGCTCTGCATGTTGTCATGCAATTTCTTTACCTCTCAGAAATGATTATGACATAAAAGTGAAGTACGTGACGAGTGTGACGTTAGGAAAACATTAGGCATCATGGAGAGATTCTATATGGGACCACCCAACCCAAACGAGTACTGTACGACGTGCTACCCGGCAGATATTCACCGAGGTAGCCGGCTACCTCAGTCGGTAGAGCGTCAGACTCTTAAGCCCAGGGTCGTGGGTTCGAGCCAGGCGCTGGGCGGAACGGAATTTTGTTCCGCTGCAGGTGTAAATTACCGTTTTTCTGATTAACGAGATTTAATGGAAATAGCAACTTTAAACTTTGCCTACGTCTCTGTCAGTCGCAAGGAAACTGTATTTGAAGGTGAAGGTGATTTTGTAGATATGTGTGAAAGACATGTTCTGAAATGCAAGTGTTGTTGTTTGGAGAGCACATCGGTTACGTGTCAGATGTGTAGCCAAGCAGTAATTTGTCGAAATAGCTGCAAATATTAGCCGGTAATATGAAGTGTTGTCAGCTAAATTCTGATGATGCAGACGACCGTAAGGACGAAGTACCCAAGAGTACCGCTAGGCCGCGCCTCTTTAGCTCAGTGGTGGAGCACTGGTCTAATAAACCAGGAGTCGTAAGTTCCATCCTAACACGAGAAAGATGAATTTTGGAAATCAGTTGCGCGTCGTGGCCGTATAGCAAACAGTACCTGTGATGACGAACAATTAGCGACAGGCGTTTTTTTAAGAATTACACTCAGATGCAATTAAGGCGAATGGCGCAGATAAAGCATTTGCCAAAGCGGTATAGCATAAGGTGGGACGAGGCAGTCTGAATTACATTTTATAGATGCATTTCTCACATATCTCAGAGCCTCTCGCGATATTCGTCGTCGTCGTCGTCGTCATCGTCGTCGCCGCCGCCGCCGCTTCTGCAGAGGTAGCAAATGGCAATCGTAGCAAATGCGGCGAGGGACGCCCTGCCTTCGATTCCGAATGCACAAAGTGTGTGGTCTTGTTTCTCAGTCTATATTTGGTCGGTCTCGTCAGAGGTTGAATGTAACGAATGGGTGGGAAAGAGCAAGGGGCAGCGGCTGTGTAGAACGAAAACACAAATCCTCAGGGGTGTGAGCGTTTCGAGATGAGTCGTATACATGTAAATGTTGGTCGCCAGTGACCGTGTGGCCTAATGGATAAGGCGTCAGACTTCGGATCTGAAGATTACAGGTTCGAATGCTGTCACGCTTGTATTTTTCCAGTTCTGAAAAAGAAACATAACGTTTTAATGTAGCAATTGAGCAGTACGAAACCGTCTGAATGTTGCTGTTGACCATTTTTTGCTTGGAGATGCTCTTGAGCTTGAAACACACACAACAAGACCGGTGTTAACTAGCGAAATGGTCGGCAGAGTGCCGACACAGCGAGTTCTGACTATCACTTGCACATCTAAAACAACGTCGGAAAGTAACTCGTTCGGTTTTTCAGTCACATAAAGTATGTGTGTTAATTTTGACGCCACTAGCTCTGCATGTTGTCATGCAATTTCTTTACCTCTCAGAAATGATTATGACATAAAAGTGAAGTACGTGACGAGTGTGACGTTAGGAAAACATTAGGCATCATGGAGAGATTCTATATAGGACCACCCAACCCAAACGAGTACTGTATGACGTGCTACCCGGCAGGTATTCACCGAGGTAGCCGGCTAGCTCAGTCGGTAGAGCGTCAGAGTCTTAATCCCAGGGTCGTGGGTTCGAGCCAGGCGCTGGGCGGAACGGAATTTTGTTCCGCTGCAGGTGTAAATTACCGTTTTTCTGATTAACGAGATTTAATGGAAATAGCAACTTTAAACTTTGCCTACGTCTCTGTCAGTCGCAAGGAAACTGTATTTGAAGGTGAAGGTGATTTTGTAGACATGTGTGAAAGACATGTTCTGAAATGCAAGTGTTGTTGTTTAGAGAGCACATCGGTTACGTGTCAGATGTGTAGCCAAGCAGTAATTTGTCGCCATAGCTGCAAATATTAGCCGGTAATATGAAGTGTTGTCAGCTAAAGTCTGATGATGCAGACGACCGTAAGGACGAAGTACCCAAGAGTACCGCTAGGCCGCGCCTCTTTAGCTCAGTGGTGGAGCACGGGTCTAATAAACCAGGAGTCGTAAGTTCCATCCTAACACGAGAAAGATGAATTTTGGAAATCAGTTGCGCGTCGTGGCCGTATAGCAAACAGTACCTGTGATGACGAACAATTAGCGACAGGCGTTTTTTTAAGAATTACTCTCAGATGCGATTAAGGCGAATGGCGCAGAAAAAGCATTTGCCAAAGCGGTATAGCATAAGGTGGGACGAGGCAGTCTGAATTACATTTTATAGATGTATTTCTCACATATCTCAGAGCCTCTCGCGATATTCGTCGTCGTCGTTTTCGTCGTCGTCGCCGCCGCCGCCGCCGCCGCCGCCGCCGCCGCCGCTTCTGCAGAAGTAGCAAATGGCAATCGTAGCAAATGCGGCGAGGGACGCCCTGCCTTCGATTCCGAATGCACAAAGTGTGTGGTCTTGTTTCTCAGTCTATATTTGGTCGGTCTCGTCAGAGGTTGAATGTAACGAATGGGTGGGAAAGAGCAAGGGGCAGCGGCTGTGTAGAACGAAAACACAAATCCTCAGGGGTGTGAGCGTTTCGAGATGAGTCGTATACATGTAAATGTTGGTCGTCAGTGACCGTGTGGCCTAATGGATAAGGCGTCAGACTTCGGATCTGAAGGTTACAGGTTCGAATGCTGTCACGCTTGTATTTTTCCAGTTCTGAAAAAGAAACATAACGTTTTAATGTAGCAATTGAGCAGTACGAAACCGTCTGAATGTTGCTGTTGACCATTTTTTGCTTGGAGATGCTCTTGAGCTTGAAACACACACAACAAGACCGGTGTTAACTAGCGAAATGGTCGGCAGAGTGCCGACACAGCGAGTTCTGACTATCACTTGCACATCTAAAACAACGTCGGAAAGTAACTCGTTCGGCTTTTCAGTCACATAAAGTATGTGTGTTAATTTTGACGCCACTAGCTCTGCATGTTGTCATGCAATTTCTTTACCTCTCAGAAATGATTATGACATAAAAGTGAAGTACGTGACGAGTGTGACGTTAGGAAAACATTAGGCATCATGGAGAGATTCTATATGGGACCACCCAACCAAAACGAGTACTGTATGACGTGCTACCCTGCAGGTATTCACCGAGGTAGCCGGGTAGCTCAGTCGGTACAGCGTCAGACTCTTAATCCTAGGGTCGTGGGATCGAGCCAGACGCTGGGCGGAACGGAATTTTGTTCCGCTGCAGGTGTAAATTACCGTTTTTCTGATTAACGATATTTAATGGAAATAGCAACTTTAAACTTTGCCTACGTCTCTGTCAGTCGCAAGGAAACTGTATTTGAAGGTGAAGGTGATTTTGTAGATATGTGTGAAAGACATGTTCTGAAATGCAAGTGTTGTTGTTTGGAGAGCACATCGGTTACGTGTCAGATGTGTAGCCAAGCAGTAATTTGTCGAAATAGCTGCAAATATTAGCCGGTAATATGAAGTGTTGTCAGCTAAAGTCTGATGATGCAGACGACCGTAAGGACGAAGTACCCAAGAGTACCGCTAGGCCGCGCCTCTTTAGCTCAGTGGTGGAGCACTGGTCTAATAAACCAGGAGTCGTAAGTTCCATCCTAACACGAGAAAGATGAATTTTGGAAATCAGTTGCGCGTCGTGGCCGTATAGCAAACAGTACCTGTGATGACGAACAATTAGCGACAGGCGTTTTTTTAAGAATTACTCTCAGATGCGATTAAGGCGAATGGCGCAGATAAAGCATTTGCCAAAGCGGTATAGCATAAGGTGGGACGAGGCAGTCTGAATTACATTTTATAGATGTATTTCTCACATATCTCAGAGCCTCTCGCGATATTCGTCGTCGTCGTAGTCGTCGTCGCCGCCGCCGCCGCTTCTGCAGAAGTAGCAAATGGCAATCGTAGCAAATGCGGCGAGGGACGCCCTGCCTTCGATTCCGAATGCACAAAGTGTGTGGTCTTGTTTCTCAGTCTATATTTGGTCGGTCTCGTCAGAGGTTGAATGTAACGAATGGGTGGGAAAGAGCAAGGGGCAGCGGCTGTGTAGAACGAAAACACAAATCCTCAGGGGTGTGAGCGTTTCGAGATGAGTCGTATACATGTAAATGTTGGTCGTCAGTGACCGTGTGGCCTAATGGATAAGGCGTCAGACTTCGGATCTGAAGATTACAGGTTCGAATGCTGTCACGCTTGTATTTTTCCAGTTCTGAAAAAGAAACATAACGTTTTAATGTAGCAATTGAGCAGTACGAAACCGTCTGAATGTTGCTGTTGACCATTTTTTGCTTGGAGATGCTCTTGAGCTTGAAACACACACAACAAGACCGGTGTTAACTAGCGAAATGGTCGGCAGAGTGCCGACACAGCGAGTTCTGACTATCACTTGCACATCTAAAACAACGTCGGAAAGTAACTCGTTCGGTTTTTCAGTCACATAAAGTATGTGTGTTAATTTTGACGCCACTAGCTCTGCATGTTGTCATGCAATTTCTTTACCTCTCAGAAATGATTATGACATAAAAGTGAAGTACGTGACGAGTGTGACGTTAGGAAAACATTAGGCATCATGGAGAGATTCTATATGGGACCACCCAACCCAAACGAGTACTGTATGACGTGCTACCCGGCAGGTATTCACCGAGGTAGCCGGCTAGCTCAGTCGGTAGAGCGTCAGAGTCTTAATCCCAGGGTCGTGGGTTCGAGCCAGGCGCTGGGCGGAACGGAATTTTGTTCCGCTGCAGGTGTAAATTACCGTTTTTCTGATTAACGAGATTTAATGGAAATAGCAACTTTAAACTTTGCCTACGTCTCTGTCAGTCGCAAGGAAACTGTATTTGAAGGTGAAGGTGATTTTGTAGACATGTGTGAAAGACATGTTCTGAAATGCAAGTGTTGTTGTTTAGAGAGCACATCGGTTACGTGTCAGATGTGTAGCCAAGCAGTAATTTGTCGCCATAGCTGCAAATATTAGCCGGTAATATGAAGTGTTGTCAGCTAAAGTCTGATGATGCAGACGACCGTAAGGACGAAGTACCCAAGAGTACCGCTAGGCCGCGCCTCTTTAGCTCAGTGGTGGAGCACGGGTCTAATAAACCAGGAGTCGTAAGTTCCATCCTAACACGAGAAAGATGAATTTTGGAAATCAGTTGCGCGTCGTGGCCGTATAGCAAACAGTACCTGTGATGACGAACAATTAGCGACAGGCGTTTTTTTAAGAATTACTCTCAGATGCGATTAAGGCGAATGGCGCAGAAAAAGCATTTGCCAAAGCGGTATAGCATAAGGTGGGACGAGGCAGTCTGAATTACATTTTATAGATGTATTTCTCACATATCTCAGAGCCTCTCGCGATATTCGTCGTCGTCGTTTTCGTCGTCGTCGCCGCCGCCGCCGCCGCCGCCGCCGCCGCCGCCGCCGCTTCTGCAGAAGTAGCAAATGGCAATCGTAGCAAATGCGGCGAGGGACGCCCTGCCTTCGATTCCGAATGCACAAAGTGTGTGGTCTTGTTTCTCAGTCTATATTTGGTCGGTCTCGTCAGAGGTTGAATGTAACGAATGGGTGGGAAAGAGCAAGGGGCAGCGGCTGTGTAGAACGAAAACACAAATCCTCAGGGGTGTGAGCGTTTCGAGATGAGTCGTATACATGTAAATGTTGGTCGTCAGTGACCGTGTGGCCTAATGGATAAGGCGTCAGACTTCGGATCTGAAGATTACAGGTTCGAATGCTGTCACGCTTGTATTTTTCCAGTTCTGAAAAAGAAACATAACGTTTTAATGTAGCAATTGAGCAGTACGAAACCGTCTGAATGTTGCTGTTGACCATTTTTTGCTTGGAGATGCTCTTGAGCTTGAAACACACACAACAAGACCGGTGTTAACTAGCGAAATGGTCGGCAGAGTGCCGACACAGCGAGTTCTGACTATCACTTGCACATCTAAAACAACGTCGGAAAGTAACTCGTTCGGCTTTTCAGTCACATAAAGTATGTGTGTTAATTTTGACGCCACTAGCTCTGCATGTTGTCATGCAATTTCTTTACCTCTCAGAAATGATTATGACATAAAAGTGAAGTACGTGACGAGTGTGACGTTAGGAAAACATTAGGCATCATGGAGAGATTCTATATGGGACCACCCAACCAAAACGAGTACTGTATGACGTGCTACCCTGCAGGTATTCACCGAGGTAGCCGGGTAGCTCAGTCGGTACAGCGTCAGACTCTTAATCCTAGGGTCGTGGGATCGAGCCAGACGCTGGGCGGAACGGAATTTTGTTCCGCTGCAGGTGTAAATTACCGTTTTTCTGATTAACGATATTTAATGGAAATAGCAACTTTAAACTTTGCCTACGTCTCTGTCAGTCGCAAGGAAACTGTATTTGAAGGTGAAGGTGATTTTGTAGATATGTGTGAAAGACATGTTCTGAAATGCAAGTGTTGTTGTTTGGAGAGCACATCGGTTACGTGTCAGATGTGTAGCCAAGCAGTAATTTGTCGAAATAGCTGCAAATATTAGCCGGTAATATGAAGTGTTGTCAGCTAAAGTCTGATGATGCAGACGACCGTAAGGACGAAGTACCCAAGAGTACCGCTAGGCCGCGCCTCTTTAGCTCAGTGGTGGAGCACTGGTCTAATAAACCAGGAGTCGTAAGTTCCATCCTAACACGAGAAAGATGAATTTTGGAAATCAGTTGCGCGTCGTGGCCGTATAGCAAACAGTACCTGTGATGACGAACAATTAGCGACAGGCGTTTTTTTAAGAATTACTCTCAGATGCGATTAAGGCGAATGGCGCAGATAAAGCATTTGCCAAAGCGGTATAGCATAAGGTGGGACGAGGCAGTCTGAATTACATTTTATAGATGTATTTCTCACATATCTCAGAGCCTCTCGCGATATTCGTCGTCGTCGTAGTCGTCGTCGCCGCCGCCGCCGCTTCTGCAGAAGTAGCAAATGGCAATCGTAGCAAATGCGGCGAGGGACGCCCTGCCTTCGATTCCGAATGCACAAAGTGTGTGGTCTTGTTTCTCAGTCTATATTTGGTCGGTCTCGTCAGAGGTTGAATGTAACGAATGGGTGGGAAAGAGCAAGGGGCAGCGGCTGTGTAGAACGAAAACACAAATCCTCAGGGGTGTGAGCGTTTCGAGATGAGTCGTATACATGTAAATGTTGGTCGTCAGTGACCGTGTGGCCTAATGGATAAGGCGTCAGACTTCGGATCTGAAGATTACAGGTTCGAATGCTGTCACGCTTGTATTTTTCCAGTTCTGAAAAAGAAACATAACGTTTTAATGTAGCAATTGAGCAGTACGAAACCGTCTGAATGTTGCTGTTGACCATTTTTTGCTTGGAGATGCTCTTGAGCTTGAAACACACACAACAAGACCGGTGTTAACTAGCGAAATGGTCGGCAGAGTGCCGACACAGCGAGTTCTGACTATCACTTGCACATCTAAAACAACGTCGGAAAGTAACTCGTTCGGTTTTTCAGTCACATAAAGTATGTGTGTTAATTTTGACGCCACTAGCTCTGCATGTTGTCATGCAATTTCTTTACCTCTCAGAAATGATTATGACATAAAAGTGAAGTACGTGACGAGTGTGACGTTAGGAAAACGTTAGGCATCATGGAGAGATTCTATATGGGACCACCCAACCCAAACGAGTACTGTATGACGTGCTACCCGGCAGGTATTCATCGAGGTAGCCGGCTAGCTCAGTCGGTAGAGCGTCAGAGTCTTAATCCCAGGGTCGTGGGTTCGAGCCAGGCGCTGGGCGGAACGGAATTTTGTTCCGCTGCAGGTGTAAATTACCGTTTTTCTGATTAACGAGATTTAATGGAAATAGCAACTTTAAACTTTGCCTACGTCTCTGTCAGTCGCAAGGAAACTGTATTTGAAGGTTAAGGTGATTTTGTAGACATGTGTGAAAGACATGTTCTGAAATGCAAGTGTTGTTGTTTAGAGAGCACATCGGTTACGGGTCAGATGTGTAGCCAAGCAGTAATTTGTCGCCATAGCTGCAAATATTAGCCGGTAATATGAAGTGTTGTCAGCTAAAGTCTGATGATGCAGACGACCGTAAGGACGAAGTACCCAAGAGTACCGCTAGGCCGCGCCTCTTTAGCTCAGTGGTGGAGCACGGGTCTAATAAACCAGGAGTCGTAAGTTCCATCCTAACACGAGAAAGATGAATTTTGGAAATCAGTTGCGCGTCGTGGCCGTATAGCAAACAGTACCTGTGATGACGAACAATTAGCGACAGGCGTTTTTTTAAGAATTACTCTCAGATGCGATTAAGGCGAATGGCGCAGAAAAAGCATTTGCCAAAACGGTATAGCATAAGGTGGGACGAGGCAGCCTGAATTACATTTTATAGATGTATTTCTCACATATCTCAGAGCCTCTCGCGATATTCGTCGTCGTCGTTTTCGTCGTCGTCGCCGCCGCCGCCGCCGCCGCCGCCGCCGCTTCTGCAGAAGTAGCAAATGGCAATCGTAGCAAATGCGGCGAGGGACGCCCTGCCTTCGATTCCGAATGCACAAAGTGTGTGGTCTTGTTTCTCAGTCTATATTTGGTCGGTCTCGTCAGAGGTTGAATGTAACGAATGGGTGGGAAAGAGCAAGGGGCAGCGGCTGTGTAGAACGAAAACACAAATCCTCAGGGGTGTGAGCGTTTCGAGATGAGTCGTATACATGTAAATGTTGGTCGTCAGTGACCGTGTGGCCTAATGGATAAGGCGTCGGACTTCGGATCTGAAGATTACAGGTTCGAATGCTGTCACGCTTGTATTTTTCCAGTTCTGAAAAAGAAACATAACGTTTTAATGTAGCAATTGAGCAGTACGAAACCGTCTGAATGTTGCTGTTGACCATTTTTTGCTTGGAGATGCTCTTGAGCTTGAAACACACACAACAAGACCGGTGTTAACTAGCGAAATGGTCGGCAGAGTGCCGACACAGCGAGTTCTGACTATCACTTGCACATCTAAAACAACGTCGGAAAGTAACTCGTTCGGCTTTTCAGTCACATAAAGTATGTGTGTTAATTTTGACGCCACTAGCTCTGCATGTTGTCATGCAATTTCTTTACCTCTCAGAAATGATTATGACATAAAAGTGAAGTACGTGACGAGTGTGACGTTAGGAAAACATTAGGCATCATGGAGAGATTCTATATGGGACCACCCAACCCAAACGAGTACTGTATGACGTGCTACCCGGCAGGTATTCACCGAGGTAGCCGGCTAGCTCAGTCGGTGGAGCTTCAGACTCTTAATCCCAGGGTCGTGGGTTCGAGCCAGGCGCTGGGCGGAACGGGATTTTGTTCCGCTGCAGGTGTAAATTACCGTTTTTCTGATTAACGAGATTTAATGGAAATAGCAACTTTAAACTTTGAATACGTCTCTGTCAGTCGCAAGGAAACTGTATTTGAAGGTGAAGGTGATTTTGTAGATATGTGTGAAAGACATGTTCTGAAATGCAAGTGTTGTTGTTTGGAGAGCACATCGGTTACGTGTCAGATGTGTAGCCAAGCAGTAATTTGTCGAAATAGCTGCAAATATTAGCCGGTAATATGAAGTGTTGTCAGCTAAAGTCTGATGATGCAGACGACCGTAAGGACGAAGTACCCAAGAGTACCGCTAGGCCGCGCCTCTTTAGCTCAGTGGTGGAGCACTGGTCTAATAAACCAGGAGTCGTAAGTTCCATCCTAACACGAGAAAGATGAATTTTGGAAATCAGTTGCGCGTCGTGGCCGTATAGCAAACAGTACCTGTGATGACGAACAATTAGCGACAGGCGTTTTATTAAGAATTACTCTCAGATGCGATTAAATCGAATGGCGCAGATAAAGCATTTGCCAAAGCGGTACAGCATAAGGTGGGACGAGGCAGTCTGAATTACATTTTATAGATGTATTTCTCACATATCTCAGAGCCTCTCGCGATATTCGTCGTCGTCGTCGTCGTCGTCGTCGACGTCGTCGTCGTCGCCGCCGCCGCCGCCGCCGCTTCTGCAGAAGTAGCAAATGGCAATCGTAGCAAATGCGGCGAGGGACGCCCTGCCTTCGATTCCGAATGCACAAAGTGTGTGGTCTTGTTTCTCAGTCTATATTTGGTCGGTCTCGTCAGAGGTTGAATGTAACGAATGGGTGGGAAAGAGCAAGGGGCAGCGGCTGTGTAGAACGAAAACACAAATCCTCAGGGGTGTGAGCGTTTCGAGATGAGTCGTATACATGTAAATGTTGGTCGTCAGTGACCGTGTGGCCTAATGGATAAGGCGTCAGACTTCGGATCTGAAGATTACAGGTTCGAATGCTGTCACGCTTGTATTTTTCCAGTTCTGAAAAAGAAACATAACGTTTTAATGTAGCAATTGAGCAGTACGAAACCGTCTGAATGTTGCTGTTGACCATTTTTTGCTTGGAGATGCTCTTGAGCTTGAAACACACACAACAAGACCGGTGTTAACTAGCGAAATGGTCGGCAGAGTGCCGACACAGCGAGTTCTGACTATCACTTGCACATCTAAAACAACGTCGGAAAGTAACTCGTTCGGCTTTTCAGTCACATAAAGTATGTGTGTTAATTTTGACGCCACTAGCTCTGCATGTTGTCATGCAATTTCTTTACCTCTCAGAAATGATTATGACATAAAAGTGAAGTACGTGACGAGTGTGACGTTAGGAAAACATTAGGCATCATGGAGAGATTCTATATGGGACCACCCAACCCAAACGAGTACTGTACGACGTGCTACCCGGCAGGTATTCACCGAGGTAGCCGGCTACCTCAGTCGGTAGAGCGTCAGACTCTTAAGCCCAGGGTCGTGGGTTCGAGCCAGGCGCTGGGCGGAACGGAATTTTGTTCCGCTGCAGGTGTAAATTACCGTTTTTCTGATTAACGAGATTTAATGGAAATAGCAACTTTAAACTTTGCCTACGTCTCTGTCAGTCGCAAGGAAACTGTATTTGAAGGTGAAGGTGATTTTGTAGATATGTGTGAAAGACATGTTCTGAAATGCAAGTGTTGTTGTTTGGAGAGCACATCGGTTACGTGTCAGATGTGTAGCCAAGCAGTAATTTGTCGAAATAGCTGCAAATATTAGCCGGTAATATGAAGTGTTGTCAGCTAAAGTCTGATGATGCAGACGACCGTAAGGACGAAGTACCCAAGAGTACCGCTAGGCCGCGCCTCTTTAGCTCAGTGGTGGAGCACTGGTCTAATAAACCAGGAGTCGTAAGTTCCATCCTAACACGAGAAAGATGAATTTTGGAAATCAGTTGCGCGTCGTGGCCGTATAGCAAACAGTACCTGTGATGACGAACAATTAGCGACAGGCGTTTTTTTAAGAATTACTCTCAGATGCGATTAAGGCGAATGGCGCAGATAAAGCATTTGCCAAAGCGGTATAGCATAAGGTGGGACGAGGCAGTCTGAATTACATTTTATAGATGTATTTCTCACATATCTCAGAGCCTCTCGCGATATTCGTCGTCGTCGTAGTCGTCGTCGCCGCCGCCGCCGCTTCTGCAGAAGTAGCAAATGGCAATCGTAGCAAATGCGGCGAGGGACGCCCTGCCTTCGATTCCGAATGCACAAAGTGTGTGGTCTTGTTTCTCAGTCTATATTTGGTCGGTCTCGTCAGAGGTTGAATGTAACGAATGGGTGGGAAAGAGCAAGGGGCAGCGGCTGTGTAGAACGAAAACACAAATCCTCAGGGGTGTGAGCGTTTCGAGATGAGTCGTATACATGTAAATGTTGGTCGTCAGTGACCGTGTGGCCTAATGGATAAGGCGTCGGACTTCGGATCTGAAGATTACAGGTTCGAATGCTGTCACGCTTGTATTTTTCCAGTTCTGAAAAAGAAACATAACGTTTTAATGTAGCAATTGAGCAGTACGAAACCGTCTGAATGTTGCTGTTGACCATTTTTTGCTTGGAGATGCTCTTGAGCTTGAAACACACACAACAAGACCGGTGTTAACTAGCGAAATGGTCGGCAGAGTGCCGACACAGCGAGTTCTGACTATCACTTGCACATCTAAAACAACGTCGGTAAGTAACTCGTTCGGCTTTTCAGTCACATAAAGTATGTGTGTTAATTTTGACGCCACTAGCTCTGCATGTTGTCATGCAATTTCTTTACCTCTCAGAAATGATTATGACATAAAAGTGAAGTACGTGACGAGTGTGACGTTAGGAAAACATTAGGCATCATGGAGAGATTCTATATGGGACCACCCAACCCAAACGAGTACTGTATGACGTGCTACCCGGCAGGTATTCACCGAGGTAGCCGGCTAGCTCAGTCGGTGGAGCGTCAGACTCTTAATCCCAGGGTCGTGGGTTCGAGCCAGGCGCTGGGCGGAACGGGATTTTGTTCCGCTGCAGGTGTAAATTACCGTTTTTCTGATTAACGAGATTTAATGGAAATAGCAACTTTAAACTTTGAATACGTCTCTGTCAGTCGCAAGGAAACTGTATTTGAAGGTGAAGGTGATTTTGTAGATATGTGTGAAAGACATGTTCTGAAATGCAAGTGTTGTTGTTTGGAGAGCACATCGGTTACGTGTCAGATGTGTAGCCAAGCAGTAATTTGTCGAAATAGCTGCAAATATTAGCCGGTAATATGAAGTGTTGTCAGCTAAAGTCTGATGATGCAGACGACCGTAAGGACGAAGTACCCAAGAGTACCGCTAGGCCGCGCCTCTTTAGCTCAGTGGTGGAGCACTGGTCTAATAAACCAGGAGTCGTAAGTTCCATCCTAACACGAGAAAGATGAATTTTGGAAATCAGTTGCGCGTCGTGGCCGTATAGCAAACAGTACCTGTGATGACGAACAATTAGCGACAGGCGTTTTTTTAAGAATTACTCTCAGATGCGATTAAATCGAATGGCGCAGATAAAGCATTTGCCAAAGCGGTACAGCATAAGGTGGGACGAGGCAGTCTGAATTACATTTTATAGATGTATTTCTCACATATCTCAGAGCCTCTCGCGATATTCGTCGTCGTCGTCGTCGTCGTCGTCGTCGTCGCCGCCGACGCCGCCGCCGCTTCTGCAGAAGTAGCAAATGGCAATCGTAGCAAATGCGGCGAGGGACGCCCTGCCTTCGATTCCGAATGCACAAAGTGTGTGGTCTTGTTTCTCAGTCTATATTTGGTCGGTCTCGTCAGAGGTTGAATGTAACGAATGGGTGGGAAAGAGCAAGGGGCAGCGGCTGTGTAGAACGAAAACACAAATCCTCAGGGGTGTGAGCGTTTCGAGATGAGTCGTATACATGTAAATGTTGGTCGTCAGTGACCGTGTGGCCTAATGGATAAGGCGTCGGACTTCGGATTTGAAGATTACAGGTTCGAATGCTGTCACGCTTGTATTTTTCCAGTTCTGAAAAAGAAACATAACGTTTTAATGTAGCAATTGAGCAGTACGAAACCGTCTGAATGTTGCTGTTGACCATTTTTTGCTTGGAGATGCTCTTGAGCTTGAAACACACACAACAAGACCGGTGTTAACTAGCGAAATGGTCGGCAGAGTGCCGACACAGCGAGTTCTGACTATCACTTGCACATCTAAAACAACGTCGGAAAGTAACTCGTTCGGCTTTTCAGTCACATAAAGTATGTGTGTTAATTTTGACGCCACTAGCTCTGCATGTTGTCATGCAATTTCTTTACCTCTCAGAAATGATTATGACATAAAAGTGAAGTACGTGACGAGTGTGACGTTAGGAAAACATTAGGCATCACGGAGAGATTCTATATGGGACCACCCAACCCAAACGAGTACTGTATGACGTGCTACCCGGCAGGTATTCACCGAGGTAGCCGGCTAGCTCAGTCGGTAGAGCGTCAGACTCTTAATCCCAGGGTCGTGGGTTCGAGCCAGGCGCTGGGCGGAACGGATTTTTGTTCCGCTGCAGGTGTAAATTACCGTTTTTCTGATTAACGAGATTTAATGGAAATAGCAACTTTAAACTTTGCCTACGTCTCTGTCAGTCGCAAGGAAACTGTATTTGAAGGTGAAGGTGATTTTGTAGACATGTGTGAAAGTCATGTTCTGAAATGCAAGTGTTGTTGTTTGGAGAGCACATCGGTTACGTGTCAGATGTGTAGCCAAGCAGTAATTTGTCGCCATAGCTGCAAATATTAGCCGGTAATATGAAGTGTTGTCAGCTAAAGTCTGATGATGCAGACGACCGTAAGGACGAAGTACCCAAGAGTACCGCTAGGCCGCGCCTCTTTAGCTCAGTGGTGGAGCACGGGTCTAATAAACCAGGAGTCGTAAGTTCCATCCTAACACGAGAAAGATGAATTTTGGAAATCAGTTGCGCGTCGTGGCCGTATAGCAAACAGTACCTGTGATGACGAACAATTAGCGACAGGCGTTTTTTTAAGAATTACTCTCAGATGCGATTAAGGCGAATGGCGCAGATAAAGCATTTGCCAAAGCGGTATAGCATAAGGTGGGACGAGGCAGTCTGAATTACATTTTATAGATGTATTTCTCACATATCTCAGAGCCTCTCGCGATATTCGTCGTCGTCGTCGTCGTCGTCGTCGTCGTCGTCGTCGCCGCCGCTTCTGCAGAAGTAGCAAATGGCAATCGTAGCAAATGCGGCGAGGGACGCCCTGCCTTCGATTCCGAATGCACAAAGTGTGTGGTCTTGTTTCTCAGTCTATATTTGGTCGGTCTCGTCAGAGGTTGAATGTAACGAATGGGTGGGAAAGAGCAAGGGGCAGCGGCTGTGTAGAACGAAAACACAAATCCTCAGGGGTGTGAGCGTTTCGAGATG
This sequence comes from Schistocerca gregaria, assembly GCF_023897955.1. Classification (NCBI taxonomy): domain Eukaryota; kingdom Metazoa; phylum Arthropoda; class Insecta; order Orthoptera; family Acrididae; genus Schistocerca; species Schistocerca gregaria. The sequence continues at coordinate 28,003,759 of NC_064925.1, forward strand.
AGTCGTATACATGTAAATGTTGGTCGTCAGTGACCGTGTGGCCTAATGGATAAGGCGTCGGACTTCGGATCTGAAGATTACAGGTTCGAATGCTGTCACGCTTGTATTTTTCCAGTTCTGAAAAAGAAACATAACGTTTTAATGTAGCAATTGAGCAGTACGAGACCGTCTGAATGTTGCTGTTGACCATTTTTTGCTTGGAGATGCTCTTGAGCTTGAAACACACACAACAAGACCGGTGTTAACTAGCGAAATGGTCGGCAGAGTGCCGACACAGCGAGTTCTGACTATCACTTGCACATCTAAAACAACGTCGGAAAGTAACTCGTTCGGCTTTTCAGTCACATAAAGTATGTGTGTTAATTTTGACGCCACTAGCTCTGCATGTTGTCATGCAATTTCTTTACCTCTCAGAAATGATTATGACATAAAAGTGAAGCACGTGACGAGTGTGACGTTAGGAAAACATTAGGCATCATGGAGAGATTCTATATGGGACCACCCAACCCAAACGAGTACTGTATGACGTGCTACCCGGCAGGTATTCACCGAGGTAGCCGGCTAGCTCAGTCGGTATAGCGTCAGACTCTTAATCCCAGGGTCGTGGGTTCGAGCCAGGCGCTGGGCGGAACGGAATTTTGTTCCGCTGCAGGTGTAAATTACCGTTTTTCTGATTAACGAGATTTAATGGAAATAGCAACTTTAAACTTTGCCTACGTCTCTGTCAGTCGCAAGGAAACTGTATTTGAAGGTGAAGGTGATTTTGTAGATATGTGTGAAAGACATGTTCTGAAATGCAAGTGTTGTTGTTTGGAGAGCACATCGGTTACGTTTCAGATGTGTAGCCAAGCAGTAATTTGTCGAAATAGCTACAAATATTAGCCGGTAATATGAAGTGTTGTCAGCTAAAGTCTGATGATGCAGACGACCGTAAGGACGAAGTACCCAAGAGTACCGCTAGGCCGCGCCTCTTTAGCTCAGTGGTGGAGCACTGGTCTAATAAACCAGGAGTCGTAAGTTCCATCCTAACACGAGAAAGATGAATTTTGGAAATCAGTTGCGCGTCGTGGCCGTATAGCAAACAGTACCTGTGATGACGAACAATTAGCGACAGGCGTTTTTTTAAGAATTACTCTCAGATGCGATTAAGGCGAATGGCGCAGATAAAGCATTTGCCAAAGCGGTACAGCATAAGGTGGGACGAGGCAGTCTGAATTACATTTTATAGATGTATTTCTCACATATCTCAGAGCCTCTCGCGATATTCGTCGTCGTCGTCGTCGTCGTCGTCGCCGCCGCCGCCGCTTCTGCAGAAGTAGCAAATGGCAATCATAGCAAATGCGGCGAGGGACGCCCTGCCTTCGATTCCGAATGCACAAAGTGTGTGGTCTTGTTTCTCAGTCTATATTTGGTCGGTCTCGTCAGAGGTTGAATGTAACGAATGGGTGGGAAAGAGCAAGGGGCAGCGGCTGTGTAGAACGAAAACACAAATCCTCAGGGGTGTGAGCGTTTCGAGATGAGTCGTATACATGTAAATGTTGGTCGTCAGTGACCGTGTGGCCTAATGGATAAGGCGTCGGACTTCGGATCTGAAGATTACAGGTTCGAATGCTGTCACGCTTGTATTTTTCCAGTTCTGAAAAAGAAACATAACGTTTTAATGTAGCAATTGAGCAGTACGAAACCGTCTGAATGTTGCTGTTGACCATTTTTTGCTTGGAGATGCTCTTGAGCTTGAAACACACACAACAAGACCGGTGTTAACTAGCGAAATGGTCGGCAGAGTGCCGACACAGCGAGTTCTGACTATCACTTGCACATCTAAAACAACGTCGGAAAGTAACTCGTTCGGCTTTTCAGTCACATAAAGTATGTGTGTTAATTTTGACGCCACTAGCTCTGCATGTTGTCATGCAATTTCTTTACCTCTCAGAAATGATTATGACATAAAAGTGAAGTACGTGACGAGTGTGACGTTAGGAAAACATTAGGCATCATGGAGAGATTCTATATGGGACCACCCAACCCAAACGAGTACTGTATGACGTGCTACCCGGCAGGTATTCACCGAGGTAGCCGGCTAGCTCAATCGGTAGAGCGTCAGACTCTTAATCCCAGGGTCGTGGGTTCGAGCCAGGCGCTGGGCGGAACGGAATTTTGTTCCGCTGCAGGTGTAAATTACCGTTTTTCTGATTAACGAGATTTAATGGAAATAGCAACTTTAAACTTTGCCTACGTCTCTGTCAGTCGCAAGGAAACTGTATTTGAAGGTGAAGGTGATTTTGTAGATATGTGTGAAAGACATGTTCTGAAATGCAAGTGTTGTTGTTTGGAGAGCACATCGGTTACGTGTCAGATGTGTAGCCAAGCAGTAATTTGTCGAAATAGCTGCAAATATTAGCCGGTAATATGAAGTGTTGTCAGCTAAAGTCTGATGATGCAGACGACCGTAAGGACGAAGTACCCAAGAGTACCGCTAGGCCGCGCCTCTTTAGCTCAGTGGTGGAGCACTGGTCTAATAAACCAGGAGTCGTAAGTTCCATCCTAACACGAGAAAGATGAATTTTGGAAATCAGTTGCGCGTCGTGGCCGTATAGCAAACAGTACCTGTGATGACGAACAATTAGCGACAGGCGTTTTTTTAAGAATTACTCTCAGATGCGATTAAGGCGAATGGCGCAGATAAAGCATTTGCCAAAGCGGTACAGCATAAGGTGGGACGAGGCAGTCTGAATTACATTTTATAGATGTATTTCTCACATACTCAGAGCCTCTCGCGATATTCGTCATCGTCGTCGTCGTCGTCGCCGCCGCCGCCGCCGCCGCCGCCGCCGCCGCTTCTGCAGAAGTAGCAAATGGCAATCGTAGCAAATGCGGCGAGGGACGCCCTGCCTTCGATTCCGAATGCACAAAGTGTGTGGTCTTGTTTCTCAGTCTATATTTGGTCGGTCTCGTCAGAGGTTGAATGTAACGAATGGGTGGGAAAGAGCAAGGGGCAGCGGCTGTGTAGAACGAAAACACAAATCCTCAGGGGTGTGAGCGTTTCGAGATGAGTCGTATACATGTAAATGTTGGTCGTCAGTGACCGTGTGGCCTAATGGATAAGGCGTCGGACTTCGGATCTGAAGATTACAGGTTCGAATGCTGTCACGCTTGTATTTTTCCAGTTCTGAAAAAGAAACATAACGTTTTAATGTAGCAATTGAGCAGTACGAAACCGTCTGAATGTTGCTGTTGACCATTTTTTGCTTGGAGATGCTCTTGAGCTTGAAACACACACAACAAGACCGGTGTTAACTAGCGAAATGGTCGGCAGAGTGCCGACACAGCGAGTTCTGACTATCACTTGCACATCTAAAACAACGTCGGAAAGTAACTCGTTCGGCTTTTCAGTCACATAAAGTATGTGTGTTAATTTTGACGCCACTAGCTCTGCATGTTGTCATGCAATTTCTTTACCTCTCAGAAATGATTATGACATAAAAGTGAAGTACGTGACGAGTGTGACGTTAGGAAAACATTAGGCATCATGGAGAGATTCTATATGGGACCACCCAACCCAAACGAGTACTGTATGACGTGCTACCCGGCAGGTATTCACCGAGGTAGCCGGCTAGCTCAATCGGTAGAGCGTCAGACTCTTAATCCCAGGGTCGTGGGTTCGAGCCAGGCGCTGGGCGGAACGGAATTTTGTTCCGCTGCAGGTGTAAATTACCGTTTTTCTGATTAACGAGATTTAATGGAAATAGCAACTTTAAACTTTGCCTACGTCTCTGTCAGTCGCAAGGAAACTGTATTTGAAGGTGAAGGTGATTTTGTAGATATGTGTGAAAGACATGTTCTGAAATGCAAGTGTTGTTGTTTGGAGAGCACATCGGTTACGTGTCAGATGTGTAGCCAAGCAGTAATTTGTCGAAATAGCTGCAAATATTAGCCGGTAATATGAAGTGTTGTCAGCTAAAGTCTGATGATGCAGACGACCGTAAGGACGAAGTACCCAAGAGTACCGCTAGGCCGCGCCTCTTTAGCTCAGTGGTGGAGCACTGGTCTAATAAACCAGGAGTCGTAAGTTCCATCCTAACACGAGAAAGATGAATTTTGGAAATCAGTTGCGCGTCGTGGCCGTATAGCAAACAGTACCTGTGATGACGAACAATTAGCGACAGGCGTTTTTTTAAGAATTACTGTCAGATGCGATTAAGGCGAATGGCGCAGATAAAGCATTTGCCAAAGCGGTACAGCATAAGGTGGGACGAGGCAGTCTGAATTACATTTTATAGATGTATTTCTCACATACTCAGAGCCTCTCGCGATATTCGTCATCGTCGTCGTCGTCGTCGCCGCCGCCGCCGCCGCCGCCGCCGCCGCCGCTTCTGCAGAAGTAGCAAATGGCAATCGTAGCAAATGCGGCGAGGGACGCCCTGCCTTCGATTCCGAATGCACAAAGTGTGTGGTCTTGTTTCTCAGTCTATATTTGGTCGGTCTCGTCAGAGGTTGAATGTAACGAATGGGTGGGAAAGAGCAAGGGGCAGCGGCTGTGTAGAACGAAAACACAAATCCTCAGGGGTGTGAGCGTTTCGAGATGAGTCGTATACATGTAAATGTTGGTCGTCAGTGACCGTGTGGCCTAATGGATAAGGCGTCGGACTTCGGATCTGAAGATTACAGGTTCGAATGCTGTCACGCTTGTATTTTTCCAGTTCTGAAAAAGAAACATAACGTTTTAATGTAGCAATTGAGCAGTACGAAACCGTCTGAATGTTGCTGTTGACCATTTTTTGCTTGGAGATGCTCTTGAGCTTGAAACACACACAACAAGACCGGTGTTAACTAGCGAAATGGTCGGCAGAGTGCCGACACAGCGAGTTCTGACTATCACTTGCACATCTAAAACAACGTCGGAAAGTAACTCGTTCGGCTTTTCAGTCACATAAAGTATGTGTGTTAATTTTGACGCCACTAGCTCTGCATGTTGTCATGCAATTTCTTTACCTCTCAGAAATGATTATGACATAAAAGTGAAGTACGTGACGAGTGTGACGTTAGGAAAACATTAGGCATCATGGAGAGATTCTATATGGGACCACCCAACCCAAACGAGTACTGTATGACGTGCTACCCGGCAGGTATTCACCGAGGTAGCCGGCTAGCTCAATCGGTAGAGCGTCAGACTCTTAATCCCAGGGTCGTGGGTTCGAGCCAGGCGCTGGGCGGAACGGAATTTTGTTCCGCTGCAGGTGTAAATTACCGTTTTTCTGATTAACGAGATTTAATGGAAATAGCAACTTTAAACTTTGCCTACGTCTCTGTCAGTCGCAAGGAAACTGTATTTGAAGGTGAAGGTGATTTTGTAGATATGTGTGAAAGACATGTTCTGAAATGCAAGTGTTGTTGTTTGGAGAGCACATCGGTTACGTGTCAGATGTGTAGCCAAGCAGTAATTTGTCGAAATAGCTGCAAATATTAGCCGGTAATATGAAGTGTTGTCAGCTAAAGTCTGATGATGCAGACGACCGTAAGGACGAAGTACCCAAGAGTACCGCTAGGCCGCGCCTCTTTAGCTCAGTGGTGGAGCACTGGTCTAATAAACCAGGAGTCGTAAGTTCCATCCTAACACGAGAAAGATGAATTTTGGAAATCAGTTGCGCGTCGTGGCCGTATAGCAAACAGTACCTGTGATGACGAACAATTAGCGACAGGCGTTTTTTTAAGAATTACTCTCAGATGCGATTAAGGCGAATGGCGCAGATAAAGCATTTGCCAAAGCGGTACAGCATAAGGTGGGACGAGGCAGTCTGAATTACATTTTATAGATGTATTTCTCACATACTCAGAGCCTCTCGCGATATTCGTCATCGTCGTCGTCGTCGTCGCCGCCGCCGCCGCCGCCGCCGCCGCCGCCGCTTCTGCAGAAGTAGCAAATGGCAATCGTAGCAAATGCGGCGAGGGACGCCCTGCCTTCGATTCCGAATGCACAAAGTGTGTGGTCTTGTTTCTCAGTCTATATTTGGTCGGTCTCGTCAGAGGTTGAATGTAACGAATGGGTGGGAAAGAGCAAGGGGCAGCGGCTGTGTAGAACGAAAACACAAATCCTCAGGGGTGTGAGCGTTTCGAGATGAGTCGTATACATGTAAATGTTGGTCGTCAGTGACCGTGTGGCCTAATGGATAAGGCGTCGGACTTCGGATCTGAAGATTACAGGTTCGAATGCTGTCACGCTTGTATTTTTCCAGTTCTGAAAAAGAAACATAACGTTTTAATGTAGCAATTGAGCAGTACGAAACCGTCTGAATGTTGCTGTTGACCATTTTTTGCTTGGAGATGCTCTTGAGCTTGAAACACACACAACAAGACCGGTGTTAACTAGCGAAATGGTCGGCAGAGTGCCGACACAGCGAGTTCTGACTATCACTTGCACATCTAAAACAACGTCGGAAAGTAACTCGTTCGGCTTTTCAGTCACATAAAGTATGTGTGTTAATTTTGACGCCACTAGCTCTGCATGTTGTCATGCAATTTCTTTACCTCTCAGAAATGATTATGACATAAAAGTGAAGTACGTGACGAGTGTGACGTTAGGAAAACATTAGGCATCATGGAGAGATTCTATATGGGACCACCCAACCCAAACGAGTACTGTATGACGTGCTACCCGGCAGGTATTCACCGAGGTAGCCGGCTAGCTCAATCGGTAGAGCGTCAGACTCTTAATCCCAGGGTCGTGGGTTCGAGCCAGGCGCTGGGCGGAACGGAATTTTGTTCCGCTGCAGGTGTAAATTACCGTTTTTCTGATTAACGAGATTTAATGGAAATAGCAACTTTAAACTTTGCCTACGTCTCTGTCAGTCGCAAGGAAACTGTATTTGAAGGTGAAGGTGATTTTGTAGATATGTGTGAAAGACATGTTCTGAAATGCAAGTGTTGTTGTTTGGAGAGCACATCGGTTACGTGTCAGATGTGTAGCCAAGCAGTAATTTGTCGAAATAGCTGCAAATATTAGCCGGTAATATGAAGTGTTGTCAGCTAAAGTCTGATGATGCAGACGACCGTAAGGACGAAGTACCCAAGAGTACCGCTAGGCCGCGCCTCTTTAGCTCAGTGGTGGAGCACTGGTCTAATAAACCAGGAGTCGTAAGTTCCATCCTAACACGAGAAAGATGAATTTTGGAAATCAGTTGCGCGTCGTGGCCGTATAGCAAACAGTACCTGTGATGACGAACAATTAGCGACAGGCGTTTTTTTAAGAATTACTGTCAGATGCGATTAAGGCGAATGGCGCAGATAAAGCATTTGCCAAAGCGGTACAGCATAAGGTGGGACGAGGCAGTCTGAATTACATTTTATAGATGTATTTCTCACATACTCAGAGCCTCTCGCGATATTCGTCATCGTCGTCGTCGTCGTCGCCGCCGCCGCCGCCGCCGCCGCCGCCGCCGCTTCTGCAGAAGTAGCAAATGGCAATCGTAGCAAATGCGGCGAGGGACGCCCTGCCTTCGATTCCGAATGCACAAAGTGTGTGGTCTTGTTTCTCAGTCTATATTTGGTCGGTCTCGTCAGAGGTTGAATGTAACGAATGGGTGGGAAAGAGCAAGGGGCAGCGGCTGTGTAGAACGAAAACACAAATCCTCAGGGGTGTGAGCGTTTCGAGATGAGTCGTATACATGTAAATGTTGGTCGTCAGTGACCGTGTGGCCTAATGGATAAGGCGTCGGACTTCGGATCTGAAGATTACAGGTTCGAATGCTGTCACGCTTGTATTTTTCCAGTTCTGAAAAAGAAACATAACGTTTTAATGTAGCAATTGAGCAGTACGAAACCGTCTGAATGTTGCTGTTGACCATTTTTTGCTTGGAGATGCTCTTGAGCTTGAAACACACACAACAAGACCGGTGTTAACTAGCGAAATGGTCGGCAGAGTGCCGACACAGCGAGTTCTGACTATCACTTGCACATCTAAAACAACGTCGGAAAGTAACTCGTTCGGCTTTTCAGTCACATAAAGTATGTGTGTTAATTTTGACGCCACTAGCTCTGCATGTTGTCATGCAATTTCTTTACCTCTCAGAAATGATTATGACATAAAAGTGAAGTACGTGACGAGTGTGACGTTAGGAAAACATTAGGCATCATGGAGAGATTCTATATGGGACCACCCAACCCAAACGAGTACTGTATGACGTGCTACCCGGCAGGTATTCACCGAGGTAGCCGGCTAGCTCAATCGGTAGAGTGTCAGACTCTTAATCCCAGGGTCGTGGGTTCGAGCCAGGCGCTGGGCGGAACGGAATTTTGTTCCGCTGCAGGTGTAAATTACCGTTTTTCTGATTAACGAGATTTAATGGAAATAGCAACTTTAAACTTTGCCTACGTCTCTGTCAGTCGCAAGGAAACTGTATTTGAAGGTGAAGGTGATTTTGTAGACATGTGTGAAAGACATGTTCTGAAATGCAAGTGTTGTTGTTTGGAGAGCACATCGGTTACGTGTCAGATGTGTAGCCAAGCAGTAATTTGTCGAAATAGCTGCAAATATTAGCCGGTAATATGAAGTGTTGTCAGCTAAAGTCTGATGATGCAGACGACCGTAAGGACGAAGTACCCAAGAGTACCGCTAGGCCGCGCCTCTTTAGCTCAGTGGTGGAGCACTGGTCTAATAAACCAGGAGTCGTAAGTTCCATCCTAACACGAGAAAGATGAATTTTGGAAATCAGTTGCGCGTCGTGGCCGTATAGCAAACAGTACCTGTGATGACGAACAATTAGCGACAGGCGTTTTTTTAAGAATTACTCTCAGATGCGATTAAGGCGAATGGCGCAGATAAAGCATTTGCCAAAGCGGTACAGCATCAGGTGGGACGAGGCAGTCTGAATTACATTTTATAGATGTAATTCTCACATATGTCAGAGCCTCTCGCGATATTCGTCGTCGTCGTCGTCGTCGTCGTCGTCGTCGTCGTCGCCGCCGCCGCTTCTGCAGAAGTAGCAAATGGCAATCGTAGCAAATGCGGCGAGGGACGCCCTGCCTTCGATTCCGAATGCACAAAGTGTGTGGTCTTGTTTCTCAGTCTATATTTGGTCGGTCTCGTCAGAGGTTGAATGTAACGAATGGGTGGGAAAGAGCAAGGGGCAGCGGCTGTGTAGAACGAAAACACAAATCCTCAGGGGTGTGAGCGTTTCGAGATGAGTCGTATACATGTAAATGTTGGTCGTCAGTGACCGTGTGGCCTAATGGATAAGGCGTCGGACTTCGGATCTGAAGATTACAGGTTCGAATGCTGTCACGCTTGTATTTTTCCAGTTCTGAAAAAGAAACATAACGTTTTAATGTAGCAATTGAGCAGTACGAAACCGTCTGAATGTTGCTGTTGACCATTTTTTGCTTGGAGATGCTCTTGAGCTTGAAACACACACAACAAGACCGGTGTTAACTAGCGAAATGGTCGGCAGAGTGCCGACACAGCGAGTTCTGACTATCACTTGCACATCTAAAACAACGTCGGAAAGTAACTCGTTCGGCTTTTCAGTCACATAAAGTATGTGTGTTAATTTTGACGCCACTAGCTCTGCATGTTGTCATGCAATTTCCTTACCTCTCAGAAATGATTATGACATAAAAGTGAAGTACGTGACGAGTGTGACGTTAGGAAAACATTAGGCATAATGGAGAGATTCTGTATGGGACCACCCAACCCAAACGAGTACTGTGTGACGTGCTACCCGGCAGGTGTTCACCGAGGTAGCCGGCTAGCTCAGTCGGTAGAGCGTCAGACTCTTAATCCCAGGGTCGTGGGTTCGAGCCAGACGCTGGGCGGAACGGAATTTTGTTCCGCTGCAGGTGTAAATTACCGTTTTCCTGATTAACGAGATTTAATGGAAATAGCAACTTTAAACTTTGCCTACGTCTCTGTCAGTCGCAAGGAAACTGTATTTGAAGGTGAAGGTGATTTTGTAGACATGTGTGAAAGACATGTTCTGAAATGCAAGTGTTGTTGTTTGGAGAGCACATCGGTTACGTGTCAGATGTGTAGCCAAGCAGTAATTTGTCGCCATAGCTGCAAATATTAGCCGGTAATATGAAGTGTTGTCAGCTAAAGTCTGATGATGCAGACGACCGTAAGGACGAAGTACCCAAGAGTACTGCTAGGCCGCGCCTCTTTAGCTCAGTGGTGGAGCACTGGTCTAATAAACCAGGAGTCGTAAGTTCCATCCTAACACGAGAAAGATGAATTTTGGGAATCAGTTGCGCGTCGTGGCCGTATAGCAAACAGTACCTGTGATGACGAACAATTAGCGACAGGCGTTTTTTTAAGAATTACTCTCAGATGCGATTAAGGCGAATGGCGCAGATAAAGCATTTGCCAAAGCGGTACAGCATAAGGTGGGACGAGGCAGTCTGAATTACATTTTATAGATGTATTTCTCACATATCTCACAGCCTCTCGCGATATTCGTCGTCGTCGTCGTCGTCGTCGCCGCCGCTGCTTCTGCATAAGTAGCAAATGGCAATCGTAGCAAATGCGGCGAGGGACGCCCTGCCTTCGATTCCGAATGCACAAAGTGTGTGGTCTTGTTTCTCAGTCTATATTTGGTCGGTCTCGTCAGAGGTTGACTGTAACGAATGGGTGGGAAAGAGCAAGGGGCAGCGGCTGTGTAGAACGAAAACACAAATCCTCAGGGGTGTGAGCGTTTCGAGATGAGTCGTATACATGTAAATGTTGGTCGTCAGTGACCGTGTGGCCTTTGTCAGTGACCGTGTGGCCTAATGGATAAGGCGTCGGACTTCGGATCTGAAGATTACATGTTCGAATGCTGTCACGCTTGTATTTTGGACGTGTGGCGGAGCTGGACGTCTGGCTGTAGTAAACACAGGCTGAGTCGCTGCGTTTGAGGTTAGTGGTGCTGCTAAGCCGCTATTCGTGTTGCACTTGTATTCATGAAGTTCTAGAATGAATAGGTCGAATTATTTGAGGAAAGACACAATCAAGTTTACTTTCGATCGAAATTTTGTTCGACCTAAAGCATTTGAAATTAAAGCATGGTTTATCGAAAAAGTATTGATTAACGGTGATGATGTTGTCGGAGTTTATCTCTCGTTTGTGACAAATGCTGTGTATCTGAAGATGAAAAGTCCAGAATTATGTAGTTCCATTGTGGATCGTTGCGGAGGTAGCGTGAAGTTTAATCATTCTGATGGGAATGTGAGTGACGTTGCTGTTAGTCATGCTGGGTACGGGATTCGTACGATCAGAGTGATTGAGCTCCCTTTTGAAATTCCGCCCGAAGAACTTAATGTTGCCCTTCGGCCTTATGGCAGAATTATTTCCAATGTGGCAGAAAGGTGGTCTGAAGCTCATATGTTTCCTGTCTTGAACGGCGTAAGGCAAATTAAGATTAAATTACAGAAGCATGTCCCCTCTTATCTTAATATTTGTGGGTATCGTGCTTTGATTATCTATGATGGGCAACCGCGGACTTGCGCTTTATGCAATTCCACGGAACATATTCGTGCAGAATGTTCACGGAGGCGTGTCCCGCAGTTACCGCGTGACGAGATGCCGAGTTCCGGCCCTGTTGTTGGTATGAAGTTGTCATACGCTGCCGCTGCTGACTTCCGCAGCCGAGGCGAGTCGGTACCGCCTGTGCGCGGGGAGCCTGCTGCCTCGCGGGCGGTTGTCGATGATACTCCGGCTTGAAGCTCTAGATTTGCGGATGGTCTGCCGATCAGCTCCGCGCCCCTCGAATCTATGCCGACGCCAACTTTTTCCAACTCTCCCACTGTGGTTGCTCGTTCTTCCGCGGACTCGGCCGAAGATCCCCAAATACCCGCAACGGAGGTTTCCTTGCGTCGTCAGGATTCCCACCAACGTGAGGATATTGCCACTAGCTTCCGAGGAGTGGACGCTTCAGGCATCCACTCTGCGGGAACTATGAACGAAGATAGCAATCTGGACATTGGTTTCACGTTGGCGCCCACAGAAGACACTTGCGCCAAGGAAACCACAACGAGCGATAGTGTAGAATTGGAGACTGGGTTGCTACCAGTGGGAGCCATGGAAAAAGATGCGCCTCCTTCTGCCGTTGTGGAATGCGATACGCGGACTTTTGTCCGAAAAAAGGAACAGGCGACGTCAGACGTATCATCCGGTACTTCTCCTGACAGGTCGCAAACTTCATCTCCTGCTAGATCGCCGAAGAGATCTTCGAAGAAAGGCAAGAAGAGGAGATTGGCACACAAAGCAGCAGAGAGTTTAGCTCCTGCATTGCGGGAAAAGTTAAAACCTTTAAGGGATAATGAACGACTACGAGAACAATGCCCAGTAGCACGAGTTAACGAGTGTACTGAAGCGGAGATGAGTCGTGCCGATGCAGATGATCTTCAACAACAACCTCGCGCACCGCTTGGCGTCGCAGGTTTGCAGACCGGCACTACTATGGATTTAGATCGAACTGTCTCAGGAAAAGGACTTGATTGGGCCGATGACCAAGAAGATCGCACCGACCACGGAATGGAGATGGACCTGACACATGCTAGTGGCATTTAATTTTTTTTTTTAATGTCTATTTGTCTTTCTGACAGACAGAATGGGATGGTACAGACGTGACTCTGCATGGGGTATACTTCATTAGCCAATTTCTTTTACCTGCACCTATGCCAACGGAACTGACATATAATGTGACCACGATCAATATAAATCGGATTCGCAGTGAAACGAAAGTCGCTTCTTTAAAAGATTTCCTTTACCAGTCGGATACAGATATAGCCCTCCTACAGGAATTTAATGTCCACAACTTTTATGTCCCAGGTTTTCAAGAGATTTTAAATATTGCACCGGAAGCCACATGTGGGACTGCGATCCTTGTCAAAGATGGTATTGATGTGAAGGATATCTGTCTGTTAGAAAATGGGAGGGGCATCAGTTGTAAAATTTTTACTACTACTGTATTAAATGTATATGTCCCCTCTGGTAACAACGCTAGAGATGATAGGGCTAATTTTTTTAAGAACGATATGGTCTATTTACTTAAGGGGAATCCGGCGGAAGCTTTAATCGGTGGTGACTTTAATTGTGTACTTCACAAAAAGGATCAGCGACCAAATTTTAACTTCTCCAGGGAACTGGCGGCTTTGGTGACAAACATGAAGTGGACAGACGTGTGGGAAAGCAAATACCCCACGTTAGTCAAATTTACGTACATCAGTAGTCGCTCGCAAAGCAGAATAGACAGAATATACGTCACAGCAAACCTGGAAAATAAAATAAGTAGTATCGAAGTAATTCCCACTACCTTTTCGGACCATCTCGCAGTGAAATGCAGCATTCGGTTTCAGAAGCAAGGAACGTATTGGGGTCGCCCCTTATGGAAGCTGAATACCCATATGTTGTTCGAGGGTGCCCTATCAAGAACAGTAGCGGAGGTATGGCAGGCTGCTCTCCGTATGCGCCATAAATACAGCTCTCGCCTTGCGTGGTGGACCTCATGTGCTAAAAAGAAATTGAGATCATCCCTAATAGCTTACGGGAGGGAGCGAGCGATGTGGTCTCGCAATACCGTTGAATTTTACTATACATGCTTAAGGGAATTATCAGCTCAGCAGATGACTGATGAGGTTTTCATTGAAATAAAGAAGATCAAGGCTCACCTCATAAGTCTCAAGCGACAACAGCTGGAGGGTTTAAAAATTAAATCTCGTGTCCCGACAACGGTGGAGGACGAAAACGCATCGCTGTACCACTTACTCGAACATGAAAGAAATAGAAGACGAGCGTTTATTGCTTGTCTTAGAGTGGGCGATAACCGGGTGCTGACGGAACACTCTGACATTTTAAATGCAGTTTATGGATTTTATCGTACATTATATACTGATACCCGGTATAATCTAGACTGTGCGAACGATTTGCTACGAACTAAAGGTATCGACAACGTTATCAATGACGAGGACAATGTGTCCCTTACCACTGCGATCACATGTGAGGAGGTGTTTGATATACTTAAATATTCGCCTACCCGTAAGTCCCCAGGGCCTGATGGCTTGCCTGTAGAGTTTTATTGTAAATTTTGGCCTCTCATCGGTAATCAATTCACAGAAGTGATAAATGAAGTGTTGCAAGGTGTTACTGTTCCACGCGAGTTCAAAGAAAGCGTAACTGTGCTAATACCAAAGGGAAGGAACGCGACAGTTAAAGATCTCAATCAATTGAGACCAATATGTTTGATGAACTCGGATTATAAAATAATTGCACGTGTACTGAAGGAAAGACTGAGACCTCTAATGGAGAAGATCATAGGTGACCACCAAACCTGTCTCTCGGGGCGGAATATTTTTAAAACTGTTTGTGAATATAGGGATGTCTCTGCAATTTTTGCAACGTCATCCTCACCAGGAGGCCTTGCCTTTATCGACTTCTCAAAGGCTTTTGACAGGGTCAACCACTTATTTTTGTTCAGAACGTTGACCTATGTGGGTTTTAGTCAACATTTTGTGCAAGTTTTAATTAACATTGTTGAAGGCATCCAAACACAAGTGTCTGTAAATGGGCATTTCACTCCACCCATTGAAATTCGCAACGGCGTCCCGCAGGGAAGTCCTTTGTCAATGCTCCTGTATGTTGTTGCACTGGAGCCTCTACTAAGGAGACTCGATGTCGATCTTGAGGGCATCACGATATCTGGCGTTAACAACGTCACCAATGCATATGCTGATGACGTTGGAGTGGTTATTCGTAGTAACGAAGATTTAGAGAAATTAACTACGAATATTCAGATCTTTTGTGAAGCTACAGGCGCTAGGGTTAACGAGGTGAAGAGTTCGTTTTTAAATCTTAAAGGTCTTCAAGATGTCCGTTTGGAATGGGCACGCTCCGTCGATCGTCACACCGCTCTGGTTGTCACCTTTTACCGATGTCCGCTTCAGACCATGACCTACAATTGGAAGAAAGTACTGGATACAATCAGAGGAGCCACAATACTCAATCAGACCAGACATCTGAACATTAAACAACGAATCAGAATAATTAATTGGTCCATTTTATCAAAAGCTATATATATATAGGTCAAATATTGCCAGTTTCGAAACCCATTGCCAAACGTATAATGAGTATCATTTGCCGATTTATATGGACAGGGAATATTTTTAGAGTAGCAGTCGGTACAGTTACGTTACCTTCCGCTGAAGGTGGCCTAGATTTAACAGATATATGGCGGAAGACTACGGCGTTATATATAAAGAGGACCCTACAAATTATAGAAAAACATCCACATAGTATTACAGCCAGGCTGTATCGACTCCTACAGCCAGAAAATTTACGTCCACCCATAAATATAGGCGGAATTAATTATAAATTGAAATATATTCGCCAGTTCTTTTTAGAGATTAGCTACATGGACAGTATTGTCACGAATCCACAATCAAGGAATTGCAGGAAATTAATGGAACTCTTAACAACGAAAGAACATGTCAACAAAATGGAGTGCAGATATCCCGACAAAGACTGGAAAAGAATTTGGAAAAATATTAGTAATCGTGAACTGTCTTCCGACATTCAGGCAACCTGGTACCGAGTTGTTAATAACGTAGTTTCCACTAACGAAAAGTTGCACTCCATTGGTCTTAGTGACACGATTGTGTGCACCCGATGTGACGCAGTTGACACATTGATCCACCGCTTTCTCTGTGGCGGATCCGCCGAAATATGGAGGGGACTCCAACGGCGGGTAGCCTTTATAACCAGAACTGTTAGTACTGAGATCAATGTTGAAAAATTACTCTTCCCCGATGGTGTTTTCTTCCCTGTCCAGAAAACTAATGCTGTGTTGTGGTTGTTTGGCAATTATGTACATTACGTTATATCTGAACACGGCTATGACCGTGTTTTAGAATACGAATTATACGAACGAGCAAAATATTATCAGGTATGTACGCGCAGGGACCACAAAAAAACTTTTGGTAACATGTTACACATTCTGTTTCAGAGACAAGGGATTGGATAAACATCTTAATAGCCCTCGTCTACGAAAAATGTAGTCACAGGCTAAAGTAGGGGATCGCTGTTGAGGGTGAAGTACGGTGGGGACTTCGTGTGCCCCAGGGTCGCTACGGTAGCCGTGAAGGCCTCGGACAGAACCCCGAAACGGCACTGCGGCTTCACACTTACTGCTGGATGAACCCCATATCTCCAGCAACTACTTTCATCTATGATGATTTTCCAGGATCTCGGTAATATCGGAAGGTGGTTTCGTTGCACACAATGCAGTGGAAGCTTCTTGCACGTGTTCCTCAGTTACAATCTTTCTATTTTTGTTTAATTTTTTTCCGTATGAAGCAAGAGTGACAATTTATTAATTCCCAAGAAGCCTTAATTTTTCAATTTTCAGTTCTACGGAGGAGAAGCCTCACATGGCGAAGAAGCCAAACATCATTTCATTTCCCTAACTATCACAGTAAATTTGAAAAAAAAAAATCAGTCGATATAGCATAGAAGCTCGCCGAAGAAGGCATAAAAGGAGAGCGAATGGATGGGCTGTGTGGGGAGAAGGGAGGCCCAAAAAAAACAGTGAAAGAAAAAAATGGATAAGGCGTCGGACTTCGGATCTGAAGATTACAGGTTCGAATGCTGTCACGCTTGTATTTTTCCAGTTCTGAAAAAGAAACATAACGTTTTAATGTAGCAATTGAGCAGTACGAAACCGTCTGAATGTTGCTGTTGACCATTTTTTGCTTGGAAATGCTCTTGAGCTTGAAACACACACAACAAGACCGGTGTTAACTAGCGAAATGGTCGGCAGAGTGCCGACACAGCGAGTTCTGACTATCACTTGCACATCTAAAACAACGTCGGAAAGTAACTCGTTCGGCTTTTCAGTCACATAAAGTATGTGTGTTAATTTTGACGCCACTAGCTCTGCATGTTGTCATGCAATTTCTTTACCTCTCAGAAATGATTATGACATAAAAGTGAAGTACGTGACGAGTGTGACGGTAGGAAAACATTAGGCATCATGGAGAGATTCTATATAGGACCACCCAACCCAAACGAGTACTGTATGACGTGCTACCCGGCAGGTATTCACTGAGGTAGCCGGCTAGCTCAGTCGGTAGAGCGTCAGACTCTTAATCCCAGGGTCGTGGGTTCGAGCCAGACGCTGGGCGGAACGGAATTTTGTTCCGCTGCAGGTGTAAATTACCGTTTTTCTGATTAACGAGATTTAATGGAAATAGCAACTTTAAACTTTGCCTACGTCTCTGTCAGTCGCAAGGAAACTGTATTTGAAGGTGAAGGTTATTTTGTAGATATGTGTGAAAGACATGTTCTGAAATGCAAGTGTTGTTGTTTGGAGAGCACATCGGTTACGTGTCAGATGTGTAGCCAAGCAGTAATTTGTCGAAATAGCTGCAAATATTAGCCGGTAATATGAAGTGTTGTCAGCTAAAGTCTGATGATGCAGACGACCGTAAGGACGAAGTACCCAAGATTACCGCTAGGCCGCGCCTCTTTAGCTCAGTGGTGGAGCACTGGTCTAATAAACCAGGAGTCGTAAGTTCCATCCTAACACGAGAAAGATGAATTTTGGAAATCAGTTGCGCGTCGTGGCCGTATAGCAAACAGTACCTGTGATGACGAACAATTAGCGACAGGCGTTTTTTTAAGAATTACTCTCAGATGCGATTAAGGCGAATGGCGCAGATAAAGCATTTGCCAAAGCGGTACAGCATAAGGTGGGACGAGGCAGTCTGAATTACATTTTATAGATGTATTTCTCACATATCTCAGAGCCTCTCGCGATATTCGTCGTCGTCGTCGTCGCCGCCGCCGCTTCTGCAGAAGTAGCAAATGGCAATCGTAGCAAATGCGGCGAGGGACGCCCTGCCTTCGATTCCGAATGCACAAAGTGTGTGGTCTTGTTTCTCAGTCTATATTTGGTCGGTCTCGTCAGAGGTTGAATGTAACGAATGGGTGGGAAAGAGCAAGGGGCAGCGGCTGTGTAGAACGAAAACACAAATCCTCAGGGGTGTGAGCGTTTCGAGATGAGTCGTATACATGTAAATGTTGGTCGTCAGTGACCGTGTGGCCTAATGGATAAGGCGTCGGACTTCGGATCTGAAGATTACAGGTTCGAATGCTGTCACGCTTGTATTTTTCCAGTTCTGAAAAAGAAACATAACGTTTTAATGTAGCAATTGAGCAGTACGAAACCGTCTGAGTGTTGCTGTTGACCATTTTTTGCTTGGAGATGCTCTTGAGCTTGAAACACACACAACAAGACCGGTGTTAACTAGCGAAATGGTCGGCAGAGTGCCGACACAGCGAGTTCTGACTATCACTTGCACATCTAAAACAACGTCGGAAAGTAACTCGTTCGGCTTTTCAGTCACATAAAGTATGTGTGTTAATTTTCACGCCACTAGCTCTGCATGTTGTCATGCAATTTCTTTACCTCTCAGAAATGATTATGACATAAAAGTGAAGTACGTGACGAGTGTGACGTTAGGAAAACATTAGGCATCATGGAGAGATTCTGTATGGGACCACCCAACCCAAACGAGTACTGTGTGACGTGCTACCCGGCAGGTATTCACCGAGGTAGCCGGCTAGCTCAGTCGGTAGAGCGTCAGACTCTTAATCCCAGGGTCGTGGGTTCGAGCCAGACGCTGGGCGGAACGGAATTTTGTTCCGCTGCAGGTGTAAATTACCGTTTTTCTGATTAACGAGATTTAATGGAAATAGCAACTTTAAACTTTGCCTACGTCTCTGTCAGTCGCAAGGAAACTGTATTTGAAGGTGAAGGTGATTTTGTAGATATGTGTGAAAGACATGTTCTGAAATGCAAGTGTTGTTGTTTGGAGAGCACATCGGTTACGTGTCAGATGTGTAGCCAAGCAGTAATTTGTCGAAATAGCTGCAAATATTAGCCGGTAATATGAAGTGTTGTCAGCTAAAGTCTGATGATGCAGACGACCGTAAGGACGAAGTACCCAAGAGTACCGCTAGGCCGCGCCTCTTTAGCTCAGTGGTAGAGCACTCGTCTAATAAACCAGGGGTCGTAAGTTCCATCCTCACAGGAGAAAGATGAATTTTGGAAATCAGTTGCGCGTCGTGGCCGCATAGCAAACAGTACCTGTGATGACGAACAATTAGCGACAGGCGTTTTTTTAAGAATTACTCTCAGATGCGATTAAGGCGAATGGCGCAGATAAAGCATTTGCCAAAGCGGTACAGCATAAGGTGGGACGAGGCAGTCTGAATTACATTTTATAGATGTATTTCTCACATATCTCAGAGCCTCTCGCGATATTCGTCGTCGTCGTAGTCGTCGTCGCCGCCGCCGCCGCTTCTGCAGAAGTAGCAAATGGCAATCGTAGCAAATGCGGCGAGGGACGCCCTGCCTTCGATTCCGAATGCACAAAGTGTGTGGTCTTGTTTCTCAGTCTATATTTGGTCGGTCTCGTCAGAGGTTGAATGTAACGAATGGGTGGGAAAGAGCAAGGGGCAGCGGCTGTGTAGAACGAAAACACAAATCCTCAGGGGTGTGAGCGTTTCGAGATGAGTCGTATACATGTAAATGTTGGTCGTCAGTGACCGTGTGGCCTAATGGATAAGGCGTCGGACTTCGGATCTGAAGATTACAGGTTCGAATGCTGTCACGCTTGTATTTTTCCAGTTCTGAAAAAGAAACATAACGTTTTAATGTAGCAATTGAGCAGTACGAAACCGTCTGAGTGTTGCTGTTGACCATTTTTTGCTTGGAGATGCTCTTGAGCTTGAAACACACACAACAAGACCGGTGTTAACTAGCGAAATGGTCGGCAGAGTGCCGACACAGCGAGTTCTGACTATCACTTGCACATCTAAAACAACGTCGGAAAGTAACTCGTTCGGCTTTTCAGTCACATAAAGTATGTGTGTTAATTTTGACGCCACTAGCTCTGCATGTTGTCATGCAATTTCTTTACCTCTCAGAAATGATTATGACATAAAAGTGAAGTACGTGACGAGTGTGACGTTAGGAAAACATTAGGCATCATGGAGAGATTCTATATGGGACCACCCAACCCAAACGAGTACTGTATGACGTGCTACCTGGGAGGTATTCACCGAGGTAGCCGGCTATCTCAGTCGGTAGAGCGTCAGACTCTTAATCCCAGGGTCGTGGTTTCGAGCCAGACGCTGGGCGGAACGGAATTTTGTTCCGCTGCAGGTGTAAATTACCGTTTTTCTGATTAACGAGATTTAATGGAAATAGCAACTTTACACTTTGCCTACGTCTCTGTCAGTCGCAAGGAAACTGTATTTGAAGGTGAAGGTGATTTTGTAGATATGTGTGAAAGACATGTTCTGAAATGCAAGTGTTGTTGTTTGGAGAGCACATCGGTTACGTGTCAGATGTGTAGCCAAGCAGTAATTTGTCGCCATAGCTGCAAATATTAGCCGGTAATATGAAGTGTTGTCAGCTAAAGTCTGATGATGCAGACGACCGTAAGGACGAAGTACCCAAGAGTACCGCTAGGCCGCGCCTCTTTAGCTCAGTGGTAGAGCACTGGTCTAATACACCAGGGGTCGTAAGTTCCATCCTCACAGGAGAAAGATGAATTTTGGAAATCAGTTGCGCGTCGTGGCCGCATAGCAAACAGTACCTGTGATGACGAACAATTAGCGACAGGCGTTTTTTTAAGAATTACTCTCAGATGCGATTAAGGCGAATGGCGCAGATAAAGCATTTGCCAAAGCGGTACAGCATAAGGTGGGACGAGGCAGTCTGAATTACATTTTATAGATGTATTTCTCACATATCTCAGAGCCTCTCGCGATATTCGTCGTCGTCGTCGTCGCCGCCGCCGCTTCTGCAGAAGTAGCAAATGGCAATCGTAGCAAATGCGGCGAGGGACGCCCTGCCTTCGATTCCGAATGCACAAAGTGTGTGGTCTTGTTTCTCAGTCTATATTTGGTCGGTCTCGTCAGAGGTTGAATGTAACGAATGGGTGGGAAAGAGCAAGGGGCAGCGGCTGTGTAGAACGAAAACACAAATCCTCAGGGGTGTGAGCGTTTCGAGATGAGTCGTATACATGTAAATGTTGGTCGTCAGTGACCGTGTGGCCTAATGGATAAGGCGTCGGACTTCGGATCTGAAGATTACAGGTTCGAATGCTGTCACGCTTGTATTTTTCCAGTTCTGAAAAAGAAACATAACGTTTTAATGTAGCAATTGAGCAGTACGAAACCGTCTGAGTGTTGCTGTTGACCATTTTTTGCTTGGAGATGCTCTTGAGCTTGAAACACACACAACAAGACCGGTGTTAACTAGCGAAATGGTCGGCAGAGTGCCGACACAGCGAGTTCTGACTATCACTTGCACATCTAAAACAACGTCGGAAAGTAACTCGTTCGGCTTTTCAGTCACATAAAGTATGTGTGTTAATTTTGACGCCACTAGCTCTGCATGTCGTCATGCAATTTCTTTACCTCTCAGAAATGATTATGACATAAAAGTGAAGTACGTGACGAGTGTGACGTTAGGAAAACATTAGGCATCATGGAGAGATTCTGTATGGGACCACCCAACCCAAACGAGTACTGTGTGACGTGCTACCCGGCAGGTATTCACCGAGGTAGCCGGCTAGCTCAGTCGGTAGAGCGTCAGACTCTTAATCCCAGGGTCGTGGGTTCGAGCCAGACGCTGGGCGGAACGGAATTTTGTTCCGCTGCAGGTGTAAATTACCGTTTATCTGATTAACGAGATTTAATGGAAATAGCAACTTTAAACTTTGCCTACGTCTCTGTCAGTCGCAAGGAAACTGTATTTGAAGGTGAAGGTGATTTTGTAGATATGTGTGAAAGACATGTTCTGAAATGCAAGTGTTGTTGTTTGGAGAGCACATCGGTTACGTGTCAGATGTGTAGCCAAGCAGTAATTTGTCGAAATAGCTGCAAATATTAGCCGGTAATATGAAGTGTTGTCAGCTAAAGTCTGATGATGCAGACGACCGTAAGGACGAAGTACCCAAGAGTACCGCTAGGCCGCGCCTCTTTAGCTCAGTGGTAGAGCACTGGTCTAATAAACCAGGGGTCGTAAGTTCCATCCTCACAGGAGAAAGATGAATTTTGGAAATCAGTTGCGCGTCGTGGCCGCATAGCAAACAGTACCTGTGATGACGAACAATTAGCGACAGGCGTTTTTTTAAGAATTACTCTCAGATGCGATTAAGGCGAATGGCGCAGATAAAGCATTTGCCAAAGCGGTACAGCATAAGGTGGGACGAGGCAGTCTGAATTACATTTTATAGATGTATTTCTCACATATCTCAGAGCCTCTCGCGATATTCGTCGTCGTCGTCGTCGCCGCCGCCGCTTCTGCAGAAGTAGCAAATGGCAATCGTAGCAAATGCGGCGAGGGACGCCCTGCCTTCGATTCCGAATGCACAAAGTGTGTGGTCTTGTTTCTCAGTCTATATTTGGTCGGTCTCGTCAGAGGTTGAATGTAACGAATGGGTGGGAAAGAGCAAGGGGCAGCGGCTGTGTAGAACGAAAACACAAATCCTCAGGGGTGTGAGCGTTTCGAGATGAGTCGTATACATGTA
This sequence comes from Schistocerca gregaria, assembly GCF_023897955.1. Lineage (NCBI taxonomy): Eukaryota > Metazoa > Arthropoda > Insecta > Orthoptera > Acrididae > Schistocerca > Schistocerca gregaria. The sequence goes on from NC_064925.1 coordinate 28,026,328, forward strand.
AATGTTGGTCGTCAGTGACCGTGTGGCCTAATGGATAAGGCGTCGGACTTCGGATCTGAAGATTACAGGTTCGAATGCTGTCACGCTTGTATTTTTCCAGTTCTGAAAAAGAAACATAACGTTTTAATGTAGCAATTGAGCAGTACGAAACCGTCTGAATGTTGCTGTTGACCATTTTTTGCTTGGAGATGCTCTTGAGCTTGAAACACACACAACAAGACCGGTGTTAACTAGCGAAATGGTCGGCAGAGTGCCGAGACAGCGAGTTCTGTCTATAACTTGCTCATCTAAAACAACGTCGGAAAGTAACTCGTTCGGCTTTTCAGTCACATAAAGTATGTGTGTTAATTTTGACGCCACTAGCTCTGCATGTTGTCATGCAATTTCTTTACCTCTCAGAAATGATTATGACATAAAAGTGAAGTACGTGACGAGTGTGACGTTAGGAAAACATTAGGCATCATGGAGAGATTCTATATGGGACCACCCAACCCAAACGAGTACTGTATGACGTGCTACCTGGCAGGTATTCACCGAGGTAGCCGGTTAGCTCAGTCGGTGGAGCGTCAGACTCTTAATCCCAGGGTCGTGGGTTCGAGCTAGACGCTGGGCGGAACGGAATTTTGTTCCGCTGCAGGTGTAAATTACCGTTTTTCTGATTAACGAGATTTAATGGAAATAGCAACTTTAAACTTTGCCTACGTCTCTGTCAGTCGCAAGGAAACTGTATTTGAAGGTGAAGGTGATTTTGTAGATATGTGTGAAAGACATGTTCTGAAATGCAAGTGTTGTTGTTTGGAGAGCACATCGGTTACGTGTCAGATGTGTAGCCAAGCAGTAATTTGTCGAAATAGCTGCAAATATTAGCCGGTAATATGAAGTGTTGTCAGCTAAAGTCTGATGATGCAGACGACCGTAAGGACGAAGTACTCAAGAGTACCGCTAGGCCGCGCCTCTTTAGCTCAGTGGTAGAGCACTGGTCTAATAAACCAGGGGTTGTAAGTTCCATCCTCACAGGAGAAAGATGAATTTTGGAAATCAGTTGCACGTCGTGGCCGCATAGCAAACAGTACCTGTGATGACGAACAATTAGCGACAGGCGTTTTTTTAAGAATTACTCTCAGATGCGATTAAGGCGAATGGCGCAGATAAAGCATTTGCCAAAGCGGTACAGCATAAGGTGGGACGAGGCAGTCTGAATTACATTTTATAGATGTATTTCTCACATATCTCAGAGCCTCTCGCGATATTCGTCGTCGTCGTCGTCGCCGCCGCCGCCGCCGCTTCTGCAGAAGTAGCAAATGGCAATCGTAGCAAATGCGGCGAGGGACGCCCTGCCTTCGATTCCGAATGCACAAAGTGTGTGGTCTTGTTTCTCAGTCTATATTTGGTCGGTCTCGTCAGAGGTTGAATGTAACGAATGGGTGGGAAAGAGCAAGGGGCAGCGGCTGTGTAGAACGAAAACACAAATCCTCAGGGGTGTGAGCGTTTCGAGATGAGTCGTATACATGTAAATGTTGGTCGTCAGTGACCGTGTGGCCTAATGGATAAGGCGTCGGACTTCGGATCTGAAGATTACAGGTTCGAATTCTGTCACGCTTGTATTTTTCCAGTTCTGAAAAAGAAACATAACGTTTTAATGTAGCAATTGAGCAGTACGAAACCGTCTGAATGTTGCTGTTGACCATTTTTTGCTTGGAGATGCTCTTGAGCTTGAAACACACACAACAAGACCGGTGTTAACTAGCGAAATGGTCGGCAGAGTGCCGACACAGCGAGTTCTGACTATAACTTGCTCATCTAAAACAACGTCGGAAAGTAACTCGTTCGGCTTTTCAGTCACATAAAGTATGTGTGTTAATTTTGACGCCACTAGCTCTGCATGTTGTCATGCAATTTCTTTACCTCTCAGAAATGATTATGACATAAAAGTGAAGTACGTGACGAGTGTGACGTTAGGAAAACATTAGGCATCATGGAGAGATTCTGTATGGGACCACCCAACCCAAACGAGTACTGTGTGACGTGCTACCTGGCAGGTATTCACCGAGGTAGCCGGCTAGCTCAGTCGGTAGAGCGTCAGACTCTTAATCCCAGGGTCGTGGGTTCGAGCCAGACGCTGGGCGGAACGGAATTTTGTTCCACTGCAGGTGTAAATTACCGTTTTTCTGATTAACGAGATTTAATGGAAATAGCAACTTTAAACTTTGCCTACGTCTCTGTCAGTCGCAAGGAAACTGTATTTGAAGGTGAAGGTGATTTTGTAGATATGTGTGAAAGACATGTTCTGAAATGCAAGTGTTGTTGTTTGGAGAGCACATCGGTTACGTGTCAGATGTGTAGCCAAGCAGTAATTTGTCGCCATAGCTGCTAATATTAGCCGGTAATATGAAGTGTTGTCAGCTAAAGTCTGATGATGCAGACGACCGTAAGGACGAAGTACCCAAGAGTACCGCTAGGCCGCGCCTCTTTAGCTCAGTGGTGGAGCACTGGTCTAATAAACCAGGAGTCGTAAGTTCCATCCTAACACGAGAAAGATGAATTTTGGAAATCAGTTGCGCGTCGTGGCCGTATAGCAAACAGTACCTGTGATGACGAACAATTAGCGACAGGCGTTTTTTTAAGAATTACTCTCAGATGCGATTAAGGCGAATGGTGCAGATAAAGCATTTGCCAAAGCGGTACAGCATAAGGTGGGACGAGGCAGTCTGAATTACATTTTATAGATGTATTTCTCACATATCTCAGAGCCTCTCGCGATATTCGTCGTCGTCGTCGTCGTCGCCGCCGCCGCCGCCGCCGCCGCCGCCGCCGCCGCTTCTGCAGAAGTAGCAAATGGCAATCGTAGCAAATGCGGCGAGGGACGCCCTGCCTTCGATTCCGAATGCACAAAGTGTGTGGTCTTGTTTCTCAGTCTATATTTGGTCGGTCTCGTCAGAGGTTGAATGTAACGAATGGGTGGGAAAGAGCAAGGGGCAGCGGCTGTGTAGAACGAAAACACAAATCCTCAGGGGTGTGAGCGTTTCGAGATGAGTCGTATACATGTAAATGTTGGTCGTCAGTGACCGTGTGGCCTAATGGATAAGGCGTCGGACTTCGGATCTGAAGATTACAGCTTCGAATGCTGTCACGCTTGTATTTTTCCAGTTCTGAAAAAGAAACATTACGTTTTAATGTAGCAATTGAGCAGTACGAAACCGTCTGAATGTTGCTGTTGACCATTTTTTGCTTGGAGATGCTCTTGAGCTTGAAACACACACAACAAGACCGGTGTTAACTAGCGAAATGGTCGGCAGAGTGCCGACACAGCGAGTTCTGACTATAACTTGCTCATCTAAAACAACGTCGGAAAGTAACTCGTTCGGCTTTTCAGTCACATAAAGTATGTGTGTTAATTTTGACGCCACTAGCTCTGCATGTTGTCATGCAATTTCTTTACCTCTCAGAAATGATTATGACATAAAAGTGAAGTACGTGACGAGTGTGACGTTAGGAAAACATTAGGCATCATGGAGAGATTCTATATGGGACCACCCAACCCAAACGAGTACTGTATGACGTGCTACCTGGCAGGTATTCACGGAGGTAGCCGGCTAGCTCAGTCGGTAGAGCGTCAGACTCTTAATCCCAGGGTCGTGGGTTCGAGCCAGACGCTGGGCGGAACGGCATTTTGTTCCGCTGCAGGTGTAAATTACCGTTTTTCTGATTAACGAGATTTAATGGAAATAGCAACTTTAAACTTTGCCTACGTCTCTGTCAGTCGCAAGGAAACTGTATTTGAAGGTGAAGGTGATTTTGTAGATATGTGTGAAAGACATGTTCTGAAATGCAAGTGTTGTTGTTTGGAGAGCACATCGGTTACGTGTCAGATGTGTAGCCAAGCAGTAATTTGTCGAAATAGCTGCAAATATTAGCCGGTAATATGAAGTGTTGTCAGCTAAAGTCTGATGATGCAAACGACCGTAAGGACGAAGTACCCAAGAGTACCGCTAGGCCGCGCCTCTTTAGCTCAGTGGTAGAGCACTGGTCTAATAAACCAGGGGTCGTAAGTTCCATCCTCACAGGAGAAAGATGAATTTTGGAAATCAGTTGCGCGTCGTGGCCGTATAGCAAACAGTACCTGTGATGACGAACAATTAGCGACAGGCGTTTTTTTGAGAGTTACTCTCAGATGCGATTAAGGCGAATGGCGCAGATAAAGCATTTGCCAAAGCGGTACAGCATAAGGTGGGACGAGGCAGTCTGAATTACATTTTATAGATGTATTTCTCACATATCTCAGAGCCTCTCGCGATATTCGTCGTCGTCGCCGCCGCCGCCGCTTCTGCAGAAGTAGCAAATGGCAATCGTAGCAAATGCGGCGAGGGACGCCCTGCCTTCGATTCCGAATGCACAAAGTGTGTGGTCTTGTTTCTCAGTCTATATTTGGTCGGTCTCGTCAGAGGTTGAATGTAACGAATGGGTGGGAAAGAGCAAGGGGCAGCGGCTGTGTAGAACAAAAACACAAATCCTCAGGGGTGTGAGCGTTTCGAGATGAGTCGTATACATGTAAATGTTGGTCGTCAGTGACCGTGTGGCCTAATGGATAAGGCGTCGGACTTCGGATCTGAAGATTACAGGTTCGAATGCTGTCACGCTTGTATTTTTCCAGTTCTGAAAAAGAAACATAACGTTTTAATGTAGCAATTGAGCAGTACGAAACCGTCTGAATGTTGCTGTTGACCATTTTTTGCTTGGAGATGCTCTTGAGCTTGAAACACACACAACAAGACCGGTGTTAACTAGCGAAATGGTCGGCAGAGTGCCGACACAGCGAGTTCTGACTATCACTTGCACATCTAAAACAACGTCGGAAAGTAACTCGTTCGGCTTTTCAGTCACATAAAGTATGTGTGTTAATTTTGACGCCACTAGCTCTGCATGTTGTCATGCAATTTCTTTACCTCTCAGAAATGAAGATGACATAAAAGTGAAGTACGTGACGAGTGTGACGTTAGGAAAACAGTAGTCATCATGGAGAGATTCTATATGGGACCACCCGACCCAAACGAGTACTGTGTGACGTGCTACCTGGCAGGTATTCACCGAGGTAGCCGGCTAGCTCAGTCGGTAGAGCGTCAGACTCTTAATCCCAGGGTCGTGGGTTCGAGCCAGACGCTGGGCGGAACGGCATTTCGTTCCGCTGCAGGTGTAAATTACCGTTTTTCTGATTAACGAGATTTAATGGAAATAGCAACTTTAAACTTTGCCTACGTCTCTGTCAGTCGCAAGGAAACTGTATTTGAAGGTGAAGGTGATTTTGTAGATATGTGTGAAAGACATGTTCTGAAATGCAAGTGTTGTTGTTTGGAGAGCACATCGGTTACGTGTCAGATGTGTAGCCAAGCAGTAATTTGTCGCCATAGCTGCAAATATTAGCCGGTAATATGAAGTGTTGTCAGCTAAAGTCTGATGATGCAGACGACCGTAAGGACGAAGTACCCAAGAGTACCGCTAGGCCGCGCCTCTTTAGCTCAGTGGTGGAGCACTGGTCTAATAAACCAGGAGTCGTAAGTTCCATCCTAACACGAGAAAGATGAATTTTGGAAATCAGTTGCGCGTCGTGGCCGTATAGCAAACAGTACCTGTGATGACGAACAATTAGCGACAGGCGTTTTTTTAAGAATTACTCTCAGATGCGATTAAGGCGAATGGCGCAGATAAAGCATTTGCCAAAGCGGTACAGCATAAGGTGGGACGAGGAAGTCTGAATTACATTTTACAGATGTATTTCTCACATATCTCAGAGCCTCTCGCGATATTCGTCGTCGTCGCCGCCGCCGCCGCCGCCGCCGCCGCTTCTGCAGAAGTAGCAAATGGCAATCGTAGCAAATGCGGCGAGGGACGCCCTGCCTTCGATTCCGAATGCACAAAGTGTGTGGTCTTGTTTCTCAGTCTATATTTGGTCGGTCTCGTCAGAGGTTGAATGTAACGAATGGGTGGGAAAGAGCAAGGGGCAGCGGCTGTGTAGAACAAAAACACAAATCCTCAGGGGTGTGAGCGTTTCGAGATGAGTCGTATACATGTAGATGTTGGTCGTCAGTGACCGTGTGGCCTAATGGATAAGGCGTCGGACTTCGGATCTGAATATAACAGGTTCGAATGCTGTCACGCTTGTATTTTTCCAGTTCTGAAAAAGAAACATAACGTTTTAATGTAGCAATTGAGCAGTACGAAACCGTCTGAATGTTGCTGTTGACCATTTTTTGCTTGGAGATGCTCTTGAGCTTGAAACACACACAACAAGACCGGTGTTAACTAGCGAAATGGTCGGCAGAGTGCCGACACAGCGAGTTCTGACTATCACTTGCACATCTAAAACAACGTCGGAAAGTAACTCGTTCGGCTTTTCAGTCACATAAAGTATGTGTGTTAATTTTGACGCCACTAGCTCTGCATGTTGTCATGCAATTTCTTTACCTCTCAGAAATGATTATGACATAAAAGTGAAGTACGTGACGAGTGTGACGTTAGGAAAACATTAGACATCATGGAGAGATTCTATATGGGACCACCCAACCCAAACGAGTACTGTATGACGTGCTACCTGGCAGGTATTCACCGATGTAGCCGGCTAGCTCAGTCGGTAGAGCGTCAGACTCTTAATCCCAGGGTTGTGGGTTCGAGCCAGACGCTGGGCGGAACGGAATTTTGTTCCGCTGCAGGTGTAAATTACCGTTTTTCTGATTAACGAGATTTAATGGAAATAGCAACTTTAAACTTTGCCTACGTCCCTGTCAGTCGCAAGGAAACTGTATTTGAAGGTGAAGGTGATTTTGTAGATATGTGTGAAAGACATGTTCTGAAATGCAAGTGTTGTTGTTTGGAGAGCACATCGGTTACGTGTCAGATGTGTAGCCAAGCAGTAATTTGTCGCCATAGCTGCAAATATTAGCCGGTAATATGAAGTGTTGTCAGCTAAAGTCTGATGATGCAGACGACCGTAAGGACGAAGTACCCAAGAGTACCGCTAGGCCGCGCCTCTTTAGCTCAGTGGTGGAGCACTGGTCTAATAAACCAGGAGTCGTAAGTTCCATCCTAACACGAGAAAGATGAATTTTGGAAATCAGTTGCGCGTCGTGGCCGTATAGCAAACAGTACCTGTGATGACGAACAATTAGCGACAGGCGTTTTTTTAAGAATTACTCTCAGATGCGATTAAGGCGAATGGCGCAGATAAAGCATTTGCCAAAGCGGTACAGCATAAGGTGGGACGAGGCAGTCTGAATTACATTTTATAGATGTATTTCTCACATATCTCAGAGCCTCTCGCGATATTCGTCGTCGTCGCCGCCGCCGCCACCGCCGCCGCCGCCGCTTCTGCAGAAGTAGCAAATGGCAATCGTAGCAAATGCGGCGAGGGACGCCCTGCCTTCGATTCCGAATGCACAAAGTGTGTGGTCTTGTTTCTCAGTCTATATTTGGTCGGTCTCGTCAGAGGTTGAATGTAACGAATGGGTGGGAAAGAGCAAGGGGCAGCGGCTGTGTAGAACAAAAACACAAATCCTCAGGGGTGTGAGCGTTTCGAGATGAGTCGTATACATGAAAATGTCGGTCGTCAGTGACCGTGTGGCCTAATGGATAAGGCGTCGGACTTCGGATCTGAAGATTACAGGTTCGAATGCTGTCACGCTTGTATTTTTCCAGTTCTGAAAAAGAAACATAACGTTTTAATGTAGCAATTGAGCAGTACGAAACCGTCTGAATGTTGCTGTTGACCATTTTTTGCTTGGAGATGCTCTTGAGCTTGAAACACACACAACAAGACCGGTGTTAACTAGCGAAATGGTCGGCAGAGTGCCGACACAGCGAGTTCTGACTATCACTTGCACATCTAAAACAACGTCGGAAAGTAACTCGTTCGGCTTTTCAGTCACATAAAGTATGTGTGTTAATTTTGACGCCACTAGCTCTGCATGTTGTCATGCAATTTCTTTACCTCTCAGAAATGATTATGACATAAAAGTGAAGTACGTGACGAGTGTGACGTTAGGAAAACATTAGACATCATGGAGAGATTCTATATGGGACCACCCAACCCAAACGAGTACTGTGTGACGTGCTACCTGGCAGGTATTCACCGAAGTAGCCGGCTAGCTCAGTCGGTAGAGCGTCAGACTCTTAATCCCAGGGTCGTGGGTTCGAGCCGGACGCTGGGCGGAACGGAATTTTGTTCCGCTGCAGGTGTAAATTACCGTTTTTCTGATTAACGAGATTTAATGGAAATAGCAACTTTAAACTTTGCCTACGTCTCTGTCAGTCGCAAGGAAACTGTATTTGAAGGTGAAGGTGATTTTGTAGACATGTGTGAAAGACATGTTCTGAAATGCAAGTGTTGTTGTTTGGAGAGCACATCGGTTACGTGTCAGATGTGTAGCCAAGCAGTAATTTGTCGCCATAGCTGCAAATATTAGCCGGTAATATGAAGTGTTGTCAGCTAAAGTCTGATGATGCAGACGACCGTAAGGACGAAGTACCCAAGAGTACCGCTAGGCCGCGCCTCTTTAGCTCAGTGGTGGAGCACTGGTCTAATAAACCAGGAGTCGTAAGTTCCATCCTAACACGAGAAAGATGAATTTTGGAAATCAGTTGCGCGTCGTGGCCGCATAGCAAACAGTACCTGTGATGACGAACAATTAGCGACAGGCGTTTTTTTAAGAATTACTCTCAGATGCGATTAAGGCGAATGGCGCAGATAAAGCATTTGCCAAAGCGGTACAGCATAAGGTGGGACGAGGCAGTCTGAATTACATTGTATAGATGTATTTCTCACATATCTCAGAGCCTCTCGCGATATTCGTCGTCGTCGCCGCCGCCGCCACCGCCGCCGCCGCCGCTTCTGCAGAAGTAGCAAATGGCAATCGTAGCAAATGCGGCGAGGGACGCCCTGCCTTCGATTCCGAATGCACAAAGTGTGTGGTCTTGTTTCTCAGTCTATATTTGGTCGGTCTCGTCAGAGGTTGAATGTAACGAATGAGTGGGAAAGAGCAAGGGGCAGCGGCTGTGTAGAACGAAAACACAAATCCTCAGGGGTGTGAGCGTTTCGAGATGAGTCGTATACATGTAAATGTTGGTCGTCAGTGACCGTGTGGCCTAATGGGAAAGGCGTCGGACTTCGGATCTGAAGATTACAGGTTCGAATGCTGTCACGCTTGTATTTTTCCAGTTCTGAAAAAGAAACATAACGTTTTAATGTAGCAATTGAGCAGTACGAAACCGTCTGAATGTTGCTGTTGACCATTTTTTGCTTGGAGATGCTCTTGAGCTTGAAACACACACAACAAGACCGGTGTTAACTAGCGAAATGGTCGGCAGAGTGCCGAGACAGCGAGTTCTGTCTATAACTTGCTCATCTAAAACAACGTCGGAAAGTAACTCGTTCGGCTTTTCAGTCACATAAAGTATGTGTGTTAATTTTGACGCCACTAGCTCTGCATGTTGTCATGCAATTTCTTTACCTCTCAGAAATGATTATGACATAAAAGTGAAGTACGTGACGAGTGTGACGTTAGGAAAACATTAGGCATCATGGAGAGATTCTATATGGGACCACCCAACCCAAACGAGTACTGTATGACGTGCTACCTGGCAGGTATTCACCGAGGTAGCCGGTTAGCTCAGTCGGTGGAGCGTCAGACTCTTAATCCCAGGGTCGTGGGTTCGAGCTAGACGCTGGGCGGAACGGAATTTTGTTCCGCTGCAGGTGTAAATTACCGTTTTTCTGATTAACGAGATTTAATGGAAATAGCAACTTTAAACTTTGCCTACGTCTCTGTCAGTCGCAAGGAAACTGTATTTGAAGGTGAAGGTGATTTTGTAGATATGTGTGAAAGACATGTTCTGAAATGCAAGTGTTGTTGTTTGGAGAGCACATCGGTTACGTGTCAGATGTGTAGCCAAGCAGTAATTTGTCGAAATAGCTGCAAATATTAGCCGGTAATATGAAGTGTTGTCAGCTAAAGTCTGATGATGCAGACGACCGTAAGGACGAAGTACTCAAGAGTACCGCTAGGCCGCGCCTCTTTAGCTCAGTGGTAGAGCACTGGTCTAATAAACCAGGGGTTGTAAGTTCCATCCTCACAGGAGAAAGATGAATTTTGGAAATCAGTTGCGCGTCGTGGCCGCATAGCAAACAGTACCTGTGATGACGAACAATTAGCGACAGGCGTTTTTTTAAGAATTACTCTCAGATGCGATTAAGGCGAATGGCGCAGATAAAGCATTTGCCAAAGCGGTACAGCATAAGGTGGGACGAGGCAGTCTGAATTACATTTTATAGATGTATTTCTCACATATCTCAGAGCCTCTCGCGATATTCGTCGTCGTCGTCGTCGCCGCCGCCGCCGCCGCTTCTGCAGAAGTAGCAAATGGCAATCGTAGCAAATGCGGCGAGGGACGCCCTGCCTTCGATTCCGAATGCACAAAGTGTGTGGTCTTGTTTCTCAGTCTATATTTGGTCGGTCTCGTCAGAGGTTGAATGTAACGAATGGGTGGGAAAGAGCAAGGGGCAGCGGCTGTGTAGAACGAAAACACAAATCCTCAGGGGTGTGAGCGTTTCGAGATGAGTCGTATACATGTAAATGTTGGTCGTCAGTGACCGTGTGGCCTAATGGATAAGGCGTCGGACTTCGGATCTGAAGATTACAGGTTCGAATTCTGTCACGCTTGTATTTTTCCAGTTCTGAAAAAGAAACATAACGTTTTAATGTAGCAATTGAGCAGTACGAAACCGTCTGAATGTTGCTGTTGACCATTTTTTGCTTGGAGATGCTCTTGAGCTTGAAACACACACAACAAGACCGGTGTTAACTAGCGAAATGGTCGGCAGAGTGCCGACACAGCGAGTTCTGACTATAACTTGCTCATCTAAAACAACGTCGGAAAGTAACTCGTTCGGCTTTTCAGTCACATAAAGTATGTGTGTTAATTTTGACGCCACTAGCTCTGCATGTTGTCATGCAATTTCTTTACCTCTCAGAAATGATTATGACATAAAAGTGAAGTACGTGACGAGTGTGACGTTAGGAAAACATTAGGCATCATGGAGAGATTCTGTATGGGACCACCCAACCCAAACGAGTACTGTGTGACGTGCTACCTGGCAGGTATTCACCGAGGTAGCCGGCTAGCTCAGTCGGTAGAGCGTCAGACTCTTAATCCCAGGGTCGTGGGTTCGAGCCAGACGCTGGGCGGAACGGAATTTTGTTCCACTGCAGGTGTAAATTACCGTTTTTCTGATTAACGAGATTTAATGGAAATAGCAACTTTAAACTTTGCCTACGTCTCTGTCAGTCGCAAGGAAACTGTATTTGAAGGTGAAGGTGATTTTGTAGATATGTGTGAAAGACATGTTCTGAAATGCAAGTGTTGTTGTTTGGAGAGCACATCGGTTACGTGTCAGATGTGTAGCCAAGCAGTAATTTGTCGCCATAGCTGCTAATATTAGCCGGTAATATGAAGTGTTGTCAGCTAAAGTCTGATGATGCAGACGACCGTAAGGACGAAGTACCCAAGAGTACCGCTAGGCCGCGCCTCTTTAGCTCAGTGGTGGAGCACTGGTCTAATAAACCAGGAGTCGTAAGTTCCATCCTAACACGAGAAAGATGAATTTTGGAAATCAGTTGCGCGTCGTGGCCGTATAGCAAACAGTACCTGTGATGACGAACAATTAGCGACAGGCGTTTTTTTAAGAATTACTCTCAGATGCGATTAAGGCGAATGGTGCAGATAAAGCATTTGCCAAAGCGGTACAGCATAAGGTGGGACGAGGCAGTCTGAATTACATTTTATAGATGTATTTCTCACATATCTCAGAGCCTCTCGCGATATTCGTCGTCGTCGTCGTCGTCGCCGCCGCCGCCGCCGCCGCCGCCGCCGCCGCTTCTGCAGAAGTAGCAAATGGCAATCGTAGCAAATGCGGCGAGGGACGCCCTGCCTTCGATTCCGAATGCACAAAGTGTGTGGTCTTGTTTCTCAGTCTATATTTGGTCGGTCTCGTCAGAGGTTGAATGTAACGAATGGGTGGGAAAGAGCAAGGGGCAGCGGCTGTGTAGAACGAAAACACAAATCCTCAGGGGTGTGAGCGTTTCGAGATGAGTCGTATACATGTAAATGTTGGTCGTCAGTGACCGTGTGGCCTAATGGATAAGGCGTCGGACTTCGGATCTGAAGATTACAGCTTCGAATGCTGTCACGCTTGTATTTTTCCAGTTCTGAAAAAGAAACATTACGTTTTAATGTAGCAATTGAGCAGTACGAAACCGTCTGAATGTTGCTGTTGACCATTTTTTGCTTGGAGATGCTCTTGAGCTTGAAACACACACAACAAGACCGGTGTTAACTAGCGAAATGGTCGGCAGAGTGCCGACACAGCGAGTTCTGACTATAACTTGCTCATCTAAAACAACGTCGGAAAGTAACTCGTTCGGCTTTTCAGTCACATAAAGTATGTGTGTTAATTTTGACGCCACTAGCTCTGCATGTTGTCATGCAATTTCTTTACCTCTCAGAAATGATTATGACATAAAAGTGAAGTACGTGACGAGTGTGACGTTAGGAAAACATTAGGCATCATGGAGAGATTCTATATGGGACCACCCAACCCAAACGAGTACTGTATGACGTGCTACCTGGCAGGTATTCACCGAGGTAGCCGGTTAGCTCAGTCGGTGGAGCGTCAGACTCTTAATCCCAGGGTCGTGGGTTCGAGCTAGACGCTGGGCGGAACGGAATTTTGTTCCGCTGCAGGTGTAAATTACCGTTTTTCTGATTAACGAGATTTAATGGAAATAGCAACTTTAAACTTTGCCTACGTCTCTGTCAGTCGCAAGGAAACTGTATTTGAAGGTGAAGGTGATTTTGTAGATATGTGTGAAAGACATGTTCTGAAATGCAAGTGTTGTTGTTTGGAGAGCACATCGGTTACGTGTCAGATGTGTAGCCAAGCAGTAATTTGTCGAAATAGCTGCAAATATTAGCCGGTAATATGAAGTGTTGTCAGCTAAAGTCTGATGATGCAGACGACCGTAAGGACGAAGTACTCAAGAGTACCGCTAGGCCGCGCCTCTTTAGCTCAGTGGTAGAGCACTGGTCTAATAAACCAGGGGTTGTAAGTTCCATCCTCACAGGAGAAAGATGAATTTTGGAAATCAGTTGCGCGTCGTGGCCGCATAGCAAACAGTACCTGTGATGACGAACAATTAGCGACAGGCGTTTTTTTAAGAATTACTCTCAGATGCGATTAAGGCGAATGGCGCAGATAAAGCATTTGCCAAAGCGGTACAGCATAAGGTGGGACGAGGCAGTCTGAATTACATTTTATAGATGTATTTCTCACATATCTCAGAGCCTCTCGCGATATTCGTCGTCGTCGTCGTCGCCGCCGCCGCCGCCGCTTCTGCAGAAGTAGCAAATGGCAATCGTAGCAAATGCGGCGAGGGACGCCCTGCCTTCGATTCCGAATGCACAAAGTGTGTGGTCTTGTTTCTCAGTCTATATTTGGTCGGTCTCGTCAGAGGTTGAATGTAACGAATGGGTGGGAAAGAGCAAGGGGCAGCGGCTGTGTAGAACGAAAACACAAATCCTCAGGGGTGTGAGCGTTTCGAGATGAGTCGTATACATGTAAATGTTGGTCGTCAGTGACCGTGTGGCCTAATGGATAAGGCGTCGGACTTCGGATCTGAAGATTACAGGTTCGAATTCTGTCACGCTTGTATTTTTCCAGTTCTGAAAAAGAAACATAACGTTTTAATGTAGCAATTGAGCAGTACGAAACCGTCTGAATGTTGCTGTTGACCATTTTTTGCTTGGAGATGCTCTTGAGCTTGAAACACACACAACAAGACCGGTGTTAACTAGCGAAATGGTCGGCAGAGTGCCGACACAGCGAGTTCTGACTATAACTTGCTCATCTAAAACAACGTCGGAAAGTAACTCGTTCGGCTTTTCAGTCACATAAAGTATGTGTGTTAATTTTGACGCCACTAGCTCTGCATGTTGTCATGCAATTTCTTTACCTCTCAGAAATGATTATGACATAAAAGTGAAGTACGTGACGAGTGTGACGTTAGGAAAACATTAGGCATCATGGAGAGATTCTGTATGGGACCACCCAACCCAAACGAGTACTGTGTGACGTGCTACCTGGCAGGTATTCACCGAGGTAGCCGGCTAGCTCAGTCGGTAGAGCGTCAGACTCTTAATCCCAGGGTCGTGGGTTCGAGCCAGACGCTGGGCGGAACGGAATTTTGTTCCACTGCAGGTGTAAATTACCGTTTTTCTGATTAACGAGATTTAATGGAAATAGCAACTTTAAACTTTGCCTACGTCTCTGTCAGTCGCAAGGAAACTGTATTTGAAGGTGAAGGTGATTTTGTAGATATGTGTGAAAGACATGTTCTGAAATGCAAGTGTTGTTGTTTGGAGAGCACATCGGTTACGTGTCAGATGTGTAGCCAAGCAGTAATTTGTCGCCATAGCTGCTAATATTAGCCGGTAATATGAAGTGTTGTCAGCTAAAGTCTGATGATGCAGACGACCGTAAGGACGAAGTACCCAAGAGTACCGCTAGGCCGCGCCTCTTTAGCTCAGTGGTGGAGCACTGGTCTAATAAACCAGGAGTCGTAAGTTCCATCCTAACACGAGAAAGATGAATTTTGGAAATCAGTTGCGCGTCGTGGCCGTATAGCAAACAGTACCTGTGATGACGAACAATTAGCGACAGGCGTTTTTTTAAGAATTACTCTCAGATGCGATTAAGGCGAATGGTGCAGATAAAGCATTTGCCAAAGCGGTACAGCATAAGGTGGGACGAGGCAGTCTGAATTACATTTTATAGATGTATTTCTCACATATCTCAGAGCCTCTCGCGATATTCGTCGTCGTCGTCGTCGTCGCCGCCGCCGCCGCCGCCGCCGCCGCCGCCGCTTCTGCAGAAGTAGCAAATGGCAATCGTAGCAAATGCGGCGAGGGACGCCCTGCCTTCGATTCCGAATGCACAAAGTGTGTGGTCTTGTTTCTCAGTCTATATTTGGTCGGTCTCGTCAGAGGTTGAATGTAACGAATGGGTGGGAAAGAGCAAGGGGCAGCGGCTGTGTAGAACGAAAACACAAATCCTCAGGGGTGTGAGCGTTTCGAGATGAGTCGTATACATGTAAATGTTGGTCGTCAGTGACCGTGTGGCCTAATGGATAAGGCGTCGGACTTCGGATCTGAAGATTACAGCTTCGAATGCTGTCACGCTTGTATTTTTCCAGTTCTGAAAAAGAAACATTACGTTTTAATGTAGCAATTGAGCAGTACGAAACCGTCTGAATGTTGCTGTTGACCATTTTTTGCTTGGAGATGCTCTTGAGCTTGAAACACACACAACAAGACCGGTGTTAACTAGCGAAATGGTCGGCAGAGTGCCGACACAGCGAGTTCTGACTATAACTTGCTCATCTAAAACAACGTCGGAAAGTAACTCGTTCGGCTTTTCAGTCACATAAAGTATGTGTGTTAATTTTGACGCCACTAGCTCTGCATGTTGTCATGCAATTTCTTTACCTCTCAGAAATGATTATGACATAAAAGTGAAGTACGTGACGAGTGTGACGTTAGGAAAACATTAGGCATCATGGAGAGATTCTATATGGGACCACCCAACCCAAACGAGTACTGTATGACGTGCTACCTGGCAGGTATTCACGGAGGTAGCCGGCTAGCTCAGTCGGTAGAGCGTCAGACTCTTAATCCCAGGGTCGTGGGTTCGAGCCAGACGCTGGGCGGAACGGCATTTTGTTCCGCTGCAGGTGTAAATTACCGTTTTTCTGATTAACGAGATTTAATGGAAATAGCAACTTTAAACTTTGCCTACGTCTCTGTCAGTCGCAAGGAAACTGTATTTGAAGGTGAAGGTGATTTTGTAGATATGTGTGAAAGACATGTTCTGAAATGCAAGTGTTGTTGTTTGGAGAGCACATCGGTTACGTGTCAGATGTGTAGCCAAGCAGTAATTTGTCGAAATAGCTGCAAATATTAGCCGGTAATATGAAGTGTTGTCAGCTAAAGTCTGATGATGCAAACGACCGTAAGGACGAAGTACCCAAGAGTACCGCTAGGCCGCGCCTCTTTA
The DNA here is from genome assembly GCF_023897955.1 of Schistocerca gregaria. Classification (NCBI taxonomy): domain Eukaryota; kingdom Metazoa; phylum Arthropoda; class Insecta; order Orthoptera; family Acrididae; genus Schistocerca; species Schistocerca gregaria. The sequence goes on from NC_064925.1 coordinate 28,042,481, forward strand.
GCTCAGTGGTAGAGCACTGGTCTAATAAACCAGGGGTCGTAAGTTCCATCCTCACAGGAGAAAGATGAATTTTGGAAATCAGTTGCGCGTCGTGGCCGTATAGCAAACAGTACCTGTGATGACGAACAATTAGCGACAGGCGTTTTTTTGAGAGTTACTCTCAGATGCGATTAAGGCGAATGGCGCAGATAAAGCATTTGCCAAAGCGGTACAGCATAAGGTGGGACGAGGCAGTCTGAATTACATTTTATAGATGTATTTCTCACATATCTCAGAGCCTCTCGCGATATTCGTCGTCGTCGCCGCCGCCGCCACCGCCGCCGCCGCCGCTTCTGCAGAAGTAGCAAATGGCAATCGTAGCAAATGCGGCGAGGGACGCCCTGCCTTCGATTCCGAATGCACAAAGTGTGTGGTCTTGTTTCTCAGTCTATATTTGGTCGGTCTCGTCAGAGGTTGAATGTAACGAATGGGTGGGAAAGAGCAAGGGGCAGCGGCTGTGTAGAACAAAAACACAAATCCTCAGGGGTGTGAGCGTTTCGAGATGAGTCGTATACATGTAAATGTTGGTCGTCAGTGACCGTGTGGCCTAATGGATAAGGCGTCGGACTTCGGATCTGAAGATTACAGGTTCGAATGCTGTCACGCTTGTATTTTTCCAGTTCTGAAAAAGAAACATAACGTTTTAATGTAGCAATTGAGCAGTACGAAACCGTCTGAATGTTGCTGTTGACCATTTTTTGCTTGGAGATGCTCTTGAGCTTGAAACACACACAACAAGACCGGTGTTAACTAGCGAAATGGTCGGCAGAGTGCCGACACAGCGAGTTCTGACTATCACTTGCACATCTAAAACAACGTCGGAAAGTAACTCGTTCGGCTTTTCAGTCACATAAAGTATGTGTGTTAATTTTGACGCCACTAGCTCTGCATGTTGTCATGCAATTTCTTTACCTCTCAGAAATGAAGATGACATAAAAGTGAAGTACGTGACGAGTGTGACGTTAGGAAAACAGTAGTCATCATGGAGAGATTCTATATGGGACCACCCGACCCAAACGAGTACTGTGTGACGTGCTACCTGGCAGGTATTCACCGAGGTAGCCGGCTAGCTCAGTCGGTAGAGCGTCAGACTCTTAATCCCAGGGTCGTGGGTTCGAGCCAGACGCTGGGCGGAACGGAATTTTGTTCCGCTGCAGGTGTAAATTACCGTTTTTCTGATTAACGAGATTTAATGGAAATAGCAACTTTAAACTTTGCCTACGTCTCCGTCAGTCGCAAGGAAACTGTATTTGAAGGTGAAGGTGATTTTGTAGACATGTGTGAAAGACATGTTCTGAAATGCAAGTGTTGTTGTTTGGAGAGCACATCGGTTACGTGTCAGATGTGTAGCCAAGCAGTAATTTGTCGCCATAGCTGCAAATATTAGCCGGTAATATGAAGTGTTGTCAGCTAAAGTCTGATGATGCAGACGACCGTAAGGACGAAGTACCCAAGAGTACCGCTAGGCCGCGCCTCTTTAGCTCAGTGGTGGAGCACTGGTCTAATAAACCAGGAGTCGTAAGTTCCATCCTAACACGAGAAAGATGAATTTTGGAAATCAGTTGCGCGTCGTGGCCGTATAGCAAACAGTACCTGTGATGACGAACAATTAGCGACAGGCGTTTTTTTAAGAATTACTCTCAGATGCGATTAAGGCGAATGGCGCAGATAAAGCATTTGCCAAAGCGGTACAGCATAAGGTGGGACGAGGAAGTCTGAATTACATTTTACAGATGTATTTCTCACATATCTCAGAGCCTCTCGCGATATTCGTCGTCGTCGCCGCCGCCGCCGCCGCCGCCGCCGCTTCTGCAGAAGTAGCAAATGGCAATCGTAGCAAATGCGGCGAGGGACGCCCTGCCTTCGATTCCGAATGCACAAAGTGTGTGGTCTTGTTTCTCAGTCTATATTTGGTCGGTCTCGTCAGAGGTTGAATGTAACGAATGGGTGGGAAAGAGCAAGGGGCAGCGGCTGTGTAGAACGAAAACACAAATCCTCAGGGGTGTGAGCGTTTCGAGATGAGTCGTATACATGTAAATGTTGGTCGTCAGTGACCGTGTGGCCTAATGGATAAGGCGTCGGACTTCGGATCTGAATATTACAGGTTCGAATGCTGTCACGCTTGTATTTTTCCAGTTCTGAAAAAGAAACATAACGTTTTAATGTAGCAATTGAGCAGTACGAAACCGTCTGAATGTTGCTGTTGACCATTTTTTGCTTGGAGATGCTCTTGAGCTTGAAACACACACAACAAGACCGGTGTTAACTAGCGAAATGGTCGGCAGAGTGCCGACACAGCGAGTTCTGACTATCACTTGCACATCTAAAACAACGTCGGAAAGTAACTCGTTCGGCTTTTCAGTCACATAAAGTATGTGTGTTAATTTTGACGCCACTAGCTCTGCATGTTGTCATGCAATTTCTTTACCTCTCAGAAATGATTATGACATAAAAGTGAAGTACGTGACGAGTGTGACGTTAGGAAAACATTAGGCATCATGGAGAGATTCTGTATGGGACCACCCAACCCAAACGAGTACTGTGTGACGTGCTACCCGGCAGGTATTCACCGAGGTAGCCGGCTAGCTCAGTCGGTAGAGCGTCAGACTCTTAATCCCAGGGTCGTGGGTTCGAGCCAGACGCTGGGCGGAACGGAATTTTGTTCCGCTGCAGGTGTAAATTACCGTTTTCCTGATTAACGAGATTTTATGGAAATAGCAACTTTAAACTTTGCCTACGTCTCTGTCAGTCGCAAGGAAACTGTATTTGAAGGTGAAGGTGATTTTGTAGACATGTGTGAAAGACATGTTCTGAAATGCAAGTGTTGTTGTTTGGAGAGCACATCGGTTACGTGTCAGATGTGTAGCCAAGCAGTAATTTGTCGCCATAGCTGCAAATATTAGCCGGTAATATGAAGTGTTGTCAGCTAAAGTCTGATGATGCAGACGACCGTAAGGACGAAGTACCCAAGAGTACCGCTAGGCCGCGCCTCTTTAGCTCAGTGGTGGAGCACTGGTCTAATAAACCAGGAGTCGTAAGTTCCATCCTAACACGAGAAAGATGAATTTTGGAAATCAGTTGCGCGTCGTGGCCGTATAGCAAACAGTACCTGTGATGACGAACAATTAGCGACAGGCGTTTTTTTAAGAATTACTCTCAGATGCGATTAAGGCGAATGGCGCAGATAAAGCATTTGCCAAAGCGGTACAGCATAAGGTGGGACGAGGCAGTCTGAATTACATTTTATAGATGTATTTCTCACATATCTCAGAGCCTCTCGCGATATTCGTCGTCGTCGTCGTCGCCGCCGCCGCCGCCGCCGCTTCTGCTGAAGTAGCAAATGGCAATCGTAGCAAATGCGGCGAGGGACGCCCTGCCTTCGATTACGAATGCACAAAGTGTGTGGTCTTGTTTCTCAGTCTATATTTGGTCGGTCTCGTCAGAGTTTGAATGTAACGAATGGGTGGGAAAGAGCAAGGGGCAGCGGCTGTGTAGAACAAAAACACAAATCCTCAGGGGTGTGAGCGTTTCGAGATGAGTCGTATACATGTAGATGTTGGTCGTCAGTGACCGTGTGGCCTAATGGATAAGGCGTCGGACTTCGGATCTGAATATAACAGGTTCCAATGCTGTCACGCTTGTATTTTTCCAGTTCTGAAAAAGAAACATAACGTTTTAATGTAGCAATTGAGCAGTACGAAACCGTCTGAATGTTGCTGTTGACCATTTTTTGCTTGGAGATGCTCTTGAGCTTGAAACACACACAACAAGACCGGTGTTAACTAGCGAAATGGTCGGCAGAGTGCCGACACAGCGAGTTCTGACTATCACTTGCACATCTAAAACAACGTCGGAAAGTAACTCGTTCGGCTTTTCAGTCACATAAAGTATGTGTGTTAATTTTGACGCCACTAGCTCTGCATGTTGTCATGCAATTTCTTTACCTCTCAGAAATGATTATGACATAAAAGTGAAGTACGTGACGAGTGTGACGTTAGGAAAACATTAGACATCATGGAGAGATTCTATATGGGACCACCCAACCCAAACGAGTACTGTATGACGTGCTACCTGGCAGGTATTCACCGATGTAGCCGGCTAGCTCAGTCGGTAGAGCGTCAGACTCTTAATCCCAGGGTTGTGGGTTCGAGCCAGACGCTGGGCGGAACGGAATTTTGTTCCGCTGCAGGTGTAAATTACCGTTTTTCTGATTAACGAGATTTAATGGAAATAGCAACTTTAAACTTTGCCTACGTCCCTGTCAGTCGCAAGGAAACTGTATTTGAAGGTGAAGGTGATTTTGTAGATATGTGTGAAAGACATGTTCTGAAATGCAAGTGTTGTTGTTTGGAGAGCACATCGGTTACGTGTCAGATGTGTAGCCAAGCAGTAATTTGTCGCCATAGCTGCAAATATTAGCCGGTAATATGAAGTGTTGTCAGCTAAAGTCTGATGATGCAGACGACCGTAAGGACGAAGTACCCAAGAGTACCGCTAGGCCGCGCCTCTTTAGCTCAGTGGTGGAGCACTGGTCTAATAAACCAGGAGTCGTAAGTTCCATCCTAACACGAGAAAGATGAATTTTGGAAATCAGTTGCGCGTCGTGGCCGTATAGCAAACAGTACCTGTGATGACGAACAATTAGCGACAGGCGTTTTTTTAAGAATTACTCTCAGATGCGATTAAGGCGAATGGCGCAGATAAAGCATTTGCCAAAGCGGTACAGCATAAGGTGGGACGAGGCAGTCTGAATTACATTTTATAGATGTATTTCTCACATATCTCAGAGCCTCTCGCGATATTCGTCGTCGTCGCCGCCGCCGCCACCGCCGCCGCCGCCGCTTCTGCAGAAGTAGCAAATGGCAATCGTAGCAAATGCGGCGAGGGACGCCCTGCCTTCGATTCCGAATGCACAAAGTGTGTGGTCTTGTTTCTCAGTCTATATTTGGTCGGTCTCGTCAGAGGTTGAATGTAACGAATGGGTGGGAAAGAGCAAGGGGCAGCGGCTGTGTAGAACAAAAACACAAATCCTCAGGGGTGTGAGCGTTTCGAGATGAGTCGTATACATGAAAATGTCGGTCGTCAGTGACCGTGTGGCCTAATGGATAAGGCGTCGGACTTCGGATCTGAAGATTACAGGTTCGAATGCTGTCACGCTTGTATTTTTCCAGTTCTGAAAAAGAAACATAACGTTTTAATGTAGCAATTGAGCAGTACGAAACCGTCTGAATGTTGCTGTTGACCATTTTTTGCTTGGAGATGCTCTTGAGCTTGAAACACACACAACAAGACCGGTGTTAACTAGCGAAATGGTCGGCAGAGTGCCGACACAGCGAGTTCTGACTATCACTTGCACATCTAAAACAACGTCGGAAAGTAACTCGTTCGGCTTTTCAGTCACATAAAGTATGTGTGTTAATTTTGACGCCACTAGCTCTGCATGTTGTCATGCAATTTCTTTACCTCTCAGAAATGATTATGACATAAAAGTGAAGTACGTGACGAGTGTGACGTTAGGAAAACATTAGACATCATGGAGAGATTCTATATGGGACCACCCAACCCAAACGAGTACTGTGTGACGTGCTACCTGGCAGGTATTCACCGAAGTAGCCGGCTAGCTCAGTCGGTAGAGCGTCAGACTCTTAATCCCAGGGTCGTGGGTTCGAGCCAGACGCTGGGCGGAACGGCATTTTGTTCCGCTGCAGGTGTAAATTACCGTTTTTCTGATTAACGAGATTTAATGGAAATAGCAACTTTAAACTTTGCCTACGTCTCTGTCAGTCGCAAGGAAACTGTATTTGAAGGTGAAGGTGATTTTGTAGACATGTGTGAAAGACATGTTCTGAAATGCAAGTGTTGTTGTTTGGAGAGCACATCGGTTACGTGTCAGATGTGTAGCCAAGCAGTAATTTGTCGCCATAGCTGCAAATATTAGCCGGTAATATGAAGTGTTGTCAGCTAAAGTCTGATGATGCAGACGACCGTAAGGACGAAGTACCCAAGAGTACCGCTAGGCCGCGCCTCTTTAGCTCAGTGGTGGAGCACTGGTCTAATAAACCAGGAGTCGTAAGTTCCATCCTAACACGAGAAAGATGAATTTTGGAAATCAGTTGCGCGTCGTGGCCGTATAGCAAACAGTACCTGTGATGACGAACAATTAGCGACAGGCGTTTTTTTAAGAATTACTCTCAGATGCGATTAAGGCGAATGGCGCAGATAAAGCATTTGCCAAAGCGGTACAGCATAAGGTGGGACGAGGCAGTCTGAATTACATTTTATAGATGTATTTCTCACATATCTCAGAGCCTCTCGCGATATTCGTCGTCGTCGCCGCCGCCGCCACCGCCGCCGCCGCCGCTTCTGCAGAAGTAGCAAATGGCAATCGTAGCAAATGCGGCGAGGGACGCCCTGCCTTCGATTCCGAATGCACAAAGTGTGTGGTCTTGTTTCTCAGTCTATATTTGGTCGGTCTCGTCAGAGGTTGAATGTAACGAATGAGTGGGAAAGAGCAAGGGGCAGCGGCTGTGTAGAACAAAAACACAAATCCTCAGGGGTGTGAGCGTTTCGAGATGAGTCGTATACATGAAAATGTCGGTCGTCAGTGACCGTGTGGCCTAATGGATAGGGCGTCGGACTTCGGATCTGAAGATTACAGGTTCGAATGCTGTCACGCTTGTATTTTTCCAGTTCTGAAAAAGAAACATAACGTTTTAATGTAGCAATTGAGCAGTACGAAACCGTCTGAATGTTGCTGTTGACCATTTTTTGCTTGGAGATGCTCTTGAGCTTGAAACACACACAACAAGACCGGTGTTAACTAGCGAAATGGTCGGCAGAGTGCCGACACAGCGAGTTCTGACTATCACTTGCACATCTAAAACAACGTCGGAAAGTAACTCGTTCGGCTTTTCAGTCACATAAAGTATGTGTGTTAATTTTGACGCCACTAGCTCTGCATGTTGTCATGCAATTTCTTTACCTCTCAGAAATGATTATGACATAAAAGTGAAGTACGTGACGAGTGTGACGTTAGGAAAACATTAGACATCATGGAGAGATTCTATATGGGACCACCCAACCCAAACGAGTACTGTGTGACGTGCTACCTGGCAGGTATTCACCGAAGTAGCCGGCTAGCTCAGTCGGTAGAGCGTCAGACTCTTAATCCCAGGGTCGTGGGTTCGAGCCAGACGCTGGGCGGAACGGCATTTTGTTCCGCTGCAGGTGTAAATTACCGTTTTTCTGATTAACGAGATTTAATGGAAATAGCAACTTTAAACTTTGCCTACGTCTCTGTCAGTCGCAAGGAAACTGTATTTGAAGGTGAAGGTGATTTTGTAGACATGTGTGAAAGACATGTTCTGAAATGCAAGTGTTGTTGTTTGGAGAGCACATCGGTTACGTGTCAGATGTGTAGCCAAGCAGTAATTTGTCGCCATAGCTGCAAATATTAGCCGGTAATATGAAGTGTTGTCAGCTAAAGTCTGATGATGCAGACGACCGTAAGGACGAAGTACCCAAGAGTACCGCTAGGCCGCGCCTCTTTAGCTCAGTGGTGGAGCACTGGTCTAATAAACCAGGAGTCGTAAGTTCCATCCTAACACGAGAAAGATGAATTTTGGAAATCAGTTGCGCGTCGTGGCCGTATAGCAAACAGTACCTGTGATGACGAACAATTAGCGACAGGCGTTTTTTTAAGAATTACTCTCAGATGCGATTAAGGCGAATGGCGCAGATAAAGCATTTGCCAAAGCGGTACAGCATAAGGTGGGACGAGGCAGTCTGAATTACATTTTATAGATGTATTTCTCACATATCTCAGAGCCTCTCGCGATATTCGTCGTCGTCGTCGTCGCCGCCGCCGCCGCCGCTTCTGCAGAAGTAGCAAATGGCAATCGTAGCAAATGCGGCGAGGGACGCCCTGCCTTCGATTCCGAATGCACAAAGTGTGTGGTCTTGTTTCTCAGTCTATATTTGGTCGGTCTCGTCAGAGGTTCAATGTAACGAATGGGTGGGAAAGAGCAAGGGGCAGCGGCTGTGTAGAACAAAAACACAAATCCTCAGGGGTGTGAGCGTTTCGAGATGAGTCGTATACATGTAAATGTCGGTCGTCAGTGACCGTGTGGCCTAATGGATAAGGCGTCGGACTTCGGATCTGAAGATTACAGGTTCGAATGCTGTCACGCTTGTATTTTTCCAGTTCTGAAAAAGAAACATAACGTTTTAATGTAGCAATTGAGCAGTACGAAACCGTCTGAATGTTGCTGTTGACCATTTTTTGCTTGGAGATGCTCTTGAGCTTGAAACACACACAACAAGACCGGTGTTAACTAGCGAAATGGTCGGCAGAGTGCCGACACAGCGAGTTCTGACTATCACTTGCACATCTAAAACAACGTCGGAAAGTAACTCGTTCGGCTTTTCAGTCACATAAAGTATGTGTGTTAATTTTGACGCCACTAGCTCTGCATGTTGTCATGCAATTTCTTTACCTCTCAGAAATGATTATGACATAAAAGTGAAGTACGTGACGAGTGTGACGTTAGGAAAACATTAGGCATCATGGAGAGATTCTGTATGGGACCACCCAACCCAAACGAGTACTGTGTGACGTGCTACCTGGCAGGTATTCACCGAGGTAGCCGGCTAGCTCAGTCGGTAGAGCGTCAGACTCTTAATCCCAGGGTCGTGGGTTCGAGCCAGACGCTGGGCGGAACGTGATTTTGTTCCGCTGCAGGTGTAAATTACCGTTTTTCAGATTAACGAGATTTAATGGAAATAGCAACTTTAAACTTTGCCTACGTCTCTGTCAGTCGCAAGGAAACTGTATTTGAAGGTGAAGGTGATTTTGTAGACATGTGTGAAAGACATGTTCTGAAATGCAAGTGTTGTTGTTTGGAGAGCACATCGGTTACGTGTCAGATGTGTAGCCAAGCAGTAATCTGTCGCCATAACTGCAAATATTAGCCGGTAATATGAAGTGTTGTCAGCTAAAGTCTGAAGATGCAGACGACCGTAAGGACGAAGTACCCAAGAGTACCGCTAGGCCGCGCCTCTTTAGCTCAGTGGTGGAGCACTGGTCTAATAAACCAGGAGTCGTAAGTTCCATCCTAACACGAGAAAGATGAATTTTGGAAATCAGTTGCGCGTCGTGGCCGTATAGCAAACAGTACCTGTGATGACGAACAATTAGCGACAGGCGTTTTTTTAAGAATTACTCTCAGATGCGATTAAGGCGAATGGCGCAGATAAAGCATTTGCCAAAGCGTTACAGCATAAGGTGGGACGAGGCAGTCTGAATTACATTTTATAGATGTATTTCTCACATATCTCAGAGCCTCTCGCGATATTCGTCGTCGTCGTCGTCGCCGCCGCCGCCGCCGCCGCCGCTTCTGCAGAAGTAGCAAATGGCAATCGTAACAAATGCGGCGAGGGACGCCCTGCCTTCGATTCCGAATGCACAAAGTGTGTGGTCTTGTTTCTCAGTCTATATTTGGTCGGTCTCGTCAGAGGTTGAATGTAACGAATGGGTGGGAAAGAGCAAGGGGCAGCGGCTGTGTAGAACAAAAACACAAATCCTCAGGGGTGTGAGCGTTTTGAGATGAGTCGTATACATGTAAATGTTGGTCGTCAGTGACCGTGTGGCCTAATGGATAAGGCGTCGGACTTCGGATCTGAAGATTACAGGTTCGAATGCTGTCACGCTTGTATTTTTCCAGTTCTGAAAAAGAAACATAACGTTTTAATGTAGCAATTGAGCAGTACTAAACCGTTTGAATGTTGCTGTTGACCATTTTTTGCTTGGAGATGCTCTTGAGCTTGAAACACACACAACAAGACCGGTGTTAACTAGCGAAATGGTCGGCAGAGTGCCGACACAGCGAGTTCTGACTATCACTTGCACATCTAAAACAACGTCGGAAAGTAACTCGTTCGGCTTTTCAGTCACATAAAGTATGTGTGTTAATTTTGACGCCACTAGCTCTGCATGTTGTCATGCAATTTCTTTACCTCTCAGAAATGATTATGACATAAAAGTGAAGTACGTGACGAGTGTGACGTTAGGAAAACATTAGGCATCATGGAGAGATTCTATATGGGACCACCCAACCCAAACGAGTACTGTATGACGTGCTACCTGGCAGGTATTCACCGAGGTAGCCGGCTAGCTCAGTCGGTAGAGCGTCAGACTCTTAATCCCAGGGTCGTGGGTTCGAGCCAGACGCTCGGCGGAACGGAATTTTGTTCCGCTGCAGGTGTAAATTACCGTTTTTCTGATTAACGAGATTTAATGGAAATAGCAACTTTAAACTTTGCCTACGTCTCTGTCAGTCGCAAGGAAACTGTATTTGAAGGTGAAGGTGATTTTGTAGATATGTGTGAAAGACATGTTCTGAAATGCAAGTGTTGTTGTTTGGAGAGCACATCGGTTACGTGTCAGATGTGTAGCCAAGCAGTAATTTGTCGCCATAGCTGCAAATATTAGCCGGTAATATGAAGTGTTGTGAGCTAAAGTCTGATGATGCAGACGACCGTAAGGACGAAGTACCCAAGAGTACCGCTAGGCCGCGCCTCTTTAGTTCAGTGGTGGAGCACTGGTCTAATAAACCAGGAGTCGTAAGTTCCATCCTAACACGAGAAAGATGAATTTTGGAAATCAGTTGCGCGTCGTGGCCGTATAGCAAACAGTACCTGTGATGACGAACAATTAGCGACAGGCGTTTTTTTAAGAATTACTCTCAGATGCGATTAAGGCGAATGGCGCAGATAAAGCATTTGCCAAAGCGGTACAGCATAAGGTGGGACGAGGCAGTCTGAATTACATTTTATAGATGTATTTCTCACATATCTCAGAGCCTCTCGCGATATTCGTCGTCGTCGTCGTCGTCGCCGCCGCCGCCGCCGCCGCCGCCGCTTCTGCAGAAGTAGCAAATGGCAATCGTAGCAAATGCGGCGAGGGACGCCCTGCCTTCGATTCCGAATGCACAAAGTGTGTGGTCTTGTTTCTCAGTCTATATTTGGTCGGTCTCGTCAGAGGTTGAATGTAACGAATGGGTGGGAAAGAGCAAGGGGCAGCGGCTGTGTAGAACGAAAACACAAATCCTCAGGGGTGTGAGCGTTTCGAGATGAGTCGTATACATGTAAATGTTGGTCGTCAGTGACCGTGTGGCCTAATGGATAAGGCGTCGGACTTCGGATCTGAAGATTACAGGTTCGAATGCTGCCACGCTTGTATTTTTCCAGTTCTGAAAAAGAAACATAACGTTTTAATGTAGCAATTGAGCAGTACGAAACCGTCTGAATGTTGCTGTTGACCATTTTTTGCTTGGAGATGCTCTTGAGCTTGAAACACACACAACAAGACCGGTGTTAACTAGCGAAATGGTCGGCAGAGTGTTGACACAGCGAGTTCTGACTATCACTTGCACATCTAAAACAACGTCGGAAAGTAACTCGTTCGGCTTTTCAGTCACATAAAGTATGTGTGTTAATTTTGACGCCACTAGCTCTGCATGTTGTCATGCAATTTCTTTACCTCTCAGAAATGATTATGACATAAAAGTGAAGTACGTGACGAGTGTGACGTTAGGAAAACATTAGGCATCATGGAGAGATTCTATATGGGACCACCCAACCCAAACGAGTACTGTATGACGTGCTACCAGGCAGGTATTCACCGAGGTAGCCGGCTAGCTCAGTCGGTAGAGCGTCAGACTCTTAATCCCAGGGTCGTGGGTTCGAGCCAGACGCTCGGCGGAACGGAATTTTGTTCCGCTGCAGGTGTAAATTACCGTTTTTCTGATTAACGAGATTTAATGGAAATAGCAACTTTAAACTTTGCCTACGTCTCTGTCAGTCGCAAGGAAACTGTATTTGAAGGTGAAGGTGATTTTGTAGATATGTGTGAAAGACATGTTCTGAAATGCAAGTGTTGTTGTTTGGAGAGCACATCGGTTACGTGTCAGATGTGTAGCCAAGCAGTAATTTGTCGAAATAGCTGCAAATATTAGCCGGTAATATGAAGTGTTGTCAGCTAAAGTCTGATGATGCAGACGAACGTAAGGACGAAGTACCCAAGAGTACCGCTAGGCCGCGCCTCTTTAGCTCAGTGGTAGAGCACTGGTCTAATAAACCAGGGGTCGTAAGTTCCATCCTCAAAGGAGAAAGATGAATTTTGGAAATCAGTTGCGCGTCGTGGCCGTATAGCAAACAGTACCTGTGATGACGAACAATTAGCGACAGGCGTTTTTTTAAGAATTACTCTCAGATGCGATTAAGGCGAATGGCGCAGATAAAGCATTTGCCAAAGCGGTACAGCATAAGGTGGGACGAGGCAGTCTGAATTACATTTTATAGATGTATTTCTCACATATCTCAGAGCCTCTCGCGATATTCGTCGTCGTCGTCGTCGCCGCCGCCGCTTCTGCAGAAGTAGCAAATGGCAATCGTAGCAAATGCGGCGAGGGACGCCCTACCTTCGATTCCGAATGCACAAAGTGTGTGGTCATGTTTCTCAGTCTATATTTGGTCGGTCTCGTCAGAGGTTGAATGTAACGAATGGGTGGGAAAGAGCAAGGGGCAGCGGCTGTGTAGAACGAAAACACAAATCCTCAGGGGTGTGAGCGTTTCGAGATGAGTCGTATACATGTAAATGTTGGTCGTCAGTGACCGTGTGGCCTAATGGATAAGGCGTCGGACTTCGGATCTGAAGATTACAGGTTCGAATGCTGTCACGCTTGTATTTTTCCAGTTCTGAAAAAGAAACATAACGTTATAATGTAGCAATTGAGCAGTACGAAACCGTCTGAATGTTGCTGTTGACCATTTTTTGCTTGGAGATGCTCTTGAGCTTGAAACACACACAACAAGACCGGTGTTAACTAGCGAAATGGTCGGCAGAGTGCCGACACAGCGAGTTCTGACTATCACTTGCACATCTAAAACAACGTCGGAAAGTAACTCGTTCGGCTTTTCAGTCACATAAAGTATGTGTGTTAATTTTGACGCCACTAGCTCTGCATGTTGTCATGCAATTTCTTTACCTCTCAGAAATGATTATGACATAAAAGTGAAGTACGTGACGAGTGTGACGTTAGGAAAACATTAGGCATCATGGAGAGATTCTATATGGGACCACCCAACCCAAACGAGTACTGTATGACGTGCTACCTGGCAGGTATTCACCGAGGTAGCCGGCTAGCTCAGTCGGTAGAGCGTCAGACTCTTAATCCCAGGGTCGTGGGTTCGAGCCAGACGCTGGGCGGAACGGAATTTTGTTCCGCTGCAGGTGTAAATTACCGTTTTTCTGATTAACGAGATTTAATGGAAATAGCAACTTTAAACTTTGCCTACGTCTCTGTCAGTCGCAAGGAAACTGTATTTGAAGGTGAAGGTGATTTTGTAGATATGTGTGAAAGACATGTTCTGAAATGCAAGTGTTGTTGTTTGGAGAGAACATCGGTTACGTGTCAGATGTGTAGCCAAACAGTAATTTGTCGAAATAGCTGCAAATATTAGCCGGTAATATGAAGTGTTGTCAGCTAAAGTCTGATGATGCAGACGACCGTAAGGACGAAGTACCCAAGAGTACCGCTAGGCCGCGCCTCTTTAGCTCAGTGGTGGAGCACTGGTCTAATAAACCAGGAGTCGTAAGTTCCATCCTAACACGAGAAAGATGAATTTTGGAAATCAGTTGCGCGTCGTGGCCGTATAGCATACAGTACCTGTGATGACGAACAATTAGCGACAGGCGTTTTTTTAAGAATTACTCTCAGATGCGATTAAGGCGAATGGCGCAGATAAAGCATTTGCCAAAGCGGTACAGCATAAGGTGGGACGAGGCAGTCTGAATTACATTTTATAGATGTATTTCTCACATATCTCAGAGCCTCTCGCGATATTCGTCGTCGTCGTCGTCGCCGCCGCCGCTTCTGCAGAAGTAGCAAATGGCAATCGTAGCAAATGCGGCGAGGGACGCCCTGCCTTCGATTCCGAATGCACAAAGTGTGTGGTCTTGTTTCTCAGTCTATATTTGGTCGGTCTCGTCAGAGGTTGAATGTAACGAATGGGTGGGAAAGAGCAAGGGGCAGCGGCTGTGTAGAACGAAAACACAAATCCTCAGGGGTGTGAGCGTTTCGAGATGAGTCGTATACATGTAAATGTTGGTCGTCAGTGACCGTGTGGCCTAATGGATAAGGCGTCGGACTTCGGATCTGAAGATTACAGGTTCGAATGCTGTCATGCTTGTATTTTTCCAGTTCTGAAAAAGAAACATAACGTTTTAATGTAGCAATTGAGCAGTACGAAACCGTCTGAATGTTGCTGTTGACCATTTTTTGCTTGGAGATGCTCTTGAGCTTGAAACACACACAACAAGACCGGTGTTAACTAGCGAAATGGTCGGCAGAGTGCCGACACAGCGAGTTCTGACTATCACTTGCACATCTAAAACAACGTCGGAAAGTAACTCGTTCGGCTTTTCAGTCACATAAAGTATGTGTGTTAATTTTGACGCCACTAGCTCTGCATGTTGTCATGCAATTTCTTTACCTCTCAGAAATGATTATGACATAAAAGTGAAGTACGTGACGAGTGTGACGTTAGGAAAACATTAGGCATCATGGAGAGATTCTGTATGGGACCACCCAACCCTAACGAGTACTGTGTGACGTGCTACCTGGCAGGTATTCACCGAGGTAGCCGGCTAGCTCAGTCGGTAGAGCGTCAGACTCTTAATCCCAGGGTCGTGGGTTCGAGCCAGACGCTGGGCGGAACGGAATTTTTTTCCGCTGCAGGTGTAAATTACCGTTTTTCTGATTAACGAGATTTAATGGAAATAGCAACTTTAAACTTTGCCTACGTCTCTGTCAGTCGCAAGGAAACTGTATTTGAAGGTGAAGGTGATTTTGTAGACATGTGTGAAAGACATGTTCTGAAATGCAAGTGTTGTTGTTTGGAGAGCACATCGGTTACGTGTCAGATGTGTAGCCAAGCAGTAATTTGTCGCCATAGCTGCAAATATTAGCCGGTAATATGAAGTGTTGTCAGCTAAAGTCTGATGATGCAGATGACCGTATGGACGAAGTACCCAAGAGTACCGCTAGGCCGCGCCTCTTTAGCTCAGTGGTGGAGCACTGGTCTAATAAACCAGGAGTCGTAAGTTCCATCCTAACACGAGAAAGATGAATTTTGGAAATCAGTTGCGCGTCGTGGCCGTATAGCAAACAGTACCTGTGATGACGAACAATTAGCGACAGGCGTTTTCTTAAGAATTACTCTCAGATGCGATTAAGGCGAATGGCGCAGATAAAGCATTTGCCAAAGCGGTACAGCATAAGGTGGGACGAGGCAGTCTGAATTACATTTTATAGATGTATTTCTCACATATCTCAGAGCCTCTCGCGATATTCGTCGTCGTCGTCGTCGTCGTCGCCGTCGCCGCCGCCGCTTCTGCAGAAGTAGCAAATGGCAATCGTAGCAAATGCGGCGAGGGACGCCCTGCCTTCGATTCCGAATGCACAAAGTGTGTGGTCTTGTTTCTCAGTCTATATTTGGTCGGTCTCGTCAGAGGTTGAATGTAACGAATGGGTGGGAAAGAGCAAGGGGCAGCGGCTGTGTAGAACGAAAACACAAATCCTCAGGGGTGTGAGCGTTTCGAGATGAGTCGTATACATGTAAATGTTGGTTGTCAGTGACCGTGTGGCCTAATGGATAAGGCGTCGGACTTCGGATCTGAAGATTACAGGTTCGAATGCTGTCACGCTTGTATTTTTCCAGTTCTGAAAAAGAAACATAACGTTTTAATGTAGCAATTGAGCAGTACGAAACCGTCTGAATGTTGCTGTTGACCATTTTTTGCTTGGAGATGCTCTTGAGCTTGAAACACACACAACAAGACCGGTGTTAACTAGCGAAATGGTCGGCAGAGTGCCGACACAGCGAGTTCTGACTATCACTTGCACATCTAAAACAACGTCGGAAAGTAACTCGTTCGGCTTTTCAGTCACATAAAGTATGTGTGTTAATTTTGACGCCACTAGCTCTGCATGTTGTCATGCAATTTCTTTACCTCTCAGAAATGATTATGACATAAAAGTGAAGTACGTGACGAGTGTGACGTTAGGAAAACATTAGGCATCATGGAGAGATTCTGTATGGGACCACCCAACCCAAACGAGTACTGTGTGACGTGCTACCTGGCAGGTATTCACCGAGGTAGCCGGCTAGCTCAGTCGGTAGAGCGTCAGACTCTTAATCCCATGGTCGTGGGTTCGAGCCAGACGCTGGGCGGAACGGAATTTTTTTCCGCTGCAGGTGTAAATTACCGTTTTTCTGATTAACGAGATTTAATGGAAATAGCAACTTTAAACTTTGCCTACGTCTCTGTCAGTCGCAAGGAAACTGTATTTGAAGGTGAAGGTGATTTTGTAGACATGTGTGAAAGACATGTTCTGAAATGCAAGTGTTGTTGTTTGGAGAGCACATCGGTTACGTGTCAGATGTGTAGCCAAGCAGTAATTTGTCGCCATAGCTGCAAATATTAGCCGGTAATATGAAGTGTTGTCAGCTAAAGTCTGATGATGCAGACGACCGTATGGACGAAGTACCCAAGAGTACCGCTAGGCCGCGCCTCTTTAGCTCAGTGGTGGAGCACTGGTCTAATAAACCAGTAGTCGTAAGTTCCATCCTAACACGAGGAAGATGAATTTTGGAAATCAGTTGCGCGTCGTGGCCGTATAGCAAACAGTACCTGTGATGACGAACAATTAGCGACAGGCGTTTTCTTAAGAATTACTCTCAGATGCGATTAAGGCGAATGGCGCAGATAAAGCATTTGCCAAAGCGGTACAGCATAAGGTGGGACGAGGCAGTCTGAATTACATTTTATAGATGTATTTCTCACATATCTCAGAGCCTCTCGCGATATTCGTCGTCGTCGTCGTCGTCGCCGCCGCCGCCGCCGCCGCCGCCGCCGCTTCTGCAGAAGTAGCAAATGGCAATCGTAGCAAATGCGGCGAGGGACGCCCTGCCTTCGATTCCGAATGCACAAAGTGTGTGGTCTTGTTTCTCAGTCTATATTTGGTCGGTCTCGTCAGAGGTTGAATGTAACGAATGGGTGGGAAAGAGCAAGGGGCAGCGGCTGTGTAGAACGAAAACACAAATCCTCAGGGGTGTGAGCGTTTCGAGATGAGTCGTATACATGTAAATGTTGGTCGTCAGTGACCGTGTGGCCTAATGGATAAGGCGTCGGACTTCGGATCTGAAGATTACAGGTTCGAATGCTGTCATGCTTGTATTTTTCCAGTTCTGAAAAAGAAACATAACGTTTTAATGTAGCAATTGAGCAGTACGAAACCGTCTGAATGTTGCTGTTGACCATTTTTTGCTTGGAGATGCTCTTGAGCTTGAAACACACACAACAAGACCGGTGTTAACTAGCGAAATGGTCGGCAGAGTGCCGACACAGCGAGTTCTGACTATCACTTGCACATCTAAAACAACGTCGGAAAGTAACTCGTTCGGCTTTTCAGTCACATAAAGTATGTGTGTTAATTTTGACGCCACTAGCTCTGCATGTTGTCATGCAATTTCTTTACCTCTCAGAAATGATTATGACATAAAAGTGAAGTACGTGACGAGTGTGACGTTAGGAAAACATTAGGCATCATGGAGAGATTCTGTATGGGACCACCCAACCCTAACGAGTACTGTGTGACGTGCTACCTGGCAGGTATTCACCGAGGTAGCCGGCTAGCTCAGTCGGTAGAGCGTCAGACTCTTAATCCCAGGGTCGTGGGTTCGAGCCAGACGCTGGGCGGAACGGAATTTTTTTCCGCTGCAGGTGTAAATTACCGTTTTTCTGATTAACGAGATTTAATGGAAATAGCAACTTTAAACTTTGCCTACGTCTCTGTCAGTCGCAAGGAAACTGTATTTGAAGGTGAAGGTGATTTTGTAGACATGTGTGAAAGACATGTTCTGAAATGCAAGTGTTGTTGTTTGGAGAGCACATCGGTTACGTGTCAGATGTGTAGCCAAGCAGTAATTTGTCGCCATAGCTGCAAATATTAGCCGGTAATATGAAGTGTTGTCAGCTAAAGTCTGATGATGCAGATGACCGTATGGACGAAGTACCCAAGAGTACCGCTAGGCCGCGCCTCTTTAGCTCAGTGGTGGAGCACTGGTCTAATAAACCAGGAGTCGTAAGTTCCATCCTAACACGAGAAAGATGAATTTTGGAAATCAGTTGCGCGTCGTGGCCGTATAGCAAACAGTACCTGTGATGACGAACAATTAGCGACAGGCGTTTTCTTAAGAATTACTCTCAGATGCGATTAAGGCGAATGGCGCAGATAAAGCATTTGCCAAAGCGGTACAGCATAAGGTGGGACGAGGCAGTCTGAATTACATTTTATAGATGTATTTCTCACATATCTCAGAGCCTCTCGCGATATTCGTCGTCGTCGTCGTCGTCGTCGCCGTCGCCGCCGCCGCTTCTGCAGAAGTAGCAAATGGCAATCGTAGCAAATGCGGCGAGGGACGCCCTGCCTTCGATTCCGAATGCACAAAGTGTGTGGTCTTGTTTCTCAGTCTATATTTGGTCGGTCTCGTCAGAGGTTGAATGTAACGAATGGGTGGGAAAGAGCAAGGGGCAGCGGCTGTGTAGAACGAAAATACAAATCCTCATGGGTGTGAGCGTTTCGAGATGAGTCGTATACATGTAAATGTTGGTCGTCAGTGACCGTGTGGCCTAATGGATAAGGCGTCGGACTTCGGATCTGAAGATTACAGGTTCGAATGCTGTCACGCTTGTATTTTTCCAGTTCTGAAAAAGAAACATAACGTTTTAATGTAGCAATTGAGCAGTACGAAACCGTCTGAATGTTGCTGTTGACCATTTTTTGCTTGGAGATGCTCTTGAGCTTGAAACACACACAACAAGACCGGTGTTAACTAGCGAAATGGTCGGCAGAGTGCCGACACAGCGAGTTCTGACTATCACTTGCACATCTAAAACAACGTCGGAAAGTAACTCGTTCGGCTTTTCAGTCATATAAAGTATGAGTGTTAATTTTGACGCCACTAGCTCTGCATGTTGTCATGCAATTTCTTTACCTCTCAGAAATGATTATGACATAAAAGTGAAGTACGTGACGAGTGTGACGTTAGGAAAACATTAGGCATCATGGAGAGATTCTGTATGGGACCACCCAACCCAAACGAGTACTATGTGACGTGCTACCTGGCAGGTATTCACCGAGGTAACCGGCTAGCTCAGTCGGTAGAGCGTCAGACTCTTAATCCCAGGGTCGTGGGTTCGAGCCAGACGCTGGGCGGAACGGAATTTTTTTCCGCTGCAGGTGTAAATTACCGTTTTTCTGATTAACGAGATTTAATGGAAATAGCAACTTTAAACTTTGCCTACGTCTCTGTCAGTCGCAAGGAAACTGTATTTGAAGGTGAAGGTGATTTTGTAGACATGTGTGAAAGACATGTTCTGAAATGCAAGTGTTGTTGTTTGGAGAGCACATCGGTTACGTGTCAGATGTGTAGCCAAGCAGTAATTTGTCGCCATAGCTGCAAATATTAGCCGGTAATATGAAGTGTTGTCAGCTAAAGTCTGATGATGCAGACGACCGTATGGACGAAGTACCCAAGAGTACCGCTAGGCCGCGCCTCTTTAGCTCAGTGGTGGAGCACTGGTCTAATAAACCAGTAGTCATAAGTTCCATCCTAACACGAGGAAGATGAATTTTGGAAATCAGTTGCGCGTCGTGGCCGTATAGCAAACAGTACCTGTGATGACGAACAATTAGCGACAGGCGTTTTCTTAAGAATTACTCTCAGATGCGATTAAGGCGAATGGCGCAGATAAAGCATTTGCCAAAGCGGTACAGCATAAGGTGGGACGAGGCAGTCTGAATTACATTTTATAGATGTATTTCTCACATATCTCAGAGCCTCTCGCGATATTCGTCGTCGTCGTCGTCGCCGCCGCCGCCGCCGCTTCTGCAGAAGTAGCAAATGGCAATCGTAGCAAATGCGGCGAGGGACGCCCTGCCTTCGATTCCGAATGCACAAAGTGTGTGGTCTTGTTTCTCAGTCTATATTTGGTCGGTCTCGTCAGAGGTTGAATGTAACGAATGGGTGGGAAAGAGCAAGGGGCAGCGGCTGTGTAGAACGAAAACACAAATCCTCAGGGGTGTGAGCGTTTCGAGATGAGTCGTATACAAGTAAATGTTGGTCGTCAGTGACCGTGTGGCCTAATGGATAAGGCGTCGGACTTCGGATCTGAAGATTACAGGTTCGAATGCTGTCACGCTTGTATTTTTCCAGTTCTGAAAAAGAAACATAACGTTTTAATGTAGCAATTGAGCAGTACGAAACCGTCTGAATGTTGCTGTTGACCATTTTTTGCTTGGAGATGCTCTTGAGCTTGAAACACACACAACAAGACCGGTGTTAACTAGCGAAATGGTCGGCAGAGTGCCGACACAGCGAGTTCTGACTATCACTTGCACATCTAAAACAACGTCGGAAAGTAACTCGTTCGGCTTTTCAGTCACATAAAGTATGTGTGTTAATTTTGACGCCACTAGCTCTGCATGTTGTCATGCAATTTCTTTACCTCTCAGAAATGATTATGACATAAAAGTGAAGTACGTGACGAGTGTGACGTTAGGAAAACATTAGGCATCATGGAGAGATTCTGTATGGGACCACCCAACCCAAACGAGTACTGTGTGACGTGCTACCTGGCAGGTATTCACCGAGGTAGCCGGCTAGCTCAGTCGGTAGAGCGTCAGACTCTTAATCCCAGGGTCGTGGGTTCGAGCCAGACGCTGGGCGGAACGGAATTTTTTTCCGCTGCAGGTGTAAATTACCGTTTTTCTGATTAACGAGATTTAATGGAAATAGCAACTTTAAACTTTGCCTACGTCTCTGTCAGTCGCAAGGAAACTGTATTTGAAGGTGAAGGTGATTTTGTAGACATGTGTGAAAGACATGTTCTGAAATGCAAGTGTTGTTGTTTGGAGAGCACATCGGTTACGTGTCAGATGTGTAGCCAAGCAGTAATTTGTCGCCATAGCTGCAAATATTAGCCGGTAATATGAAGTGTTGTCAGCTAAAGTCTGATGATGCAGACGACCGTATGGACGAAGTACCCAAGAGTACCGCTAGGCCGCGCCTCTTTAGCTCAGTGGTGGAGCACTGGTCTAATAAACCAGGAGTCGTAAGTTCCATCCTAACACGAGAAAGATGAATTTTGGAAATCAGTTGCGCGTCGTGGCCGTATAGCAAACAGTACCTGTGATGACGAACAATTAGCGACAGGCGTTTTCTTAAGAATTACTCTCAGATGCGATTAAGGCGAATGGCGCAGATAAAGCATTTGCCAAAGCGGTACAGCATAAGGTGGGACGAGGAAGTCTGAACTACATTTTATAGATGTATTTCTCACATATCTCAGAGCCTCTCGCGATATTCGTCGTCGTCGTCGTCGTCGTCGTCGCCGCCGCCGCCGCCGCTTCTGCAGAAGTAGCAAATGGCAATCGTAGCAAATGCGGCGAGGGACGCCCTGCCTTCGATTCCGAATGCACAAAGTGTGTGGTCTTGTTTCTCAGTCTATATTTGGTCGGTCTCGTCAGAGGTTGAATGTAACGAATGGGTGGGAAAGAGCAAGGGGCAGCGGCTGTGTAGAACGAAAACACAAATCCTCAGGGGTGTGAGCGTTTCGAGATGAGTCGTATACATGTAAATGTTGGTCGTCAGTGACCGTGTGGCCTAATGGATAAGGCGTCGGACTTCGGATCTGAAGATTACAGGTTCGAATGCTGTCACGCTTGTATTTTTCCAGTTCTGAAAAAGAAACATAACGTTTTAATGTAGCAATTGAGCAGTACGAAACCGTCTGAATGTTGCTGTTGACCATTTTTTGCTTGGAGATGCTCTTGAGCTTGAAACACACACAACAAGACCGGTGTTAACTAGCGAAATGGTCGGCAGAGTGCCGACACAGCGAGTTCTGACTATCACTTGCACATCTAAAACAACGTCGGAAAGTAACTCGTTCGGCTTTTCAGTCACATAAAGTATGTGTGTTAATTTTGACGCCACTAGCTCTGCATGTTGTCATGCAATTTCTTTACCTCTCAGAAATGATTATGACATAAAAGTGAAGTACGTGACGAGTGTGACGTTAGGAAAACATTAGGCATCATGGAGAGATTCTGTATGGGACCACCCAACCCAAACGAGTACTGTGTGACGTGCTACCTGGCAGGTATTCACCGAGGTAGCCGGCTAGCTCAGTCGGTAGAGCGTCAGACTCTTAATCCCAGGGTCGTGGGTTCGAGCCAGACGCTGGGCGGAACGGAATTTTTTTCCGCTGCAGGTGTAAATTACCGTTTTTCTGATTAACGAGATTTAATGGAAATAGCAACTTTAAACTTTGCCTACGTCTCTGTCAGTCGCAAGGAAACTGTATTTGAAGGTGAAGGTGATTTTGTAGACATGTGTGAAAGACATGTTCTGAAATGCAAGTGTTGTTGTTTGGAGAGCACATCGGTTACGTGTCAGATGTGTAGCCAAGCAGTAATTTGTCGCCATAGCTGCAAATATTAGCCGGTAATATGAAGTGTTGTCAGCTAAAGTCTGATGATGCAGACGACCATATGGACGAAGTACCCAAGAGTACCGCTAGGCCGCGCCTCTTTAGCTCAGTGGTGGAGCACTGGTCTAATAAACCAGTAGTCGTAAGTTCCATCCTAACACGAGAAAGATGAATTTTGGAAATCAGTTGCGCGTCGTGGCCGTATAGCAAACAGTACCTGTGATGACGAACAATTAGCGACAGGCGTTTTCTTAAGAATTACTCTCAGATGCGATTAAGGCGAATGGCGCAGATAAAGCATTTGCCAAAGCGGTACAGCATAAGGTGGGACGAGGCAGTCTGAATTACATTTTATAGATGTATTTCTCACATATCTCAGAGCCTCTCGCGATATTCGTCGTCGTCGTCGTCGTCGTCGTCGCCGCCGCCGCCGCCGCCGCTTCTGCAGAAGTAGCAAATGGCAATCGTAGCAAATGCGGCGAGGGACGCCCTGCCTTCGATTCCGAATGCACAAAGTGTGTGGTCTTGTTTCTCAGTCTATATTTGGTCGGTCTCGTCAGAGGTTGAATGTAACGAATGGGTGGGAAAGAGCAAGGGGCAGCGGCTGTGTAGAACGAAAACACAAATCCTCAGGGGTGTGAGCGTTTCGAGATGAGTCGTATACATGTAAATGTTGCTCGTCAGTGACCGTGTGGCCTAATGGATAAGGCGTCGGACTTCGGATCTGAAGATTACAGGTTCGAATGCTGTCACGCTTGTATTTTTCCAGTTCTGAAAAAGAAACATAACGTTTTAATGTAGCAATTGAGCAGTACGAAACCGTCTGAATGTTGCTGTTGACCATTTTTTGCTTGGAGATGCTCTTGAGCTTGAAACACACACAACAAGACCGGTGTTAACTAGCGAAATGGTCGGCAGAGTGCCGACACAGCGAGTTCTGACTATCACTTGCACATCTAAAACAACGTCGGAAAGTAACTCGTTCGGCTTTTCAGTCACATAAAGTATGTGTGTTAATTTTGACGCCACTAGCTCTGCATGTTGTCATGCAATTTCTTTACCTCTCAGAAATGATTATGACATAAAAGTGAAGTACGTGACGAGTGTGACGTTAGGAAAACATTAGGCATCATGGAGAGATTCTGCATGGGACCACCCAACCCAAACGAGTACTGTGTGACGTGCTACCTGGCAGGTATTTACCGAGGTAGCCGGCTAGCTCAGTCGGTAGAGCGTCAGACTGTTAACCCCAGGGTCGTGGGTTCGAGCCAGACGCTGGGCGGAACGGAATTTTTTTCCGCTGCAGGTGTAAATTACCGTTTTTCTGATTAACGAGATTTAATGGAAATAGCAACTTTAAACTTTGCCTACGTCTCTGTCAGTCGCAAGGAAACTGTATTTGAAGGTGAAGGTGATTTTGTAGACATGTGTGAAAGACATGTTCTGAAATGCAAGTGTTGTTGTTTGGAGAGCACATCGGTTACGTGTCAGATGTGTAGCCAAGCGGTAATTTGTCGCCATAGCTGCAAATATTAGCCGGTAATATGAAGTGTTGTCAGCTAAAGTCTGATGATGCAGACGACCGTATGGACGAAGTACCCAAGAGTACCGCTAGGCCGCGCCTCTTTAGCTCAGTGGTGGAGCACTGGTCTAATAAACCAGGAGTTGTAAGTTCCATCCTAACACGAGAAAGATGAATTTTGGAAATCAGTTGCGCGTCGTGGCCGTATAGCAAACAGTACCTGTGATGACGAACAATTAGCGACAGGCGTTTTCTTAAGAATTACTCTCAGATGCGATTAAGGCGAATGGCGCAGATAAAGCATTTGCCAAAGCGGTACAGCATAAGGTGGGACGAGGCAGTCTGAATTACATTTTATAGATGTATTTCTCACATATCTCAGAGCCTCTCGCGATATTCGTCGTCGTCGTCGTCGTCGTCGTCGCCGCTTCTGCAGAAGTAGCAAATGGCAATCGTAGCAAATGCGGCGAGGGACGCCCTGCCTTCGATTCCGAATGCACAAAGTGTGTGGTCTTGTTTCTCAGTCTATATTTGGTCGGTCTCGTCAGAGGTTGAATGTAACGAATGGGTGGGAAAGAGCAAGGGGCAGCGGCTGTGTAGAACGAAAACACAAATCCTCAGGGGTGTGAGCGTTTCGAGATGAGTCGTATACATGTAAATGTTGGTCGTCAGTGACCGTGTGGCCTAATGGATAAGGCGTCGGACTTCGGATCTGAAGATTACAGGTTCGAATGCTGTCACGCTTGTATTTTTCCAGTTCTGAAAAAGAAACATAACGTTTTAATGTAGCAATTGAGCAGTACGAAACCGTCTGAATGTTGCTGTTGACCATTTTTTGCTTGGAGATGCTCTTGAGCTTGAAACACACACAACAAGACCGGTGTTAACTAGCGAAATGGTCGGCAGAGTGCCGACACAGCGAGTTCTGACTATCACTTGCACATCTAAAACAACGTCGGAAAGTAACTCGTTCGGCTTTTCAGTCACATAAAGTATGTGTGTTAATTTTGACGCCACTAGCTCTGCATGTTGTCATGCAATTTCTTTACCTCTCAGAAATGATTATGACATAAAAGTGAAGTACGTGACGAGTGTGACGTTAGGAAAACATTAGGCATCATGGAGAGATTCTGTATGGGACCACCCAACCCAAACGAGTACTGTGTGACGTGCTACCTGGCAGGTATTCACCGAGGTAGCCGGCTAGCTCAGTCGGTAGAGCGTCAGACTCTTAATCCCAGGGTCGTGGGTTCGAGCCAGACGCTGGGCGGAACGGAATTTTTTTCCGCTGCAGGTGTAAATTACCGTTTTTCTGATTAACGAGATTTAATGGAAATAGCAACTTTAAACTTTGCCTACGTCTCTGTCAGTCGCAAGGAAACTGTATTTGAAGGTGAAGGTGATTTTGTAGACATGTGTGAAAGACATGTTCTGAAATGCAAGTGTTGTTGTTTGGAGAGCACATCGGTTACGTGTCAGATGTGTAGCCAAGCAGTAATTTGTCGCCATAGCTGCAAATATTAGCCGGTAATATGAAGTGTTGTCAGCTAAAGTCTGATGATGCAGACGACCGTATGGACGAAGTACCCAAGAGTACCGCTAGGCCGCGCCTCTTTAGCTCAGTGGTGGAGCACTGGTCTAATAAACCAGTAGTCGTAAGTTCCATCCTAACACGAGGAAGATGAATTTTGGAAATCAGTTGCGCGTCGTGGCCGTATAGCAAACAGTACCTGTGATGACGAACAATTAGCGACAGGCGTTTTCTTAAGAATTACTCTCACATGCGATTAAGGCGAATGGCGCAGATAAAGCATTTGCCAAAGCGGTACAGCATAAGGTGGGACGAGGCAGTCTGAATTACATTTTATAGATGTATTTCTCACATATCTCAGAGCCTCTCGCGATATTCTTCGTCGTCGTCGTCGTCGCCGCCGCCGCTTCTGCAGAAGTAGCAAATGGCAATCGTAGCAAATGCGGCGAGCGACGCCCTGCCTTCGATTCCGAATGCACAAAGTGTGTGGTCTTGTTTCTCAGTCTATATTTGGTCGGTCTCGTCAGAGGTTGAATGTAACGAATGGGTGGGAAAGAGCAAGGGGCAGCGGCTGTGTAGAACGAAAACACAAATCCTCAGGGGTGTGAGCGTTTCGAGATGAGTCGTATACATGTAAATGTTGGTCGTCAGTGACCGTGTGGCCTAATGGATAAGGCGTCGGACTTCGGATCTGAAGATTACAGGTTCGAATGCTGTCACGCTTGTATTTTTCCAGTTCTGAAAAAGAAACATAACGTTTTAATGTAGCAATTGAGCAGTACGAAACCGTCTGAATGTTGCTGTTGACCATTTTTTGCTTGGAGATGCTCTTGAGCTTGAAACACACACAACAAGACCGGTGTTAACTAGCGAAATGGTCGGCAGAGTGCCGACACAGCGAGTTCTGACTATCACTTGCACATCTAAAACAACGTCGGAAAGTAACTCGTTCGGCTTTTCAGTCACATAAAGTATGTGTGTTAATTTTGACGCCACTAGCTCTGCATGTTGTCATGCAATTTCTTTACCTCTCAGAAATGATTATGACATAAAAGTGAAGTACGTGACGAGTGTGACGTTAGGAAAACATTAGGCATCATGGAGAGATTCTGTATGGGACCACCCAACCCAAACGAGTACTGTGTGACGTGCTACCTGGCAGGTATTCACCGAGGTAGCCGGCTAGCTCAGTCGGTAGAGCGTCAGACTCTTAATCCCAGGGTCGTGGGTTCGAGCCAGACGCTGGGCGGAACGGAATTTTTTTCCGCTGCAGGTGTAAATTACCGTTTTTCTGATTAACGAGATTTAATGGAAATAGCAACTTTAAACTTTGCCTACGTCTCTGTCAGTCGCAAGGAAACTGTATTTGAAGGTGAAGGTGATTTTGTAGACATGTGTGAAAGACATGTTCTGAAATGCAAGTGTTGTTGTTTGGAGAGCACATCGGTTACGTGTCAGATGTGTAGCCAAGCAGTAATTTGTCGCCATAGCTGCAAATATTAGCCGGTAATATGAAGTGTTGTCAGCTAAAGTCTGATGATGCAGACGACCGTATGGACGAAGTACCCAAGAGTACCGCTAGGCCGCGCCTCTTTAGCTCAGTGGTGGAGCACTGGTCTAATAAACCAGTAGTCGTAAGTTCCATCCTAACACGAGGAAGATGAATTTTGGAAATCAGTTGCGCGTCGTGGCCGTATAGCAAACAGTACCTGTGATGACGAACAATTAGCGACAGGCGTTTTCTTAAGAATTACTCTCACATGCGATTAAGGCGAATGGCGCAGATAAAGCATTTGCCAAAGCGGTACAGCATAAGGTGGGACGAGGCAGTCTGAATTACATTTTATAGATGTATTTCTCACATATCTCAGAGCCTCTCGCGATATTCTTCGTCGTCGTCGTCGTCGCCGCCGCCGCTTCTGCAGAAGTAGCAAATGGCAATCGTAGCAAATGCGGCGAGCGACGCCCTGCCTTCGATTCCGAATGCACAAAGTGTGTGGTCTTGTTTCTCAGTCTATATTTGGTCGGTCTCGTCAGAGGTTGAATGTAACGAATGGGTGGGAAAGAGCAAGGGGCAGCGGCTGTGTAGAACGAAAACACAAATCCTCAGGGGTGTGAGCGTTTCGAGATGAGTCGTATACATGTAAATGTTGGTCGTCAGTGACCATGTGGCCTAATGGATAAGGCGTCGGACTTCGGATCTGAAGATTACAGGTTCGAATGCTGTCACGCTTGTATTTTTCCAGTTCTGAAAAAGAAACATAACGTTTTAATGTAGCAATTGAGCAGTACGAAACCGTCTGAATGTTGCTGTTGACCATTTTTTGCTTGGAGATGCTCTTGAGCTTGAAACACACACAACAAGACCGGTGTTAACTAGCGAAATGGTCGGCAGAGTGCCGACACAGCGAGTTCTGACTATCACTTGCACATCTAAAACAACGTCGGAAAGTAACTCGTTCGGCTTTTCAGTCACATAAAGTATGTGTGTTAATTTTGACGCCACTAGCTCTGCATGTTGTCATGCAATTTCTTTACCTCTCAGAAATGATTATGACATAAAAGTGAAGTACGTGACGAGTGTGACGTTAGGAAAACATTAGGCATCATGGAGAGATTCTGTATGGGACCACCCAACCCAAACGAGTACTGTGTGACGTGCTACCTGGCAGGTATTCACCGAGGTAGCCGGCTAGCTCAGTCGGTAGAGCGTCAGACTCTTAATCCCAGGGTCGTGGGTTCGAGCCAGACGCTGGGCGGAACGGAATTTTTTTCCGCTGCAGGTGTAAATTACCGTTTTTCTGATTAACGAGATTTAATGGAAATAGCAACTTTAAACTTTGCCTACGTCTCTGTCAGTCGCAAGGAAACTGTATTTGAAGGTGAAGGTGATTTTGTAGACATGTGTGAAAGACATGTTCTGAAATGCAAGTGTTGTTGTTTGGAGAGCACATCGGTTACGTGTCAGATGTGTAGCCAAGCAGTAATTTGTCGCCATAGCTGCAAATATTAGCCGGTAATATGAAGTGTTGTCAGCTAAAGTCTGATGATGCAGACGACCGTATGGACGAAGTACCCAAGAGTACCGCTAGGCCGCGCCTCTTTAGCTCAGTGGTGGAGCACTGGTCTAATAAACCAGTAGTCGTAAGTTCCATCCTAACACGAGGAAGATGAATTTTGGAAATCAGTTGCGCGTCGTGGCCGTATAGCAAACAGTACCTGTGATGACGAACAATTAGCGACAGGCGTTTTCTTAAGAATTACTCTCAGATGCGATTAAGGCGAATGGCGCAGATAAAGCATTTGCCAAAGCGGTACAGCATAAGGTGGGACGAGGCAGTCTGAATTACATTTTATAGATGTATTTCTCACATATCTCAGAGCCTCTCGCGATATTCGTCGTCGTCGTCGTCGTCGTCGCCGCCGCCGCCGCCGCTTCTGCAGAAGTAGCAAATGGCAATCGTAGCAAATGCGGCGAGGGACGCCCTGCCTTCGATTCCGAATGCACAAAGTGTGTGGTCTTGTTTCTCAGTCTATATTTGGTCGGTCTCGTCAGAGGTTGAATGTAACGAATGGGTGGGAAAGAGCAAGGGGCAGCGGCTGTGTAGAACGAAAACACAAATCCTCAGGGGTGTGAGCGTTTCGAGATGAGTCGTATACATGTAAATGTTGGTCGTCAGTGACCGTGTGGCCTAATGGATAAGGCGTCGGACTTCGGATCTGAAGATTACAGGTTCGAATGCTGTCACGCTTGTATTTTTCCAGTTCTGAAAAAGAAACATAACGTTTTAATGTAGCAATTGAGCAGTACGAAACCGTCTGAATGTTGCTGTTGACCATTTTTTGCTTGGAGATGCTCTTGAGCTTGAAACACACACAACAAGACCGGTGTTAACTAGCGAAATGGTCGGCAGAGTGCCGACACAGCGAGTTCTGACTATCACTTGCACATCTAAAACAACGTCGGAAAGTAACTCGTTCGGCTTTTCAGTCACATAAAGTATGTGTGTTAATTTTGACGCCACTAGCTCTGCATGTTGTCATGCAATTTCTTTACCTCTCAGAAATGATTATGACATAAAAGTGAAGTACGTGACGAGTGTGACGTTAGGAAAACATTAGGCATCATGGAGAGATTCTGTATGGGACCACCCAACCCAAACGAGTACTGTGTGACGTGCTACCTGGCAGGTATTCACCGAGGTAGCCGGCTAGCTCAGTCGGTAGAGCGTCAGACTCTTAATCCCAGGGTCGTGGGTTCGAGCCAGACGCTGGGCGGAACGGAATTTTTTTCCGCTGCAGGTGTAAATTACCGTTTTTCTGATTAACGAGATTTAATGGAAATAGCAACTTTAAACTTTGCCTACGTCTCTGTCAGTCGCAAGGAAACTGTATTTGAAGGTGAAGGTGATTTTGTAGACATGTGTGAAAGACATGTTCTGAAATGCAAGTGTTGTTGTTTGGAGAGCACATCGGTTACGTGTCAGATGTGTAGCCAAGCAGTAATTTGTCGCCATAGCTGCAAATATTAGCCGGTAATATGAAGTGTTGTCAGCTAAAGTCTGATGATGCAGACGACCGTATGGACGAAGTACCCAAGAGTACCGCTAGGCCGCGCCTCTTTAGCTCAGTGGTGGAGCACTGGTCTAATAAACCAGTAGTCGTAAGTTCCATCCTAACACGAGGAAGATGAATTTTGGAAATCAGTTGCGCGTCGTGGCCGTATAGCAAACAGTACCTGTGATGACGAACAATTAGCGACAGGCGTTTTCTTAAGAATTACTCTCAGATGCGATTAAGGCGAATGGCGCAGATAAAGCATTTGCCAAAGCGGTACAGCATAAGGTGGGACGAGGCAGTCTGAATTACATTTTATAGATGTATTTCTCACATATCTCAGAGCCTCTCGCGATATTCGTCGTCGTCGTCGTCGTCGCCGCCGCCGCCGCCGCCGCTTCTGCAGAAGTAGCAAATGGCAATCGTAGCAAATGCGGCGAGGGACGCCCTGCCTTCGATTCCGAATGCACAAAGTGTGTGGTCTTGTTTCTCAGTCTATATTTGGTCGGTCTCGTCAGAGGTTGAATGTAACGAATGGGTGGGAAAGAGCAAGGGGCAGCGGCTGTGTAGAACGAAAACACAAATCCTCAGGGGTGTGAGCGTTTCGAGATGAGTCGTATACATGTAAATGTTGGTCGTCAGTGACCGTGTGGCCTAATGGATAAGGCGTCGGACTTCGTATCTGAAGATTACAGGTTCGAATGCTGTCACGCTTGTATTTTTCCAGTTCTGAAAAAGAAACATAACGTTTTAATGTAGCAATTGAGCAGTACGAAACCGTCTGAATGTTGCTGTTGACCATTTTTTGCTTGGAGATGCTCTTGAGCTTGAAACACACACAACAAGACCGGTGTTAACTAGCGAAATGGTCGGCAGAGTGCCGACACAGCGAGTTCTGACTATCACTTGCACATCTAAAACAACGTCGGAAAGTAACTCGTTCGGCTTTTCAGTCACATAAAGTATGTGTGTTAATTTTGACGCCACTAGCTCTGCATGTTGTCATGCAATTTCTTTACCTCTCAGAAATGATTATGACATAAAAGTGAAGTACGTGACGAGTGTGACGTTAGGAAAACATTAGGCATCATGGAGAGATTCTGTATGGGACCACCCAACCCAAACGAGTACTGTGTGACGTGCTACCTGGCAGGTATTCACCGAGGTAGCCGGCTAGCTCAGTCGGTAGAGCGTCAGACTCTTAATCCCAGGGTCGTCGGTTCGAGCCAGACGCTGGGCGGAACGGAATTTTTTTCCGCTGCAGGTGTAAATTACCGTTTTTCTGATTAACGAGATTTAATGGAAATAGCAACTTTAAACTTTGCCTACGTCTCTGTCAGTCGCAAGGAAACTGTATTTGAAGGTGAAGGTGATTTTGTAGACATGTGTGAAAGACATGTTCTGAAATGCAAGTGTTGTTGTTTGGAGAGCACATCGGTTACGTGTCAGATGTGTAGCCAAGCAGTAATTTGTCGCCATAGCTGCAAATATTAGCCGGTAATATGAAGTGTTGTCAGCTAAAGTCTGATGATGCAGACGACCGTATGGACGAAGTACCCAAGAGTACCGCTAGGCCGCGCCTCTTTAGCTCAGTGGTGGAGCACTGGTCTAATAAACCAGTAGTCGTAAGTTTCATCCTAACACGAGGAAGATGAATTTTGGAAATCAGTTGCGCGTCGTGGCCGTATAGCAAACAGTACCTGTGATGACGAACAATTAGCGACAGGCGTTTTCTTAAGAATTACTCTCAGATGCGATTAAGGCGAATGGCGCAGATAAAGCATTTGCCAAAGCGGTACAGCATAAGGTGGGACGAGGCAGTCTGAATTACATTTTATAGATGTATTTCTCACATATCTCAGAGCCTCTCGCGATATTCGTCGTCGTCGTCGTCGTCGTCGTCGCCGCCGCCGCTTCTGCAGAAGTAGCAAATGGCAATCGTAGCAAATGCGGCGAGGGACGCCCTGCCTTCGATTCCGAATGCACAAAGTGTGTGGTCTTGTTTCTCAGCCTATATTTGGTCGGTCTCGTCAGAGGTTGAATGTAACGAATGGGTGGGAAAGAGCAAGGGGCAGCGGCTGTGTAGAACGAAAACACAAATCCTCAGGGGTGTGAGCGTTTCGAGATGAGTCGTATACATGTAAATGTTGGTCGTCAGTGACCGTGTGGCCTAATGGATAAGGCGTCGGACTTCGGATCTGAAGATGACAGGTTCGAATGCTGTCACGCTTGTATTTTTCCAGTTCTGAAAAAGAAACATAACGTTTTAATGTAGCAATTGAGCAGTACGAAACCGTCTGAATGTTGCTGTTGACCATTTTTTGCTTGGAGATGCTCTTGAGCTTGAAACACACACAACAAGACCGGTGTTAACTAGCGAAATGGTCGGCAGAGTGCCGACACAGCGAGTTCTGACTATCACTTGCACATCTAAAACAACGTCGGAAAGTAACTCGTTCGGCTTTTCAGTCACATAAAGTATGTGTGTTAATTTTGACGCCACTAGCTCTGCATGTTGTCATGCAATTTCTTTACCTCTCAGAAATGATTATGACATAAAAGTGAAGTACGTGACGAGTGTGACGTTAGGAAAACATTAGGCATCATGGAGAGATTCTGTATGGGACCACCCAACCCAAACGAGTACTGTGTGACGTGCTACCTGGCAGGTATTCACCGAGGTAGCCGGCTAGCTCAGTCGGTAGAGCGTCAGACTCTTAATCCCAGGGTCGTGGGTTCGAGCCAGACGCTGGGCGGAACGGAATTTTTTTCCGCTGCAGGTGTAAATTACCGTTTTTCTGATTAACGAGATTTAATGGAAATAGCAACTTTAAACTTTGCCTACGTCTCTGTCAGTCGCAAGGAAACTGTATTTGAAGGTGAAGGTGATTTTGTAGACATGTGTGAAAGACATGTTCTGAAATGCAAGTGTTGTTGTTTGGAGAGCACATCGGTTACGTGTCAGATGTGTAGCCAAGCAGTAATTTGTCGCCATAGCTGCAAATATTAGCCGGTAATATGAAGTGTTGTCAGCTAAAGTCTGATGATGCAGATGACCGTATGGACGAAGTACCCAAGAGTACCGCTAGGCCGCGCCTCTTTAGCTCAGTGGTGGAGCACTGGTCTAATAAACCAGGAGTCGTAAGTTCCATCCTAACACGAGAAAGATGAATTTTGGAAATCAGTTGCGCGTCGTGGCCGTATAGCAAACAGTACCTGTGATGACGAACAATTAGCGACAGGCGTTTTCTTAAGAATTACTCTCAGATGCGATTAAGGCGAATGGCGCAGATAAAGCATTTGCCAAAGCGGTACAGCATAAGGTGGGACGAGGCAGTCTGAATTACATTTTATAGATGTATTTCTCACATATCTCAGAGCCTCTCGCGATATTCGTCGTCGTCGTTTTCGTCGTCGTCGCCGCCGCCGCCGCCGCCGCCGCCGCCGCCGCCGCCGCCGCCGCCGCTTCTGCAGAAGTAGCAAATGGCAATCGTAGCAAATGCGGCGAGGGACGCCCTGCCTTCGATTCCGAATGCACAAAGTGTGTGGTCTTGTTTCTCAGTCTATATTTGGTCGGTCTCGTCAGAGGTTGAATGTAACGAATGGGTGGGAAAGAGCAAGGGGCAGCGGCTGTGTAGAACGAAAACACAAATCCTCAGGGGTGTGAGCGTTTCGAGATGAGTTGTATACATGTAAATGTTGGTCGTCAGTGACCGTGTGGCCTAATGGCCTGGCTCTAGCTGCCGACGCGTACGGACGTGTCACCGTTGCTGCGTGTAGTCAGTGTTTCGCCAGTGTTTACCTTTGCGTTTCGGTGTTTTTGAGTTTTGTGATTTTCTTCGCGTGTAACTCGTGTTTTTTCTGCCTCCTTTGTTCTGTTTTTGTGTTTTCTACCGACGATTATTTGTTGTTTGTGGAGTTTTCGGTAATTACCGGAATCTCCCCTTGATTACTGCATACCATGGCTACAACTGTGAGGAAGAATACGCTGGTTTTTGCCTTCGCTAAGGAAACACGACGTGTTCAGCCGACTGCTCTGGAAATTCATGATTGGCTTGATCAGGTACTTGGCATAAATTCTGATATGGTGCATACCACTCAGCTAGATACTGACAACTACTGTGTTTTCGTAAAGTTTTTGGATCCCGTTTCGGTCGATAAAATTATTGGAAAATTCGGGTATCATGTCGAATTTTTGCATAGAGACGGCTCTACAAGTAAAGTGGCTATCAGGAGAGCTGATGCTCTTTATAGATCTGTGCGGGTGTTAAATTTACCTATCGAGATAGATAATGAGAAAATCAAGGTTGCCCTGTCTCAATATGGTGAGGTAAAGGATATAGTTAACGAACGTTGGTCGAAGCAATTTAAAATTCAGAGCTTCAATGGTATTCGTTCGGTAGAGATGGAAGTAAAGACGAATATCCCGTCTCATATAACTGTTGACGGGCATAAAGCACACGTGATTTATACTGGTCAAACCCCTACGTGCCATATATGCAATGAATCGGGTCATTTAAGGCAGGACTGTCCCCGTCGTGTCTTTGTACTAAAAACAAATTTAGTCCAACGCCGCAAGATGACCTTGAGCGAAGTTTTGGCAACCGATAACACGGCCAAACAGGGTGAGGGTTCGGATCCTGTACTTAGTACTGGAACTATTGCTGTTGAAGGCAGTGATTTTCCACCCCTGGTAACACGCTTCAATTGTGATTCCTCTGCCCGTGAGTTAGACGTACTAACCAAGAAACGACCACTTGAACATACAGATGATCATTCTGATGATGACTCCTCCCGACAATCTCCTGCTGTACGTAAACAGAAAGCTGGCGATGAAAATCTGCATGTGCCCCAAGACGAAATGCAAGTAGATTTAATTGCAGTTTCTGATACATCTCGCTCACTGCCAGAAAATGCAACGGCAGCTGCCGACAGCGAGAAAGTAGAAGTCCCCCAAGCAGTGACAACTTGCCCAGCTGTAAACAGCGATAATCAGCTGTTTACCGACGGGAAGTTCGCGGAAGCGGTAGAACAACAACACCGCGACACCGCAACAGCACAGCAACCGGCATCAGAGTGTAAACAAGTGAAAGTGTTTACTCCTGAACCGGAAAATAAGCAAACACCGTCGCAAGCGTCACATCAACCGAAGGTAGCATGTAAACAGCAGGCAGTGTTTACAAACCAGGTCTCTCTAGACACTGCTGCTGAAGCGGCCGCGTCGAGTGTTGCCACAACAAAATCAGGTCAGGGTTTTCAGGGCGTCCACCGCTGTACGCTAAAACCACAACCGAATCTTACTGTTTCTCGCACCCAAGCCAAACAAAAAGCGGACAAGTCGGACGTAAAATCACAGAAAAATATACGATATGAAATTGTCAGAGAAGGTGCTCCAGATGAGCCTCCTGACACACTCAATGTAGAACAGCCCCTCAGTACTAAGGCGCGGGATGACAATGGCAGACAAACTAACGTTTAGCGACCGTGTTACTAGGACTGCTACCAAGTTCTGAATGACTGTAGTTCTAAACCGGATTTCAGCATACCAAAAGTAGAACAGTTTTTTTTTTTTTTTTTTTTTTTTTTACCAACTTTGTCCGTGGCCAATAGCAAGTTAGGGATGCAAGCATACTCTATCACAACGATCAATATAAATAAAATTCGAACCTCATTAAAGCTAGCTGCTCTCAAGGAATTTTTGTATGACTCTGGAACCGATATCGCTTTGCTACAGGAGGTTGTAACGACGGAATTTGTAATACCAGGATACACCGCAATTGTTAACGTATCTTGTGACACACATACTGGAACAGCGGTTCTGCTCAGGGAAGGGATTCCCGTATCTCAAGTGGAGCGGTTGGAATCTGGAAGGGCAATTAGTATTAACGTTTTAGGTACCACATTGATTAACTTATACGCGCCCTCAGGAAATAGTAATAGACAGGACAGGGCAGCATTTTATAAAGAGGAACTTATATATTTATTACGTCGAAACCCAAACAGTTTTATAATGGGCGGTGATTTTAACTGCGTGTTAAATCGTAAAGATCAACAACCACATTTTAACGGTTCTTTAGAACTTAAACGCCTAGTAATCGACCTAAAACTAAAGGACGCATGGGAACTAAAATATCCGACGAAGGTTGAATATACGTATATAACACAGACTTCGCGCAGTAGAATAGACAGAATCTATGTTTCCCAAAACTTGGAAAGGTGTCTACTAAATTCAGAAATCGTACCTGTATATTTTAGTGACCACTGCAGTATGAAGGCGTGCATTAATTTAGCTCCACAGCCGATTCAGATTTTTAGGAACCAGTGGCAGCTAAATGTCTCTCTCTTAAAAGAGCAAGATTTGGCAGACGCGGTATCGGATGCGTGGACCTTATGTCTGCGATCGATCGAGAGGCACCCCACAGTATT
This sequence comes from Schistocerca gregaria, assembly GCF_023897955.1. NCBI lineage: Eukaryota > Metazoa > Arthropoda > Insecta > Orthoptera > Acrididae > Schistocerca > Schistocerca gregaria. The sequence goes on from NC_064925.1 coordinate 28,079,174, forward strand.
AGACTGGTGGCTTAAGGTTGCAAAGCCGAGACTGAGAAAAGTGTGTATCAGATACAGCAGAGAAAGAGCGTGGGAGTTAAAAAACAGTATGGAATTTTATTACAGTTTGTTGCGAGACCTCTATGAACAGGCAAACGTGTCAACCATTAGATTACAAGACATCAGACACACCAAAGCGAAATTACTCGCCATTAAACGACAACAGATGGAAGGTTTAAAACTGAAGTCAAAGGCGAAGTCGGTGGTAGATGATGAAACAACATCCTTATATCATCTGCTTCGTTATGCAAAGAATAGGCGACGCACTGTTATTAGTGAACTTAAAACCCCCAATGGGACAACACTGACGTCTCAGAAGGAGATTCTAAATGCAGTATACCAGTACTACTATGCATTATATTCCTCCAGCCCACCTCACGAGGGGTCTCTGCAAGAGTTTCTCAGTGTTTTATCCCCACAGTTGACAAGTTCTGAAAACGACGAAATCCTTTCTGAAGTCAGTAACGAAGAGGTTCGTGAGACAATAACCAAGTCCCCGATGAATAAATCTGCTGGACCCGACGGACTCCCTGTAGAATTTTACAGAAAGTTCTGGTTTTTAATTGGTGACACGTTTACATGCATTGTAAATGAGATTTTTAACGAGCAGACGATACCTGCAGATTTTAAAGACAGCAAAATTGTACTTCTACCGAAAAACAAAGGGACGAAAAGTTTAAACAATTACCGCCCTATTTCACTTTTAAACTCTGACTACAAAATAGTATGCAGGATTTTAAAAAAGAGACTTTCCCCTCTGACCGACAAATTAATTAGTCAACATCAGTCATGTGCAGCAAATAGAAGTATTTTTAATACGATTTCTGAATATAGAGACATCATCGCCTTAGCATCGGTTTCTAATATCAAATGTGCTTTACTTTTTATAGATTTTACTAAGGCTTTCGACTCGGTGAATCACCGCTTCCTATTTGAGGTACTGACAAAAATGGGACTCGTCCACAAAACAGTTAATGTTATAAAAAACGTTGCTACTGGTCTGAACGCTAAATTAGCTGTCAACTGTCAGCTGACGCGGCAAATTCAAATAAACCGTGGCATCCCACAGGGAAGTCCATTATCTATGTTTTTGTTTGTTGTGTCGTTAGAGCCCTTTTTACGAAGTGTTCATGAAAGGTTAAAGGGCATAACTATAACTGGCAGGAAAACTGTAGTGAGAGCCTATGCTGACGATGTTGGTGTCGTCATAAGAGGGCAAGATGATGTAATTCGACTAGGGGCCATTCTTCAAAACTACTGCCACGCATCGGGTGCGACAACAAACGAAAATAAAAGTACAATCCTGGGAATGCGGGGTCTTGAACGGATACAAATCGATTGGGCGAAGTCAGTTACCACACATAAAACCCTGGGGACAATCCTGACGGCATGTCCAATGAGGATGACAGCCCTCAATTGGAAAGAGGTTTTAACAAAGATTCAAGGGGGACTTATTGAGAACTCACAACGACTTATGAACCAGGTTCAGAGGGTCAGGTTCATTAACTTATGCATTCTCTCAAAGGCATTCTATATGGCACAAGTTTTTCCCTTGCCGAAGTTGATAGCTCAGAAAATAATGTCGAGGGTTGCAAATTTCTTATGGAAGGGGGAAATCTTCAGGGTTAACCTAAGAACTGCGACTTTACATCCTAGAAATGGAGGCCTCGGACTGGTGGACATACGCAATAAAGCTTCTGCGCTTTTCATAAAAAGGTCTTTAAACATATTTCACGCCAACCCCGGCAGTATTACTACACAATTGTTTAAATGTGTCCAACCAGAAAGCCTTCAACCACCGGCAGACGTACAAAAAATTAACCCCCGACTGCGATACGTTAGGATCTTATACACAGAATTGAGCTATGTTAACGAGAAACTCAGAACTTCACTGCACATTACAGCCAGAGATATCATGAGACAAAGACAACAATATGAAGGACAAAATAAAATTGCCACGAAATATATGAGTCACAACTGGGATGCAATTTGGGAGAATATTAGTTTTAACGGGCTCAATTCAGATGTGGTAACGGCATGGTACAAAGCCGTCAATAATATTGTCAGCACCAACGAGCGGCTTTATAAAATTGGGAAAGCTGAAACCCCCTTATGTCAGAAATGTAACCTAGTTGACACTGTGATTCATAGATTTACGTGTGCTGGAAATCTCAACAATTGGCATTGGCTCAGGAAAAGTCTTGCACTACTGCAACGAACGTCACCCAATTCCATTACTCCTATGGTGCTTTTCAGACCTGAAACTAAATATTACCCGAAAACCAAAAATAATGCAATACACTGGTTAATGGGACAGTTTGTCCATTACATTATCAATAAAATAGGTGGTGACGACGAAACGGAATTCAAGCTTTTTATGCAAATGGAGTACAGCAACATTCAGCAATATGCAGACCACAGGAAAATGTATGGAAACATGTTGATCATTTTATTCGAACGAATAGGTGTTGGTTAAAGCGCACAGTCTAACACTAAATGTACTATTTTAGGGGTAATGAAGAAGTGAAGTATGAATCTACGTTCAAGATGAAGGAAATGCCTCTTCTTTTATCCATTCATGTTACGTCTGCCCCCAATAAGTGTCTCATAAATGCTCGCTGTATATTGCAGTATAATCACATGTTTCTTACTCGAATGTCTGTTGACTGAAAACTCGAATGACGGCTTTGCAATGGGATCTCACCCCCAGATGTCGTACAATCAGTGCTCCTTACCACAATAAAGAGAGCAGGCGAAAAATATACACGACTATACCCGCTTTTCTATAACAATTAAAATGCACTGAAGGAGCAATTCGGTGGGAGTGATGGTGGGGGCATCGTGGCCAAACATCGATTTCTTTGACCCCTGCCCTCTTTGTCCCCGTCATGCGCCTCCTGATATGCATCCTTATAAAAAACAATAAAAAGCGGTCCAAGGCGCCAGACTAAAGGAAAAGTGGCTAAAAAAAAAAAAAAAAAAAAAAAGAAAAAAAGAAAAAGAAAAGGAAAAAAAAAAAAAAAAAAATGGATAAGGCGTCGGACTTCGGATCTGAAGATTACAGGTTCGAATGCTGTCACGCTTGTATTTTTCCAGTTCTGAAAAAGAAACATAACGTTTTAATGTAGCAATTGAGCAGTACGAAACCGTCTGAATGTTGCTGTTGACCATTTTTTGCTTGGAGATGCTCTTGAGCTTGAAACACACACAACAAGACCGGTGTTAACTAGCGAAATGGTCGGCAGAGTGCCGACACAGCGAGTTCTGACTATCACTTGCACATCTAAAACAACGTCGGAAAGTAACTCGTTCGGCTTTTCAGTCACATAAAGTATGTGTGTTAATTTTGACGCCACTAGCTCTGCATGTTGTCATGCAATTTCTTTACCTCTCAGAAATGATTATGACATAAAAGTGAAGTACGTGACGAGTGTGACGTTAGGAAAACATTAGGCATCATGGAGAGATTCTGTATGGGACCACCCAACCCAAACGAGTACTGTGTGACGTGCTACCTGGCAGGTATTCACCGAGGTAGCCGGCAGGCTCAGTCGGTAGAGCGTCAGACTCTTAATCCCAGGGTCGTGGGTTTGAGCCAGACGCTGGGCGGAACGGAATTTTTTTCCGCTGCAGGTGTAAATTACCGTTTTTCTGATTAACGAGATTTAATGGAAATAGCAACTTTAAACTTTGCCTACGTCTCTGTCAGTCGCAAGGAAACTGTATTTGAAGGTGAAGGTGATTTTGTATACATGTGTGAAAGACATGTTCTGAAATGCAAGTGTTGTTGTTTGGAGAGCACATCGGTTACGTGTCAGATGTGTAGCCAAGCAGTAATTTGTCGCCATAGCTGCAAATATTAGCCGGTAATATGAAGTGTTGTCAGCTAAAGTCTGATGATGCAGACGACCGTATGGACGAAGTACCCAAGAGTACCGCTAGGCCGCGCCTCTTTAGCTCAGTGGTGGAGCACTGGTCTAATAAACCAGTAGTCGTAAGTTCCATCCTAAAACGAGGAAGATGAATTTTGGAAATCAGTTGCGCGTCGTGGCCGTATAGCAAACAGTACCTGTGATGACGAACAATTAGCGACAGGCGTTTTCTTAAGAATTACTCTCAGATGCGATTAAGGCGAATGGCGCAGATAAAGCATTTGCCAAAGCGGTACAGCATAAGGTGGGACGAGGCAGTCTGAATTACATTTTATAGATGTATTTCTCACATATCTCAGAGCCTCTCGCGATATTCGTCGTCGTCGTCGTCGTCGCCGCCGCCGCCGCCGCCGCCGCCGCTTCTGCAGAAGTAGCAAATGGCAATCGTAGCAAATGCGGCGAGGGACGCCCTGCCTTCGATTCCGAATGCACAAAGTGTGTGGTCTTGTTTCTCAGTCTATATTTGGTCGGTCTCGTCAGAGGTTGAATGTAACGAATGGGTGGGAAAGAGCAAGGTGCAGCGGCTGTGTAGAACGAAAACACAAATCCTCAGGGGTGTGAGCGTTTCGAGATGAGTCGTATACATGTAAATGTTGGTCGTCAGTGACCGTGTGGCCTAATGGATAAGGCGTCGGACTTCGGATCTGAAGATTACAGGTTCGAATGCTGTCACGCTTGTATTTTTCCAGTTCTGAAAAAGAAACATAACGTTTTAATGTAGCAATTGAGCAGTACGAAACCGTCTGAATGTTGCTGTTGACCATTTTTTGCTTGGAGATGCTCTTGAGCTTGAAACTCACACAACAAGACCGGTGTTAACTAGCGAAATGGTCGGCAGAGTGCCGACACAGCGAGTTCTGACTATCACTTGCACATCTAAAACAACGTCGGAAAGTAACTCGTTCGGCTTTTCAGTCACATAAAGTATGTGTGTTAATTTTGACGCCACTAGCTCTGCATGTTGTCATGCAATTTCTTTACCTCTCAGAAATGATTATGACATAAAAGTGAAGTACGTGACGAGTGTGACGTTAGGAAAACATTAGGCATCATGGAGAGATTCTGTATGGGACCACCCAACCCAAACGAGTACTGTGTGACGTGCTACCTGGCAGGTATTCACCGAGGTAGCCGGCTAGCTCAGTCGGTAGAGCGTCAGACTCTTAATCCCAGGGTCGTGGGTTCGAGCCAGATGCTGGGCGGAACGGAATTTTTTTCCGCTGCAGGTGTAAATTACCGTTTTTCTGATTAACGAGATTTAATGGAAATAGCAACTTTAAACTTTGCCTACGTCTCTGTCAGTCGCAAGGAAACTGTATTTGAAGGTGAAGGTGATTTTGTAGACATGTGTGAAAGACATGTTCTGAAATGCAAGTGTTGTTGTTTGGAGAGCACATCGGTTACGTGTCAGATGTGTAGCCAAGCAGTAATTTGTCGCCATAGCTGCAAATATTAGCCGGTAATATGAAGTGTTGTCAGCTAAAGTCTGATGATGCAGACGACCGTATGGACGAAGTACCCAAGAGTACCGCTAGGCCGCGCCTCTTTAGCTCAGTGGTGGAGCACTGGTCTAATAAACCAGGAGTCGTAAGTTCCATCCTAACACGAGAAAGATGAATTTTGGAAATCAGTTGCGCGTCGTGGCCGTATAGCAAACAGTACCTGTGATGACGAACAATTAGCGACAGGCGTTTTCTTAAGAATTACTCTCAGATGCGATTAAGGCGAATGGCGCAGATAAAGCATTTGCCAAAGCGGTACAGCATAAGGTGGGACGAGGCAGTCTGAATTACATTTTATAGATGTATTTCTCACATATCTCAGAGCCTCTCGCGATATTCGTCGTCGTCGTCGTCGCCGCCGCCGCCGCCGCTTCTGCAGAAGTACCAAATGGCAATCGTAGCAAATGCGGCGAGGGACGCCCTGCCTTCGATTCCGAATGCACAAAGTGTGTGGTCTTGTTTCTCAGTCTATATTTGGTCGGTCTCGTCAGAGGTTGAATGTAACGAATGGGTGGGAAAGAGCAAGGGGCAGCGGCTGTGTAGAACGAAAACACAAATCCTCAGGGGTGTGAGCGTTTCGAGATGAGTCGTATACATGTAAATGTTGGTCGTCAGTGACCGTGTGGCCTAATGGATAAGGCGTCGGACTTCGGATCTGAAGATTACAGGTTCGAATGCTGTCACGCTTGTATTTTTCCAGTTCTGAAAAAGAAACATAACGTTTTAATGTAGCAATTGAGCAGTACGAAACCATCTGAATGTTGCTGCTGACCATTTTTTGCTTGGAGATGCTCTTGAGCTAGAAACACACACAACAAGACCGGTGTTAACTAGCGAAATGGTCGGCAGAGTGCCGACACAGCGAGTTCTGACTATCACTTGCACATCTAAAACAACGTCGGAAAGTAACTCGTTCGGCTTTTCAGTCACATAAAGTATGTGTGTTAATTTTGACGCCACTAGCTCTGCATGTTGTCATGCAATTTCTTTACCTCTCAGAAATGATTATGACATAAAAGTGAAGTACGTGACGAGTGTGACGTTAGGAAAACATTAGGCATCATGGAGAGATTCTGTATGGGACCACCCAACCCAAACGAGTACTGTGTGACGTGCTACCTGGCAGGTATTCACCGAGGTAGCCGGCTAGCTCAGTCGGTAGAGCGTCAGACTCTTAATCCCAGGGTCGTGGGTTCGAGCCAGACGCTGGGCGGAACGGAATTTTTTTCCGCTGCAGGTGTAAATTACCGTTTTTCTGATTAACGAGATTTAATGGAAATAGCAACTTTAAACTTTGCCTACGTCTCTGTCAGTCGCAAGGAAACTGTATTTGAAGGTGAAGGTGATTTTGTAGACATGTGTGAAAGACATGTTCTGAAATGCAAGTGTTGTTGTTTGGAGAGCACATCGGTTACGTGTCAGATGTGTAGCCAAGCAGTAATTTGTCGCCATAGCTGCAAATATTAGCCGGTAATGTGAAGTGTTGTCAGCTAAAGTCTGATGATGCAGACGACCGTATGGACGAAGTACCCAAGAGTACCGCTAGGCCGCGCCTCTTTAGCTCAGTGGTGGAGCACTGGTCTAATAAACCAGGAGTCGTAAGTTCCATCCTAACACGAGAAAGATGAATTTTGGAAATCAGTTGCGCGTCGTGGCCGTATAGCAAACAGTACCTGTGATGACGAACAATTAGCGACAGGCGTTTTCTTAAGAATTACTCTCAGATGCGATTAAGGCGAATGGCGCAGATAAAGCATTTGCCAAAGCGGTACAGCATAAGGTGGGACGAGGCAGTCTGAATTACATTTTATAGATGTATTTCTCACATATCTCAGAGCCTCTCGCGATATTCGCCGCCGCCGCCGCCGCCGCCGCTGCTTCTGCAGAAGTAGCAAATGGCAATCGTAGCAAATGCGGCGAGGGACGCCCTGCCTTCGATTCCGAATGCACAAAGTGTGTGGTCTTGTTTCTCAGTCTATATTTGGTCGGTCTCGTCAGAGGTTGAATGTAACGAATGGGTTGGAAAGAGCAAGGGGCAGCGGCTGTGTAGAACGAAAACACAAATCCTCAGGGGTGTGAGCGTTTCGAGATGAGTCGTATACATGTAAATGTTGGTCGTCAGTGACCGTGTGGCCTAATGGATAAGGCGTCGGACTTCGGATCTGAAGATTACAGGTTCGAATGCTGTCACGCTTGTATTTTTCCAGTTCTGAAAAAGAAACATAACGTTTTAATGTAGCAATTGAGCAGTACGAAACCGTCTGAATGTTGCTGTTGACCATTTTTTGCTTGGAGATGCTCTTGAGCTTGAAACTCACACAACAAGACCGGTGTTAACTAGCGAAATGGTCGGCAGAGTGCCGACACAGCGAGTTCTGACTATCACTTGCACATCTAAAACAACGTCGGAAAGTAACTCGTTCGGCTTTTCAGTCACATAAAGTATGTGTGTTAATTTTGACGCCACTAGCTCTGCATGTTGTCATGCAATTTCTTTACCTCTCAGAAATGATTATGACATAAAAGTGAAGTACGTGACGAGTGTGACGTTAGGAAAACATTAGGCATCATGGAGAGATTCTGTATGGGACCACCCAACCCAAACGAGTACTGTGTGACGTGCTACCTGGCAGGTATTCACCGAGGTAGCCGGCTAGCTCAGTCGGTAGAGCGTCAGACTCTTAATCCCAGGGTCGTGGGTTCGAGCCAGATGCTGGGCGGAACGGAATTTTTTTCCGCTGCAGGTGTAAATTACCGTTTTTCTGATTAACGAGATTTAATGGAAATAGCAACTTTAAACTTTGCCTACGTCTCTGTCAGTCGCAAGGAAACTGTATTTGAAGGTGAAGGTGATTTTGTAGACATGTGTGAAAGACATGTTCTGAAATGCAAGTGTTGTTGTTTGGAGAGCACATCGGTTACGTGTCAGATGTGTAGCCAAGCAGTACTTTGTCGCCATAGCTGCAAATATTAGCCGGTAATATGAAGTGTTGTCAGCTAAAGTCTGATGATGCAGACGACCGTATGGACGAAGTACCCAAGAGTACCGCTAGGCCGCGCCTCTTTAGCTCAGTGGTGGAGCACTGGTCTAATAAACCAGGAGTCGTAAGTTCCATCCTAACACGAGAAAGATGAATTTTGGAAATCAGTTGCGCGTCGTGGCCGTATAGCAAACAGTACCTGTGATGACGAACAATTAGCGACAGGCGTTTTCTTAAGAATTACTCTCAGATGCGATTAAGGCGAATGGCGCAGATAAAGCATTTGCCAAAGCGGTACAGCATAAGGTGGGACGAGGCAGTCTGAATTACATTTTATAGATGTATTTCTCACATATCTCAGAGCCTCTCGCGATATTCGTCGTCGTCGTCGTCGTCGTCGCCGCCGCCGCCGCCGCTTCTGCAGAAGTAGCAAATGGCAATCGTAGCAAATGCGGCGAGGGACGCCCTGCCTTCGATTCCGAATGCACAAAGTGTGTGGTCTTGTTTCTCAGTCTATATTTGGTCGGTCTCGTCAGAGGTTGAATGTAACGAATGGGTGGGAAAGAGCAAGGGGCAGCGGCTGTGTAGAACGAAAACACAAATCCTCAGGGGTGTGAGCGTTTCGAGATGAGTCGTATACATGTAAATGTTGGTCGTCAGTGACCGTGTGGCCTAATGGATAAGGCGTCGGACTTCGGATCTGAAGATTACAGCTTCGAATGCTGTCACGCTTGTATTTTTCCAGTTCTGAAAAAGAAACATAACGTTTTAATGTAGCAATTGAGCAGTACGAAACCGTCTGAATGTTGCTGTTGACCATTTTTTGCTTGGAGATGCTCTTGAGCTTGAAACACACACAACAAGACCGGTGTTAACTAGCGAAATGGTCGGCAGAGTGCCGACACAGCGAGTTCTGACTATCACTTGCACATCTAAAACAACGTCGGAAAGTAACTCGTTCGGCTTTTCAGTCACATAAAGTATGTGTGTTAATTTTGACGCCACTAGCTCTGCATGTTGTCATGCAATTTCTTTACCTCTCAGAAATGATTATGACATAAAAGTGAAGTACGTGACGAGTGTGACGTTAGGAAAACATTAGGCATCATGGAGAGATTCTGTATGGGACCACCCAACCCAAACGAGTACTGTGTGACGTGCTACCTGGCAGGTATTCACCGAGGTAGCCGGCTAGCTCAGTCGGTAGAGCGTCAGACTCTTAATCCCAGGGTCGTGGGTTCGAGCCAGACGCTGGGCGGAACGGAATTTTTTTCCGCTGCAGGTGTAAATTACCGTTTTTCTGATTAACGAGATTTAATGGAAATAGCAACTTTAAACTTTGCCTACGTCTCTGTCAGTCGCAAGGAAACTGTTTTTGAAGGTGAAGGTGATTTTGTAGACATGTGTGCAAGACATGTTCTGAAATGCAAGTGTTGTTGTTTGGAGAGCACATCGGTTACGTGTCAGATGTGTAGCCAAGCAGTAATTTGTCGCCATAGCTGCAAATATTAGCCGGTAATGTGAAGTGTTGTCAGCTAAAGTCTGATGATGCAGACGACCGTATGGACGAAGTACCCAAGAGTACCGCTAGGCCGCGCCTCTTTAGCTCAGTGGTGGAGCACTGGTCTAATAAACCAGGAGTCGTAAGTTCCATCCTAACACGAGAAAGATGAATTTTGGAAATCAGTTGCGCGTCGTGGCCGTATAGCAAACAGTACCTGTGATGACGAACAATTAGCGACAGGCGTTTTCTTAAGAATTACTCTCAGATGCGATTAAGGCGAATGGCGCAGATAAAGCATTTGCCAAAGCGGTACAGCATAAGGTGGGACGAGGCAGTCTGAATTACATTTTATAGATGTATTTCTCACATATCTCAGAGCCTCTCGCGATATTCGCCGCCGCCGCCGCCGCCGCCGCTGCTTCTGCAGAAGTAGCAAATGGCAATCGTAGCAAATGCGGCGAGGGACGCCCTGCCTTCGATTCCGAATGCACAAAGTGTGTGGTCTTGTTTCTCAGTCTATATTTGGTCGGTCTCGTCAGAGGTTGAATGTAACGAATGGGTTGGAAAGAGCAAGGGGCAGCGGCTGTGTAGAACGAAAACACAAATCCTCAGGGGTGTGAGCGTTTCGAGATGAGTCGTATACATGTAAATGTTGGTCGTCAGTGACCGTGTGGCCTAATGGATAAGGTGTCGGACTTCGGATCTGAAGATTACAGGTTCGAATGCTGTCACGCTTGTATTTTTCCAGTTCTGAAAAAGAAACATAACGTTTTAATGTAGCAATTGAGCAGTACGAAACCGTCTGAATGTTGCTGTTGACCATTTTTTGCTTGGAGATGCTCTTGAGCTTGAAACACACACAACAAGACCGGTGTTAACTAGCGAAATGGTCGGCAGAGTGCCGACACAGCGAGTTCTGACTATCACTTGCACATCTAAAACAACGTCGGAAAGTAACTCGTTCGGCTTTTCAGTCACATAAAGTATGTGTGTTAATTTTGACGCCACTAGCTCTGCATGTTGTCATGCAATTTCTTTACCTCTCAGAAATGATTATGACATAAAAGTGAAGTACGTGACGAGTGTGACGTTAGGAAAACATTAGGCATCATGGAGAGTTTCTATATGGGACCACCCAACCCAAACGAGTACTGTATGACGTGCTACCTGGCAGGTATTAACCGAGGTAGCCGGCTAGCTCAGTCGGTAGAGCGTCAGACTCTTAATCCCAGGGTCGTGGGTTCGAGCCAGACGCTGGGCGGAACGGAATTTTGTTCCGCTGCAGGTGTAAATTACCGTTTTTCTGATTAACGAGATTTAATGGAAATAGCAACTTTAAACTTTGCCTACGTCTCTGTCAGTCGCAAGGAAACTGTATTTGAAGGTGAAGGTGATTTTGTAGATATGTGTGAAAGACATGTTCTGAAATGCAAGTGTTGTTGTTTGGAGAGCACATCGGTTACGTGTCAGATGTGTAGCCAAGCAGTAATTTGTCGCCATAGCTGCAAATATTAGCCGGTAATATGAAGTGTTGTCAGCTAAAGTCTGATGATGCAGACGACCGTATGGACGAAGTACCCAAGAGTACCGCTAGGCCGCGCCTCTTTAGCTCAGTGGTGGAGCACTGGTCTAATAAACCAGTAGTCGTAAGTTTCATCCTAACACGAGGAAGATGAATTTTGGAAATCAGTTGCGCGTCGTGGCCGTATAGCAAACAGTACCTGTGATGACGAACAATTAGCGACAGGCGTTTTCTTAAGAATTACTCTCAGATGCGATTAAGGCGAATGGCGCAGATAAAGCATTTGCCAAAGCGGTACAGCATAAGGTGGGACGAGGCAGTCTGAATTACATTTTATAGATGTATTTCTCACATATCTCAGAGCCTCTCGCGATATTCGTCGTCGTCGTCGTCGTCGTCGTCGTCGTCGTCGTCGCCGCCGCCGCCGCCGCTTCTGCAGAAGTAGCAAATGGCAATCGTAGCAAATGCGGCGAGGGACGCCCTGCCTTCGATTCCGAATGCACAAAGTGTGTGGTCTTGTTTCTCAGTCTATATTTGGTCGGTCTCGTCAGAGGTTGAATGTAACGAATGGGTGGGAAAGAGCAAGGGGCAGCGGCTGTGTAGAACGAAAACACAAATCCTCAGGGGTGTGAGCGTTTCGAGATGAGTCGTATACATGTAAATGTTGGTCGTCAGTGACCGTGTGGCCTAATGGATAAGGCGTCGGACTTCGGATCTGAAGATTACAGGTTCGAATGCTGTCACGCTTGTATTTTTCCAGTTCTGAAAAAGAAACATAACGTTTTAATGTAGCAATTGAGCAGTACGAAACCGTCTGAATGTTGCTGTTGACCATTTTTTGCTTGGAGATGCTCTTGAGCTTGAAACACACACAACAAGACCGGTGTTAACTAGCGAAATGGTCGGCAGAGTGCCGACACAGCGAGTTCTGACTATCACTTGCACATCTAAAACAACGTCGGAAAGTAACTCGTTCGGCTTTTCAGTCACATAAAGTATGTGTGTTAATTTTGACGCCACTAGCTCTGCATGTTGTCATGCAATTTCTTTACCTCTCAGAAATGATTATGACATAAAAGTGAAGTACGTGACGAGTGTGACGTTAGGAAAACATTAGGCATCATGGAGAGATTCTGTATGGGACCACCCAACCCAAACGAGTACTGTGTGACGTGCTACCTGGCAGGTATTCACCGAGGTAGCCGGCTAGCTCAGTCGGTAGAGCGTCAGACTCTTAATCCCAGGGTCGTGGGTTCGAGCCAGACGCTGGGCGGAACGGAATTTTTTTCCGCTGCAGGTGTAAATTACCGTTTTTCTGATTAACGAGATTTAATGGAAATAGCAACTTTAAACTTTGCCTACGTCTCTGTCAGTCGCAAGGAAACTGTTTTTGAAGGTGAAGGTGATTTTGTAGACATGTGTGCAAGACATGTTCTGAAATGCAAGTGTTGTTGTTTGGAGAGCACATCGGTTACGTGTCAGATGTGTAGCCAAGCAGTAATTTGTCGCCATAGCTGCAAATATTAGCCGGTAATATGAAGTGTTGTCAGCTAAAGTCTGATGATGCAGACGACCGTATGGACGAAGTACCCAAGAGTACCGCTAGGCCGCGCCTCTTTAGCTCAGTGGTGGAGCACTGGTCTAATAAACCAGGAGTCGTAAGTTCCATCCTAACACGAGAAAGATGAATTTTGGAAATCAGTTGCGCGTCGTGGCCGTATAGCAAACAGTACCTGTGATGACGAACAATTAGCGACAGGCGTTTTCTTAAGAATTACTCTCAGATGCGATTAAGGCGAATGGCGCAGATAAAGCATTTGCCAAAGCGGTACAGCATAAGGTGGGACGAGGCAGTCTGAATTACATTTTATAGATGTATTTCTCACATATCTCAGAGCCTCTCGCGATATTCGCCGCCGCCGCCGCCGCCGCCGCCGCTGCTTCTGCAGAAGTAGCAAATGGCAATCGTAGCAAATGCGGCGAGGGACGCCCTGCCTTCGATTCCGAATGCACAAAGTGTGTGGTCTTGTTTCTCAGTCTATATTTGGTCGGTCTCGTCAGAGGTTGAATGTAACGAATGGGTTGGAAAGAGCAAGGGGCAGCGGCTGTGTAGAACGAAAACACAAATCCTCAGGGGTGTGAGCGTTTCGAGATGATTCGTATACATGTAAATGTTGGTCGTCAGTGACCGTGTGGCCTAATGGATAAGGTGTCGGACTTCGGATCTGAAGATTACAGGTTCGAATGCTGTCACGCTTGTATTTTTCCAGTTCTGAAAAAGAAACATAACGTTTTAATGTAGCAATTGAGCAGTACGAAACCGTCTGAATGTTGCTGTTGACCATTTTTTGCTTGGAGATGCTCTTGAGCTTGAAACACACACAACAAGACCGGTGTTAACTAGCGAAATGGTCGGCAGAGTGCCGACACAGCGAGTTCTGACTATCACTTGCACATCTAAAACAACGTCGGAAAGTAAGTCGTTCGGCTTTTCAGTCACATAAAGTATGTGTGTTAATTTTGACGCCACTAGCTCTGCATGTTGTCATGCAATTTCTTTACCTCTCAGAAATGATTATGACATAAAAGTGAAGTACGTGACTAGTGTGACGTTAGGAAAACATTAGGCATCATGGAGAGATTCTATATGGGACCACCCAACCCAAACGAGTACTGTATGACGTGCTACCCGGCAGGTATTCACCGAGGTAGCCGGCTAGCTCAGTCGGTAGAGCGTCAGACTCTTAATCCCAGGGTCGTGGGTTCGAGCCAGACGCTGGGCGGAACGGAATTTTGTTCCGCTGCAGGTGTAAATTACCGTTTTTCTGATTAACGAGATTTAATGGAAATAGCAACTTTAAACTTTGCCTACGTCTCTGTCAGTCGCAAGGAAACTGTATTTGAAGGTGAAGGTGATTTTGTAGATATGTGTGAAAGACATGTTCTGAAATGCAAGTGTTGTTGTTTGGAGAGCACATCGGTTACGTGTCAGATGTGTAGCCAAGCAGTAATTTGTCGCCATAGCTGCAAATATTAGCCGGTAATATGAAGTGTTGTCAGCTAAAGTCTGATGATGCAGACGACCGTATGGACGAAGTACCCAAGAGTACCGCTAGGCCGCGCCTCTTTAGCTCAGTGGTGGAGCACTGGTCTAATAAACCAGGAGTCGTAAGTTCCATCCTAACACGAGAAAGATGAATTTTGGAAATCAGTTGCGCGTCGTGGCCGTATAGCAAACAGTACCTGTGATGACGAACAATTAGCGACAGGCGTTTTCTTAAGAATTACTCTCAGATGCGATTAAGGCGAATGGCGCAGATAAAGCATTTGCCAAAGCGGTACAGCATACGGTGGGACGAGGCAGTCTGAATTACATTTTATAGATGTATTTCTCACAAATCTCAGAGCCTCTCGCGATATTCGTCGTCGTCGTCGTCGTCGCCGCCGCCGCCGCCGCTTCTGCAGAAGTAGCAAATGGCAACCGTAGCAAATGCGGCGAGGGACGCCCTGCCTTCGATTCCGAATGCACAAAGTGTGTGGTCTTGTTTCTCAGTCTATATTTGGTCGGTCTCGTCAGAGGTTGAATGTAACGAATGGGTGGGAAAGAGCAAGGGGCAGCGGCTGTGTAGAACGAAAACACAAATCCTCAGGGGTGTGAGCGTTCCGAGATGAGTCGTATACATGTAAATGTTGGTCGTCAGTGACCGTGTGGCCTAATGGATAAGGCGTCGGACTTCGGATCTGAAGATTACAGCTTCGAATGCTGTCACGCTTCTATTTTTCCAGTTCTGAAAAAGAAACATAACGTTTTAATGTAGCAATTGAGCAGTACGAAACCGTCTGAATGTTGCTGTTGACCATTTTTTGCTTGGAGATGCTCTTGAGCTTGAAACACACACAACAAGACCGGTGTTAACTAGCGAAATGGTCGGCAGAGTGCCGACACAGCGAGTTCTGACTATCACTTGCACATCTAAAACAACGTCGGAAAGTAACTCGTTCGGCTTGTCAGTCACATAAAGTATGTGTGTTAATTTTGACGCCACTAGCTCTGCATGTTGTCATGCAATTTCTTTACCTCTCAGAAATGATTATGACATAAAAGTGAAGTACGTGACGAGTGTGACGTTAGGAAAACATTAGGCATCATGGAGAGATTCTGTATGGGACCACCCAACCCAAACGAGTACTGTGTGACGTGCTACCTGGCAGGTATTCACCGAGGTAGCCGGCTAGCTCAGTCGGTAGAGCGTCAGACTCTTAATCCCAGGGTCGTGGGTTCGAGCCAGACGCTGGGCGGAACGGAATTTTGTTCCGCTGCAGGTGTAAATTACCGTTTTTCTGATTAACGAGATTTAATGGAAATAGCAACTTTAAACTTTGCCTACGTCTCTGTCAGTCGCAAGGAAACTGTATTTGAAGGTGAAGGTGATTTTGTAGATATGTGTGAAAGACATGTTCTGAAATGCAAGTGTTGTTGTTTGGAGAGCACATCGGTTACGTGTCAGATGTGTAGCCAAGCAGTAATTTGTCGCCATAGCTGCAAATATTAGCCGGTAATATAAAGTGTTGTCAGCTAAAGTCTGATGATGCAGACGACCGTATGGACGAAGTACCCAAGAGTACCGCTAGGCCGCGCCTCTTTAGCTCAGTGGTGGAGCACTGGTCTAATAAACCAGGAGTCGTAAGTTCCATCCTAACACGAGAAAGATGAATTTTGGAAATCAGTTGCGCGTCGTGGCCGTATAGCAAACAGTACCTGTGATGACGAACAATTAGCGACAGGCGTTTTCTTAAGAATTACTCTCAGATGCGATTAAGGCGAATGGCGCAGATAAAGCATTTGCCAAAGCGGTACAGCATAAGGTGGGACGAGGCAGTCTGAATTACATTTTATAGATGTATTTCTCACATATCTCAGAGCCTCTCGCGATATTCGTCGTCGTCGTCGTCGTCGTCGCCGCCGCCGCCGCCGCCGCCACCGCCGCTTCTGCAGAAGTAGCAAATGGCAATCGTAGCAAATGCGGCGAGGGACGCCCTGCCTTCGATTCCGAATGCACAAAGTGTGTGGTCTTGTTTCTCAGTCTATATTTGGTCGGTCTCGTCAGAGGTTGAATGTAACGAATGGGTGGGAAAGACCAAGGGGCAGCGGCTGTGTAGAACAAAAACACAAATCCTCAGGGGTGTGAGCGTTTCGAGATGAGTCGTATACATGTAAATGTTGGTCGTCAGTGACCGTCTGGCCTAATGGATAAGGCGTCGGACTTCGGATCTGAAGATTACAGGTTCGAATGCTGTCACGCTTGTATTTTTCCAGTTCTGAAAAAGAAACATAACGTTTTAATGTAACAATTGAGCAGTACGAAACCGTCTGAATGTTGCTGTTGACCATTTTTTGCTTGGAGATGCTCTTGAGCTTGAAACACACACAACAAGACCGGTGTTAACTAGCGAAATGGTCGGCAGAGTGCCGACACAGCGAGTTCTGACTATCACTTGCACATCTAAAACAACGTCGGAAAGTAACTCGTTCGGCTTTTCAGTCACATAAAGTATGTGTGTTAATTTTGACGCCACTAGCTCTGCATGTTGTCATGCAATTTCTTTACCTCTCAGAAATGATTATGACATAAAAGTGAAGTACGTGACGAGTGTGACGTTAGGAAAACTTTAGGCATCATGGAGAGATTCTATATGGGACCACCCAACCCAAACGAGTACTGTATGACGTGCTACCTGGCAGGTATTCACCGAGGTAGCCGGCTAGCACAGTCGGTAGAGCGTCAGACTTTTAACCCAGGGTCGTGGGTTCGAGCCAGACGCTGGGCGGAACGGAATTTTGTTCCGCTGCAGGTGTAAATTACCGTTTTTCTGATTAACGAGATTTAATGGAAATAGCAACTTTAAACTTTGCCTACGTCTCTGTCAGTCGCAAGGAAACTGTATTTGAAGGTGAAGGTGATTTTGTAGATATGTGTGAAAGACATGTTCTGAAATGCAAGTGTTGTTGTTTGGAGAGCACATCGGTTACGTGTCAGATGTGTAGCCAAGCAGTAATTTGTCGAAATAGCTGCAAATATTAGCCGGTAATATGAAGTGTTGTCAGCTAAAGTCTGATGATGCAGACGACCGTAAGGACGAAGTACCCAAGAGTACCGCTAGGCCGCGCCTCTTTAGCTCAGTGGTAGAGCACTGGTCTAATAAACCAGGGGTCGTAAGTTCCATCCTCACAGGAGAAAGATGAATTTTGGAAATCAGTTGCGCGTCGTGGCCGCATAGCAAACAGTACCTGTGATGACGAACAATTAGCGACAGGCTTTTTTTTTAGAATTACTCTCAGATGCGATTAAGGCGAATGGCGCAGATAAAGCATTTGCCAAAGCTGTACAGCATAAGGCGGGACGAGGCAGTCTGAATTACCTTTTATAGATGTATTTCTCACATATCTCAGAGCCTCTCGCGATATTCGTCGTCGTCGCCGCCGCCGCCGCCGCTTCTGCAGAAGTAGCAAATGGCAATCGTAGCAAATGCGGCGAGGGACGCCCTGCCTTCGATTCCGAATGCACAAAGTGTGTGGTCTTGTTTCTCAGTCTATATTTGGTCGGTCTCGTCAGAGGTTGAATGTAACGAATGGGTGGGAAAGAGCAAGGGGCAGCGGCTGTGTAGAACGAAAACACAAATCCTCAGGGGTGTGAGCGTTTCGAGATGAGACGTATACATGTAAATGTTGGTCGTCATTGACCGTGAGGCCTAATGGATATGGCGTCGGACTTCGGATCTGAAGATTACAGGTTCGAATGCTGTCACGCTTGCATTTTTCCAGTTCTGAAAAAGAAACATAACGCTTTAATGTAGCAATTGAGCAGTACGAAACCGTCTGAATGTTGCTGTTGACCATTTTTTGCTTGGAGATGCTCTTGAGCTTGAAACTCACACAACAAGACCGGTGTTAACTAGCGAAATGGTCGGCAGAGTGCCGACACAGCGAGTTCTGACTATCACTTGCACATCTAAAACAACGTCGGAAAGTAACTCGTTCGGCTTTTCAGTCACATAAAGTATGTGTGTTAATTTTGACGCCACTAGCTCTGCATGTTGTCATGCAATTTCTTTACCTCTCAGAAATGACTATGACATAAAAGTGAAGTACGTGACGAGTGTGACGTTAGGAAAACATTAGGCATCATGGAGAGATTCCGTATGGGACCACCCAACCCAAACGAGTACTGTGTGACGTGCCACCTGGCAGGTTTTCACCGAGGTAGCCGGCTAGCTCAGTCGGTAGAGTGTCAGACTCTTAATCCCAGGGTCGTGGGTTCGAGCCAGACGCTGGGCGGAACGGAATTTTGTTCCGCTGCAGGTGTAAATTACCGTTTTTCTGATTAACGAGATTTAATGGAAATAGCAACTTTAAACTTTGCCTACGTCTCTGTCAGTCGCAAGGAAACTGTATTTGAAGGTGAAGGTGATTTTGTAGATATGTGTGAAAGACATGTTCTGAAATGCAAGTGTTGTTGTTTGGAGAGCACATCGGTTACGTGTCAGATGTGTAGCCAAGCAGTAATTTGTCGAAATAGCTGCAAATATTAGCCGGTAATATGAAGTGTTGTCAGCTAAAGTCTGATGATGCAGACGACCGTAAGGACGAAGTACCCAAGAGTACCGCTAGGCCGCGCCTCTTTAGCTCAGTGGTAGAACACTGGTCTAATAAACCAGGGGTCGTAAGTTCCATCCTCACAGGAGAAAGATGAATTTTGGAAATCAGTTGCGCGTCGTGGCCGTATAGCAAACAGTACCTGTGATGACGAACAATTAGCGACAGGCGTTTTTTTAAGAATTACTCTCAGATGCGATTAAGGCGAATGGCGCAGATAAAGCATTTGCCAAAGCGGTACAGCATAAGGTGGGACGAGGCAGTCTGAATTACATTTTATAGATGTATTTCTCACATATCTCAGAGCCTCTCGCGATATTCGTCGTCGTCGTCGTCGCCGCCGCCGCCGCCGCTTCTGCAGAAGTAGCAAATGGCAATCGTAGCAAATGCGGCGAGGGACGCCCTGCCTTCGATTCCGAATGCACAAAGTGTGTGGTCTTGTTTCTCAGTCTATATTTGGTCGGTCTCGTCAGAGGTTGAATGTAACGAATGGGTGGGAAAGAGCAAGGGGCCGCGGCTGTGTAGAACGAAAACACAAATCCTCAGGGGTGTGAGCGTTTCGAGATTAGTCGTATACATGTAAATGTTGGTCGTCAGTGACCGTGTGGCCTAATGGATAAGGCGTCGGACTTCGGATCTGAAGATTACAGGTTCGAATGCTGTCACGCTTGTATTTTTCCAGTTCTGAAAAAGAAACATAACGCTTTAATGTAGCAATTGAGCAGTACGAAACCGTCTGAATGTTGCTGTTGACCATTTTTTGCTTGGAGATGCTCTTGAGCTTGAAACTCACACAACAAGACCGGTGTTAACTAGCGAAATGGTCGGCAGAGTGCCGACACAGCGAGTTCTGACTATCACTTGCACATCTAAAACAACGTCGGAAAGTAACTCGTTCGGCTTTTCAGTCACATAAAGTATGTGTGTTAATTTTGACGCCACTAGCTCTGCATGTTGTCATGCAATTTCTTTACCTCTCAGAAATGATTATGACATAAAAGTGAAGTACGTGACGAGTGTGACGTTAGGAAAACATTAGGCATCATGGAGAGATTCCGTATGGGACCACCCAACCCAAACGAGTACTGTGTGACGTGCTACCTGGCAGGTTTTCATCGAGGTAGCCGGCTAGCTCAGTCGGTAGAGCGTCAGACTCTTAATCCCAGGGTCGTGGGTTCGAGCCAGACGCTGGGCGTAACGGAATTTTGTTCCGCTGCAGGTGTAAATTAGCGTTTTTCTGATTAACGAGATTTAATGGAAATAGCAACTTTAAACTTTGCCTACGTCTCTGTCAGTCGCAAGGAAACTGTATTTGAAGGTGAAGGTGATTTTGTAGATATGTGTGAAAGACATGTTCTGAAATGCAAGTGTTGTTGTTTGGAGAGCACATCGGTTACGTGTCAGATGTGTAGCCAAGCAGTAATTTGTCGAAATAGCTGCAAATATTAGCCGGTAATATGAAGTGTTGTCAGCTAAAGTGTGATGATGCAGACGACCGTAAGGACGAAGTACCCAAGAGTACCGCTAGGCCGCGCCTCTTTAGCTCAGTGGTAGAGCACTGGTCTAATAAACCAGGGGTCGTAAGTTCCATCCTCACAGGAGAAAGATGAATTTTGGAAATCAGTTGCGCGTCGTGGCCGTATAGCAAACAGTACCTGTGATGACGAACAATTAGCGACAGGCGTTTTTTTAAGAATTACTCTCAGATGCGATTAAGGGGAATGGCGCAGATAAAGCATTTGCCAAAGCGGTACAGCATAAGGTGGGACGAGGCAGTCTGAATTACATTTTATAGATGTATTTCTCACATATCTCAGAGCCTCTCGCGATATTCGTCGTCGTCGTCGTCGTCGTCGCCGCCGCCGCCGCCGCTTCTGCAGAAGTAGCAAATGGCAATCGTAGCAAATGCGGCGAGGGACGCCCTGCCTTCGATTCCGAATGCACAAAGTGTGTGGTCTTGTTTCTCAGTCTATATTTGGTCGGTCTCGTCAGAGGTTGAATGTAACGAATGGGTGGGAAAGAGCAAGGGGCAGCGGCTGTGTAGAACGAAAACACAAATCCTCAGGGGTGTGAGCGTTTCGAGATGAGTCGTATACATGTAAATGTTGGTCGTCTGTGACCGTGTGGCCTAATGGACAAGTCGTCGGACTTCGGATCTGAAGATTACAGGTTCGAATGCTGTCACGCTTGTATTTTTCCAGTTCTGAAAAAGAAACATAACGTTTTAATGTAGCAATTGAGCAGTACGAAACCGTCTGAATGTTGCTGTTGACCATTTTTTGCTTGGAGATGCTCTTGAGCTTGAAACACACACAACAAGACCGGTGTTAACTAGCGAAATGGTCGGCAGAGTGCCGACACAGCGAGTTCTGACTATCACTTGCACATCTAAAACAACGTCGGAAAGTAACTCGTTCGGCTTTTCAGTCACATAAAGTATGTGTGTTAATTTTGACGCCACTAGCTCTGCATGTTGTCATGCAATTTCTTTACCTCTCACAAATGATTATGACATAAAAGTGAAGTACGTGACGAGTGTGACGTTAGGAAAACATTAGGCATCATGGAGAGATTCTATATGGGACCACCCAACCCAAACGAGTACTGTATGACGTGCTACCAGGCAGGTATTCACCGAGGTAGCCGGCTAGCTCAGTCGGTAGAGCGTCAGACTCTTAATCCCAGGGTCGTGGTTTCGAGCCAGACGCTGGGCGGAACGGAATTTTGTTCCGCTGCAGGTGTAAATTACCGTTTTTCTGATTAACGAGATTTAATGGAAATAGCAACTTTAAACTTTGCCTACGTCTCTGTCAGTCGCAAGGAAACTGTATTTGAAGGTGAAGGTGATTTTGTAGATATGTGTGAAAGACATGTTCTGAAATGCAAGTGTTGTTGTTTGGAGAGCACATCGGTTACGTGTCAGATGTGTAGCCAAGCAGTAATTTGTCGAAATAGCTGCAAATATTTGCCGGTAATATGAAGTGTTGTCAGCTAAAGTCTGATGATGCAGACGACCGTAAGGACGAAGTACCCAAGAGTACCGCTAGGCCGCGCCTCTTTAGCTCAGTGGTAGAGCACTGGTCTAATAACCCAGGGGTCGTAAGTTCCATCCTCACAGGAGAAACATGAATTTTGGAAATCAGTTGCGCGTCGTGGCCGTATAGCAAACAGTACCTGTGATGACGAACAATTAGCGACAGGCGTTTTTTTAAGAATTACTCTCAGATGCGATTAAGGGGAATGGCGCAGATAAAGCATTTGCCAAAGCGGTACAGCATAAGGTGGGACGAGGCAGTCTGAATTACATTTTATAGATGTATTTCTCACATATCTCAGAGCCTCTCGCGATATTCGTCGTCGTCGTCGTCGTCGTCGTCGCCGCCGCCGCCGCCGCTTCTGCAGAAGTAGCAAATGGCAATCGTAGCAAATGCGGCGAGGGACGCCCTGCCTTCGATTCCGAATGCACAAAGTGTGTGGTCTTGTTTCTCAGTCTATATTTGGTCGGTCTCGTCAGAGGTTGAATGTAACGAATGGGTGGGAAAGAGCAAGGGGCAGAGGCTGTGTAGAACGAAAACACAAATCCTCAGGGGTGTGAGCGTTTCGAGATGAGACGTATACATGTAAATGTTGGTCGTCAGTGACCGTGTGGCCTAATGGATAAGGCGTCGGACTTCGGATCTGAAGATTACAGGTTCGAATGCTGTCACGCTTGCATTTTTCAGTTCTGAAAAAGAAACATAACGCTTTAATGTAGCAATTGAGCAGTACGAAACCGTCTGAATGTTGCTGTTGACCATTTTTTGCTTGGAGATGCTCTTGAGCTTGAAACACACACAACAAGACCGGTGTTAACTAGCGAAATGGTCGGCAGAGTGCCGACACAGCGAGTTCTGACTATCACTTGCACATCTAAAACAACGTCGGAAAGTAACTCGTTCGGCTTTTCAGTCACATAAAGTATGTGTGTTAATTTTGACGCCACTAGCTCTGCATGTTGTCATGCAATTTCTTTACCTCTCAGAAATGATTATGACATAAAAGTGAAGTACGTGACGAGTGTGACGTTAGGAAAACATTAGGCATCATGGAGAGATTCTGTATGGGACCACCCAACCCAAACGAGTACTGTGTGACGTGCTACCTGGCACGTATTCACTGAGGTAGCCGGCAAGCTCAGTCGGTAGAGCGTCAGACTCTTAATCCCAGGGTCGTGGGTTCGAGCCAGACGCTGGGCGGAACGGAATTTTGTTCCGCTGCAGGTGTAAATTACCGTTTTTCTGATTAACGAGATTTAATGGAAATAGCAACTTTAAACTTTGCCTACGTCTCTGTCAGTCGCAAGGAAACTGTATTTGAAGGTGAAGGTGATTTTGTAGATATGTGTGAAAGACATGTTCTGAAATGCAAGTGTTGTTGTTTGGAGAGCACATCGGTTACGTGTCATATGTGTAGCCAAGCAGTAATTTGTCGAAATAGCTGCTAATATTAGCCGGTAATATGAAGTGTTGTCAGCTAAAGTCTGATGATGCAGACGACCGTAAGGACGAAGTACCCAAGAGTACCGCTAGGCCGCGCCTCTTTAGCTCAGTGGTAGAGCACTGGTCTAATAAACCAGGGGTCGTAAGTTCCATCCTCAAAGGAGAAAGATGAATTTTGGAAATCAGTTGCGCGTCGTGGCCGTATAGCAAACAGTACCTGTGATGACGAACAATTAGCGACAGGCGTTTTTTTAAGAATTACTCTCAGATGCGATTAAGGCGAATGGCGCAGATAAAGCATTTGCCAAAGCGGTACAGCAGAAGGTGGGACGAGGCAGTCTGAATTACATTTTATAGATGTATTTCTCACATATCTCAGAGCCTCTCGCGATATTCGTCGTCGTCGTCGTCGTCGCCGCCGCCGCCGCCGCTTCTGCAGAAGTAGCAAATGGCAATCGTAGCAAATGCGGCGAGGGACGCCCTGCCTTCGATTCCGAATGCACAAAGTGTGTGTTCTTGTTTCTCAGTCTATATTTGGTCGGTCTCGTCAGAGGTTGAATGTAACGAATGGGTGGGAAAGAGCAAGTGGCAGCGGCAGTGTAGAACGAAAACACAAATCCTCAGGGGTGTGAGCGTTTCGAGATGAGTCGTATACATGTAAATGTTGGTCGTCAGTGACCGTGTGGCCTAATGGATAAGGCGTCGGACTTCGGATCTGAAGATTACAGGTTCGAATGCTGTCACGCTTGTATTTTTCCAGTTCTGAAAAAGAAACATAACGTTTTAATGTAGCAATTGAGCAGTACGAAACCGTCTGAATGTTGCTGTTGACCATTTTTTGCTTGGAGATGCTCTTGAGCTTGAAACACACACAACAAGACCGGTGTTAACTAGCGAAATGGTCGGCAGAGTGCCGACACAGCGAGTTCTGACTATCACTTGCACATCTAAAACAACGTCGGAAAGTAACTCGTTCGGCTTTTCAGTCACATAAAGTATGTGTGTTAATTTTGACGCCACTAGCTCTGCATGTTGTCATGCAATTTCTTTACCTCTCAGAAATGATTATGACATAAAAGTGAAGTACGTGACGAGTGTGACGTTAGGAAAACTTTAGGCATCATGGAGAGATTCTATATGGGACCACCCAACCCAAACGAGTACTGTATGACGTGCTACCTGGCAGGTATTCACCGAGGTAGCCGGCTAGCACAGTCGGTAGAGCGTCAGACTTTTAACCCAGGGTCGTGGGTTCGAGCCAGACGCTGGGCGGAACGGAATTTTGTTCCGCTGCAGGTGTAAATTACCGTTTTTCTGATTAACGAGATTTAATGGAAATAGCAACTTTAAACTTTGCCTACGTCTCTGTCAGTCGCAAGGAAACTGTATTTGAAGGTGAAGGTGATTTTGTAGATATGTGTGAAAGACATGTTCTGAAATGCAAGTGTTGTTGTTTGGAGAGCACATCGGTTACGTGTCAGATGTGTAGCCAAGCAGTAATTTGTCGAAATAGCTGCAAATATTAGCCGGTAATATGAAGTGTTGTCAGCTAAAGTCTGATGATGCAGACGACCGTAAGGACGAAGTACCCAAGAGTACCGCTAGGCCGCGCCTCTTTAGCTCAGTGGTAGAGCACTGGTCTAATAAACCAGGGGTCGTAAGTTCCATCCTCACAGGAGAAAGATGAATTTTGGAAATCAGTTGCGCGTCGTGGCCGCATAGCAAACAGTACCTGTGATGACGAACAATTAGCGACAGGCTTTTTTTTTAGAATTACTCTCAGATGCGATTAAGGCGAATGGCGCAGATAAAGCATTTGCCAAAGCTGTACAGCATAAGGCGGGACGAGGCAGTCTGAATTACCTTTTATAGATGTATTTCTCACATATCTCAGAGCCTCTCGCGATATTCGTCGTCGTCGCCGCCGCCGCCGCCGCTTCTGCAGAAGTAGCAAATGGCAATCGTAGCAAATGCGGCGAGGGACGCCCTGCCTTCGATTCCGAATGCACAAAGTGTGTGGTCTTGTTTCTCAGTCTATATTTGGTCGGTCTCGTCAGAGGTTGAATGTAACGAATGGGTGGGAAAGAGCAAGGGGCAGCGGCTGTGTAGAACGAAAACACAAATCCTCAGGGGTGTGAGCGTTTCGAGATGAGACGTATACATGTAAATGTTGGTCGTCATTGACCGTGAGGCCTAATGGATATGGCGTCGGACTTCGGATCTGAAGATTACAGGTTCGAATGCTGTCACGCTTGCATTTTTCCAGTTCTGAAAAAGAAACATAACGCTTTAATGTAGCAATTGAGCAGTACGAAACCGTCTGAATGTTGCTGTTGACCATTTTTTGCTTGGAGATGCTCTTGAGCTTGAAACTCACACAACAAGACCGGTGTTAACTAGCGAAATGGTCGGCAGAGTGCCGACACAGCGAGTTCTGACTATCACTTGCACATCTAAAACAACGTCGGAAAGTAACTCGTTCGGCTTTTCAGTCACATAAAGTATGTGTGTTAATTTTGACGCCACTAGCTCTGCATGTTGTCATGCAATTTCTTTACCTCTCAGAAATGACTATGACATAAAAGTGAAGTACGTGACGAGTGTGACGTTAGGAAAACATTAGGCATCATGGAGAGATTCCGTATGGGACCACCCAACCCAAACGAGTACTGTGTGACGTGCCACCTGGCAGGTTTTCACCGAGGTAGCCGGCTAGCTCAGTCGGTAGAGTGTCAGACTCTTAATCCCAGGGTCGTGGGTTCGAGCCAGACGCTGGGCGGAACGGAATTTTGTTCCGCTGCAGGTGTAAATTACCGTTTTTCTGATTAACGAGATTTAATGGAAATAGCAACTTTAAACTTTGCCTACGTCTCTGTCAGTCGCAAGGAAACTGTATTTGAAGGTGAAGGTGATTTTGTAGATATGTGTGAAAGACATGTTCTGAAATGCAAGTGTTGTTGTTTGGAGAGCACATCGGTTACGTGTCAGATGTGTAGCCAAGCAGTAATTTGTCGAAATAGCTGCAAATATTAGCCGGTAATATGAAGTGTTGTCAGCTAAAGTCTGATGATGCAGACGACCGTAAGGACGAAGTACCCAAGAGTACCGCTAGGCCGCGCCTCTTTAGCTCAGTGGTAGAACACTGGTCTAATAAACCAGGGGTCGTAAGTTCCATCCTCACAGGAGAAAGATGAATTTTGGAAATCAGTTGCGCGTCGTGGCCGTATAGCAAACAGTACCTGTGATGACGAACAATTAGCGACAGGCGTTTTTTTAAGAATTACTCTCAGATGCGATTAAGGCGAATGGCGCAGATAAAGCATTTGCCAAAGCGGTACAGCATAAGGTGGGACGAGGCAGTCTGAATTACATTTTATAGATGTATTTCTCACATATCTCAGAGCCTCTCGCGATATTCGTCGTCGTCGTCGTCGCCGCCGCCGCCGCCGCTTCTGCAGAAGTAGCAAATGGCAATCGTAGCAAATGCGGCGAGGGACGCCCTGCCTTCGATTCCGAATGCACAAAGTGTGTGGTCTTGTTTCTCAGTCTATATTTGGTCGGTCTCGTCAGAGGTTGAATGTAACGAATGGGTGGGAAAGAGCAAGGGGCCGCGGCTGTGTAGAACGAAAACACAAATCCTCAGGGGTGTGAGCGTTTCGAGATTAGTCGTATACATGTAAATGTTGGTCGTCAGTGACCGTGTGGCCTAATGGATAAGGCGTCGGACTTCGGATCTGAAGATTACAGGTTCGAATGCTGTCACGCTTGTATTTTTCCAGTTCTGAAAAAGAAACATAACGCTTTAATGTAGCAATTGAGCAGTACGAAACCGTCTGAATGTTGCTGTTGACCATTTTTTGCTTGGAGATGCTCTTGAGCTTGAAACTCACACAACAAGACCGGTGTTAACTAGCGAAATGGTCGGCAGAGTGCCGACACAGCGAGTTCTGACTATCACTTGCACATCTAAAACAACGTCGGAAAGTAACTCGTTCGGCTTTTCAGTCACATAAAGTATGTGTGTTAATTTTGACGCCACTAGCTCTGCATGTTGTCATGCAATTTCTTTACCTCTCAGAAATGATTATGACATAAAAGTGAAGTACGTGACGAGTGTGACGTTAGGAAAACATTAGGCATCATGGAGAGATTCCGTATGGGACCACCCAACCCAAACGAGTACTGTGTGACGTGCTACCTGGCAGGTTTTCATCGAGGTAGCCGGCTAGCTCAGTCGGTAGAGCGTCAGACTCTTAATCCCAGGGTCGTGGGTTCGAGCCAGACGCTGGGCGTAACGGAATTTTGTTCCGCTGCAGGTGTAAATTAGCGTTTTTCTGATTAACGAGATTTAATGGAAATAGCAACTTTAAACTTTGCCTACGTCTCTGTCAGTCGCAAGGAAACTGTATTTGAAGGTGAAGGTGATTTTGTAGATATGTGTGAAAGACATGTTCTGAAATGCAAGTGTTGTTGTTTGGAGAGCACATCGGTTACGTGTCAGATGTGTAGCCAAGCAGTAATTTGTCGAAATAGCTGCAAATATTAGCCGGTAATATGAAGTGTTGTCAGCTAAAGTGTGATGATGCAGACGACCGTAAGGACGAAGTACCCAAGAGTACCGCTAGGCCGCGCCTCTTTAGCTCAGTGGTAGAGCACTGGTCTAATAAACCAGGGGTCGTAAGTTCCATCCTCACAGGAGAAAGATGAATTTTGGAAATCAGTTGCGCGTCGTGGCCGTATAGCAAACAGTACCTGTGATGACGAACAATTAGCGACAGGCGTTTTTTTAAGAATTACTCTCAGATGCGATTAAGGGGAATGGCGCAGATAAAGCATTTGCCAAAGCGGTACAGCATAAGGTGGGACGAGGCAGTCTGAATTACATTTTATAGATGTATTTCTCACATATCTCAGAGCCTCTCGCGATATTCGTCGTCGTCGTCGTCGTCGTCGCCGCCGCCGCCGCCGCTTCTGCAGAAGTAGCAAATGGCAATCGTAGCAAATGCGGCGAGGGACGCCCTGCCTTCGATTCCGAATGCACAAAGTGTGTGGTCTTGTTTCTCAGTCTATATTTGGTCGGTCTCGTCAGAGGTTGAATGTAACGAATGGGTGGGAAAGAGCAAGGGGCAGCGGCTGTGTAGAACGAAAACACAAATCCTCAGGGGTGTGAGCGTTTCGAGATGAGTCGTATACATGTAAATGTTGGTCGTCTGTGACCGTGTGGCCTAATGGACAAGTCGTCGGACTTCGGATCTGAAGATTACAGGTTCGAATGCTGTCACGCTTGTATTTTTCCAGTTCTGAAAAAGAAACATAACGTTTTAATGTAGCAATTGAGCAGTACGAAACCGTCTGAATGTTGCTGTTGACCATTTTTTGCTTGGAGATGCTCTTGAGCTTGAAACACACACAACAAGACCGGTGTTAACTAGCGAAATGGTCGGCAGAGTGCCGACACAGCGAGTTCTGACTATCACTTGCACATCTAAAACAACGTCGGAAAGTAACTCGTTCGGCTTTTCAGTCACATAAAGTATGTGTGTTAATTTTGACGCCACTAGCTCTGCATGTTGTCATGCAATTTCTTTACCTCTCACAAATGATTATGACATAAAAGTGAAGTACGTGACGAGTGTGACGTTAGGAAAACATTAGGCATCATGGAGAGATTCTATATGGGACCACCCAACCCAAACGAGTACTGTATGACGTGCTACCAGGCAGGTATTCACCGAGGTAGCCGGCTAGCTCAGTCGGTAGAGCGTCAGACTCTTAATCCCAGGGTCGTGGTTTCGAGCCAGACGCTGGGCGGAACGGAATTTTGTTCCGCTGCAGGTGTAAATTACCGTTTTTCTGATTAACGAGATTTAATGGAAATAGCAACTTTAAACTTTGCCTACGTCTCTGTCAGTCGCAAGGAAACTGTATTTGAAGGTGAAGGTGATTTTGTAGATATGTGTGAAAGACATGTTCTGAAATGCAAGTGTTGTTGTTTGGAGAGCACATCGGTTACGTGTCAGATGTGTAGCCAAGCAGTAATTTGTCGAAATAGCTGCAAATATTTGCCGGTAATATGAAGTGTTGTCAGCTAAAGTCTGATGATGCAGACGACCGTAAGGACGAAGTACCCAAGAGTACCGCTAGGCCGCGCCTCTTTAGCTCAGTGGTAGAGCACTGGTCTAATAACCCAGGGGTCGTAAGTTCCATCCTCACAGGAGAAACATGAATTTTGGAAATCAGTTGCGCGTCGTGGCCGTATAGCAAACAGTACCTGTGATGACGAACAATTAGCGACAGGCGTTTTTTTAAGAATTACTCTCAGATGCGATTAAGGGGAATGGCGCAGATAAAGCATTTGCCAAAGCGGTACAGCATAAGGTGGGACGAGGCAGTCTGAATTACATTTTATAGATGTATTTCTCACATATCTCAGAGCCTCTCGCGATATTCGTCGTCGTCGTCGTCGTCGTCGCCGCCGCCGCCGCCGCTTCTGCAGAAGTAGCAAATGGCAATCGTAGCAAATGCGGCGAGGGACGCCCTGCCTTCGATTCCGAATGCACAAAGTGTGTGGTCTTGTTTCTCAGTCTATATTTGGTCGGTCTCGTCAGAGGTTGAATGTAACGAATGGGTGGGAAAGAGCAAGGGGCAGAGGCTGTGTAGAACGAAAACACAAATCCTCAGGGGTGTGAGCGTTTCGAGATGAGACGTATACATGTAAATGTTGGTCGTCAGTGACCGTGTGGCCTAATGGATAAGGCGTCGGACTTCGGATCTGAAGATTACAGGTTCGAATGCTGTCACGCTTGCATTTTTCAGTTCTGAAAAAGAAACATAACGCTTTAATGTAGCAATTGAGCAGTACGAAACCGTCTGAATGTTGCTGTTGACCATTTTTTGCTTGGAGATGCTCTTGAGCTTGAAACACACACAACAAGACCGGTGTTAACTAGCGAAATGGTCGGCAGAGTGCCGACACAGCGAGTTCTGACTATCACTTGCACATCTAAAACAACGTCGGAAAGTAACTCGTTCGGCTTTTCAGTCACATAAAGTATGTGTGTTAATTTTGACGCCACTAGCTCTGCATGTTGTCATGCAATTTCTTTACCTCTCAGAAATGATTATGACATAAAAGTGAAGTACGTGACGAGTGTGACGTTAGGAAAACATTAGGCATCATGGAGAGATTCTGTATGGGACCACCCAACCCAAACGAGTACTGTGTGACGTGCTACCTGGCACGTATTCACTGAGGTAGCCGGCAAGCTCAGTCGGTAGAGCGTCAGACTCTTAATCCCAGGGTCGTGGGTTCGAGCCAGACGCTGGGCGGAACGGAATTTTGTTCCGCTGCAGGTGTAAATTACCGTTTTTCTGATTAACGAGATTTAATGGAAATAGCAACTTTAAACTTTGCCTACGTCTCTGTCAGTCGCAAGGAAACTGTATTTGAAGGTGAAGGTGATTTTGTAGATATGTGTGAAAGACATGTTCTGAAATGCAAGTGTTGTTGTTTGGAGAGCACATCGGTTACGTGTCATATGTGTAGCCAAGCAGTAATTTGTCGAAATAGCTGCTAATATTAGCCGGTAATATGAAGTGTTGTCAGCTAAAGTCTGATGATGCAGACGACCGTAAGGACGAAGTACCCAAGAGTACCGCTAGGCCGCGCCTCTTTAGCTCAGTGGTAGAGCACTGGTCTAATAAACCAGGGGTCGTAAGTTCCATCCTCAAAGGAGAAAGATGAATTTTGGAAATCAGTTGCGCGTCGTGGCCGTATAGCAAACAGTACCTGTGATGACGAACAATTAGCGACAGGCGTTTTTTTAAGAATTACTCTCAGATGCGATTAAGGCGAATGGCGCAGATAAAGCATTTGCCAAAGCGGTACAGCAGAAGGTGGGACGAGGCAGTCTGAATTACATTTTATAGATGTATTTCTCACATATCTCAGAGCCTCTCGCGATATTCGTCGTCGTCGTCGTCGTCGCCGCCGCCGCCGCCGCTTCTGCAGAAGTAGCAAATGGCAATCGTAGCAAATGCGGCGAGGGACGCCCTGCCTTCGATTCCGAATGCACAAAGTGTGTGGTCTTGTTTCTCAGTCTATATTTGGTCGGTCTCGTCAGAGGTTGAATGTAACGAATGGGTGGGAAAGAGCAAGGGGCAGCGGCTGTGTAGAACAAAAACACAAATCCTCAGGGGTGTGAGCGTTTCGAGATGATTCGTATACATGTAAATGTTGGTCGTCAGTGACCGTGTGGCCTAATGGATAAGGCGTCGGACTTCGGATCTGAAGATTACAGGTTCGAATGCTGTCACGCTTGTATTTTTCCAGTTCTGAAAAAGAAACATAACGTTTTAATGTAACAATTGAGCAGTACGAAACCGTCTGAATGTTGCTGTTGACCATTTTTTGCTTGGAGATGCTCTTGAGCTTGAAACACACACAACAAGACCGGTGTTAACTAGCGAAATGGTCGGCAGAGTGCCGACACAGCGAGTTCTGACTATCACTTGCACATCTAAAACAACGTCGGAAAGTAACTCGTTCGGCTTTTCAGTCACATAAAGTATGTGTGTTAATTTTGACGCCACTAGTTCTGCATGTTGTCATGCAATTTCTTTACCTCTCAGAAATGATTATGACATAAAAGTGAAGTACGTGACGAGTGTGACGTTAGGAAAACATTAGGCATCATGGAGAGATTCTATATGGGACCACCCAACCCAAACGAGTACTGTATGACGTGCTACCTGGCAGGTATTCAGCGAGGTAGCCGGCTAGCTCAGCCGGTAGAGCGTCAGACTTTTAATCCCAGGGTCTTGGGTTCGAGCCAGACGCTGGGCGGAACGGAATTTTGTTCCGCTGCAGGTGTAAATTACCGTTTTTCTGATTAACGAGATTTAATGGAAATAGCAACTTTAAACTTTGCCTACGTCTCTGTCAGTCGCAAGGAAACTGTATTTGAAGGTGAAGGTGATTTTGTAGATATGTGTGAAAGACATGTTCTGAAATGCAAGTGTTGTTGTTTGGAGAGCACATCGGTTACGTGTCAGATGTGTAGCCAAGCAGTAATTTGTCGAAATAGCTGCAAATATTAGCCGGTAATATGAAGTGTTGTCAGCTAAAGTCTGATGATGCAGACGACCGTAAGGACGAAGTACCCAAGAGTACCGCTAGGCCGCGCCTCTTTAGCTCAGTGGTAGAGCACTGGTCTAATAAACCAGGGGTCGTAAGTTCCATCCTCACAGGAGAAAGATGAATTTTGGAAATCAGTTGCGCGTCGTGGCCGCATAGCAAACAGTACCTGTGATGACGAACAATTAGCGACAGGCGTTTTTTTAAGAATTACTCTCAGATGCGATTCAGGCGAATGGCGCAGATAAAGCATTTGCCAAAGCTGTACAGCATAAGGCGGGACGAGGCAGTCTGAATTACCTTTTATAGATGTATTTCTCACATATCTCAGAGCCTCTCGCGATATTCGTCGTCGTCGCCGCCGCCGCCGCTTCTGCAGAAGTAGCAAATGGCAATCGTAGCAAATGCGGCGAGGGACGCCCTGCCTTCGATTCCGAATGCACAAAGTGTGTGGTCTTGTTTCTCAGTCTATATTTGGTCGGTCTCGTCAGAGGTTGAATGTAACGAATGGGTTGGAAAGAGCAAGGGGCAGCGGCTGTGTAGAACGAAAACACAAATCCTCAGGGGTGTGAGCGTTTCGAGATGAGTCGTATACATGTAAATGTTGGTCGTCAGTGACCGTGTGGCCTAATGGATAAGGTGTCGGACTTCGGATCTGAAGATTACAGGTTCGAATGCTGTCACGCTTGTATTTTTCCAGTTCTGAAAAAGAAACATAACGTTTTAATGTAGCAATTGAGCAGTACGAAACCGTCTGAATGTTGCTGTTGACCATTTTTTGCTTGGAGATGCTCTTGAGCTTGAAACACACACAACAAGACCGGTGTTAACTAGCGAAATGGCCGGCAGAGTGCCGACACAGCGAGTTCTGACTATCACTTGCACATCTAAAACAACGTCGGAAAGTAACTCGTTCGGTTTTTCAGTCACATAAAGTATGTGTGTTAATTTTGACGCCACTAGCTCTGCATGTTGTCATGCAATTTCTTTACCTCTCAGAAATGATTATGACATAAAAGTGAAGTACGTGACGAGTGTGACGTTAGGAAAACATTAGGCATCATGGAGAGATTCTATATGGGACCACCCAACCCAAACGAGTACTGTATGACGTGCTACCTGGCAGGTATTCACCGAGGTAGCCGGCTAGCTCAGTCGGTAGAGCGTCAGACTCTTAATCCCAGGGTCGTGGGTTCGAGCCAGACGCTGGGCGGAACGGAATTTTGTTCCGCTGCAGGTGTAAATTACCGTTTTTCTGATTAACGAGATTTAATGGAAATAGCAACTTTAAACTTTGCCTACGTCTCTGTCAGTCGCAAGGAAACTGTATTTGAAGGTGAAGGTGATTTTGTAGATATGTGTGAAAGACATGTTCTGAAATGCAAGTGTTGTTGTTTGGAGAGCACATCGGTTACGTGTCAGATGTGTAGCCAAGCAGTAATTTGTCGAAATAGCTGCAAATATTAGCCGGTAATATGAAGTGTTGTCAGCTAAAGTCTGATGATGCAGACGACCGTAAGGACGAAGTACCCAAGAGTACCGCTAGGCCGCGCCTCTTTAGCTCAGTGGTAGAGCACTGGTCTAATAAACCAGGGGTCGTAAGTTACATCCTCACAGGAGAAAGATGAATTTTGGAAATCAGTTGCGCGTCGTGGCCGTATAGAAAACAGTACCTGTGATGACGAACAATTAGCGACAGGCGTTTTTTTAAGAATTACTCTCAGATGCGATTAAGGCGAATGGCGCAGATAAAGCATTTGCCAAAGCGGTGCAGCATAAGGTGGGACGAGGCAGTCTGAATTACATTTTATAGATGTATTTCTCACATATCTCAGAGCCTCTCGCGATATTCGCCGCCGCCGCCGCCGCCGCTGCTTCTGCAGAAGTAGCAAATGGCAATCGTAGCAAATGCGGCGAGGGACGCCCTGCCTTCGATTCCGAATGCACAAAGTGTGTGGTCTTGTTTCTCAGTCTATATTTGGTCGGTCTCGTCAGAGGTTGAATGTAACGAATGGGTGGGAAAGAGCAAGGGGCAGCGGCTGTGTAGAACGAAAACACAAATCCTCAGGGGTGTGAGCGTTTCGAGATGAGTCGTATACATGTAAATGTTGGTCGTCAGTGACCGTGTGGCCTAATGGATAAGGCGTCGGACTTCGGATCTGAAGATTACAGGTTCGAATGCTGTCACGCTTGTATTTTTCCAGTTCTGAAAAAGAAACATAACGTTTTAATGTAACAATTGAGCAGTACGAAACCGTCTGAATGTTGCTGTTGACCATTTTTTGCTTGGAGATGCTCTTGAGCTTGAAACACACACAACAAGACCGGTGTTAACTAGCGAAATGGTCGGCAGAGTGCCGACACAGCGAGTTCTGACTATCACTTGCACATCTAAAACAACGTCGGAAAGTAACTCGTTCGGCTTTTCAGTCACATAAAGTATGTGTGTTAATTTTGACGCCACTAGCTCTGCATGTTGTCATGCAATTTCTTTACCTCTCAGAAATGATTATGACATAAAAGTGAAGTACGTGACGAGTGTGACGTTAGGAAAACATTAGGCATCATGGAGAGATTCTATATGGGACCACCCAACCCAAACGAGTACTGTATGACGTGCTACCTGGCAGGTATTCAGCGAGGTAGCCGGCTAGCTCAGCCGGTAGAGCGTCAGACTTTTAATCCCAGGGTCTTGGGTTCGAGCCAGACGCTGGGCGGAACGGAATTTTGTT
Organism: Schistocerca gregaria; assembly: GCF_023897955.1. Lineage (NCBI taxonomy): Eukaryota > Metazoa > Arthropoda > Insecta > Orthoptera > Acrididae > Schistocerca > Schistocerca gregaria. Next base: position 28,114,654 of record NC_064925.1, read on the forward strand.
CCGCTGCAGGTGTAAATTACCGTTTTTCTGATTAACGAGATTTAATGGAAATAGCAACTTTAAACTTTGCCTACGTCTCTGTCAGTCGCAAGGAAACTGTATTTGAAGGTGAAGGTGATTTTGTAGATATGTGTGAAAGACATGTTCTGAAATGCAAGTGTTGTTGTTTGGAGAGCACATCGGTTACGTGTCAGATGTGTAGCCAAGCAGTAATTTGTCGAAATAGCTGCAAATATTAGCCGGTAATATGAAGTGTTGTCAGCTAAAGTCTGATGATGCAGACGACCGTAAGGACGAAGTACCCAAGAGTACCGCTAGGCCGCGCCTCTTTAGCTCAGTGGTAGAGCACTGGTCTAATAAACCAGGGGTCGTAAGTTCCATCCTCACAGGAGAAAGATGAATTTTGGAAATCAGTTGCGCGTCGTGGCCGCATAGCAAACAGTACCTGTGATGACGAACAATTAGCGACAGGCGTTTTTTTAAGAATTACTCTCAGATGCGATTCAGGCGAATGGCGCAGATAAAGCATTTGCCAAAGCTGTACAGCATAAGGCGGGACGAGGCAGTCTGAATTACCTTTTATAGATGTATTTCTCACATATCTCAGAGCCTCTCGCGATATTCGTCGTCGTCGCCGCCGCCGCCGCTTCTGCAGAAGTAGCAAATGGCAATCGTAGCAAATGCGGCGAGGGACGCCCTGCCTTCGATTCCGAATGCACAAAGTGTGTGGTCTTGTTTCTCAGTCTATATTTGGTCGGTCTCGTCAGAGGTTGAATGTAACGAATGGGTTGGAAAGAGCAAGGGGCAGCGGCTGTGTAGAACGAAAACACAAATCCTCAGGGGTGTGAGCGTTTCGAGATGAGTCGTATACATGTAAATGTTGGTCGTCAGTGACCGTGTGGCCTAATGGATAAGGTGTCGGACTTCGGATCTGAAGATTACAGGTTCGAATGCTGTCACGCTTGTATTTTTCCAGTTCTGAAAAAGAAACATAACGTTTTAATGTAGCAATTGAGCAGTACGAAACCGTCTGAATGTTGCTGTTGACCATTTTTTGCTTGGAGATGCTCTTGAGCTTGAAACACACACAACAAGACCGGTGTTAACTAGCGAAATGGCCGGCAGAGTGCCGACACAGCGAGTTCTGACTATCACTTGCACATCTAAAACAACGTCGGAAAGTAACTCGTTCGGTTTTTCAGTCACATAAAGTATGTGTGTTAATTTTGACGCCACTAGCTCTGCATGTTGTCATGCAATTTCTTTACCTCTCAGAAATGATTATGACATAAAAGTGAAGTACGTGACGAGTGTGACGTTAGGAAAACATTAGGCATCATGGAGAGATTCTATATGGGACCACCCAACCCAAACGAGTACTGTATGACGTGCTACCTGGCAGGTATTCACCGAGGTAGCCGGCTAGCTCAGTCGGTAGAGCGTCAGACTCTTAATCCCAGGGTCGTGGGTTCGAGCCAGACGCTGGGCGGAACGGAATTTTGTTCCGCTGCAGGTGTAAATTACCGTTTTTCTGATTAACGAGATTTAATGGAAATAGCAACTTTAAACTTTGCCTACGTCTCTGTCAGTCGCAAGGAAACTGTATTTGAAGGTGAAGGTGATTTTGTAGATATGTGTGAAAGACATGTTCTGAAATGCAAGTGTTGTTGTTTGGAGAGCACATCGGTTACGTGTCAGATGTGTAGCCAAGCAGTAATTTGTCGAAATAGCTGCAAATATTAGCCGGTAATATGAAGTGTTGTCAGCTAAAGTCTGATGATGCAGACGACCGTAAGGACGAAGTACCCAAGAGTACCGCTAGGCCGCGCCTCTTTAGCTCAGTGGTAGAGCACTGGTCTAATAAACCAGGGGTCGTAAGTTACATCCTCACAGGAGAAAGATGAATTTTGGAAATCAGTTGCGCGTCGTGGCCGTATAGAAAACAGTACCTGTGATGACGAACAATTAGCGACAGGCGTTTTTTTAAGAATTACTCTCAGATGCGATTAAGGCGAATGGCGCAGATAAAGCATTTGCCAAAGCGGTGCAGCATAAGGTGGGACGAGGCAGTCTGAATTACATTTTATAGATGTATTTCTCACATATCTCAGAGCCTCTCGCGATATTCGCCGCCGCCGCCGCCGCCGCTGCTTCTGCAGAAGTAGCAAATGGCAATCGTAGCAAATGCGGCGAGGGACGCCCTGCCTTCGATTCCGAATGCACAAAGTGTGTGGTCTTGTTTCTCAGTCTATATTTGGTCGGTCTCGTCAGAGGTTGAATGTAACGAATGGGTGGGAAAGAGCAAGGGGCAGCGGCTGTGTAGAACGAAAACACAAATCCTCAGGGGTGTGAGCGTTTCGAGATGAGTCGTATACATGTAAATGTTGGTCGTCAGTGACCGTGTGGCCTAATGGATAAGGCGTCGGACTTCGGATCTGAAGATTACAGGTTCGAATGCTGTCACGCTTGTATTTTTCCAGTTCTGAAAAAGAAACATAACGTTTTAATGTAGCAATTGAGCAGTACGAAACCGTCTGAATGTTGCTGTTGACCATTTTTTGCTTGGAGATGCTCTTGAGCTTGAAACACACACAACAAGACCGGTGTTAACTAGCGAAATGGTCGGCAGAGTGTTGACACAGCGAGTTCTGACTATCACTTGCACATCTAAAACAACGTCGGAAAGTAACTCGTTCGGCTTTTCAGTCACATAAAGTATGTGTGTTAATTTTGACGCCACTAGCTCTGCATGTTGTCATGCAATTTCTTTACCTCTCAGAAATGATTATGACATAAAAGTGAAGTACGTGACGAGTGTGACGTTAGGAAAACATTAGGCATCATGGAGAGATTCTATATGGGACCACCCAACCCAAACGAGTACTGTATGACGTGCTACCAGGCAGGTATTCACCGAGGTAGCCGGCTAGCTCAGTCGGTAGAGCGTCAGACTCTTAATCCCAGGGTCGTGGGTTCGAGCCAGACGCTGGGCGTAACGGAATTTTGTTCCGCTGCAGGTGTAAATTAGCGTTTTTCTGATTAACGAGATTTAATGGAAATAGCAACTTTAAACTTTGCCTACGTCTCTGTCAGTCGCAAGGAAACTGTATTTGAAGGTGAAGGTGATTTTGTAGATATGTGTGAAAGACATGTTCTGAAATGCAAGTGTTGTTGTTGGGAGAGCACATCGGTTACGTGTCAGATGTGTAGCCAAGCAGTAATTTCTCGAAATAGCTGCAAATATTAGCCGGCAATATGAAGTGTTGTCAGCTAAAGTCTGATGATGCAGACGACCGTAAGGACGAAGTACCCAAGAGTACCGCTAGGCCGCGCCTCTTTAGCTCAGTGGTAGAGCACTGGTCTAATAAACCAGGGGTCGTAAGTTCCATCCTCACAGGAGAAAGATGAATTTTGGAAATCAGTTGCGCGTCGTGGCCGTATAGAAAACAGTACCTGTGATGACGAACAATTAGCGACAGGCGTTTTTTTAAGAATTACTCTCAGATGCGATTAAGGCGAATGGCGCAGATAAAGCATTTGCCAAAGCGGTGCAGCATAAGGTGGGACGAGGCAGTCTGAATTACATTTTATAGATGTATTTCTCACATATCTCAGAGCCTCTCGCGATATTCGCCGCCGCCGCCGCCGCCGCTGCTTCTGCAGAAGTAGCAAATGGCAATCGTAGCAAATGCGGCGAGGGACGCCCTGCCTTCGATTCCGAATGCACAAAGTGTGTGGTCTTGTTTCTCAGTCTATATTTGGTCGGTCTCGTCAGAGGTTGAATGTAACGAATGGGTGGGAAAGAGCAAGGGGCAGCGGCTGTGTAGAACGAAAACACAAATCCTCAGGGGTGTGAGCGTTTCGAGATGAGTCGTATACATGTAAATGTTGGTCGTCAGTGACCGTGTGGCCTAATGGATAAGGCGTCGGACTTCGGATCTGAAGATTACAGGTTCAAATGCTGTCACGCTTGTATTTTTCCAGTTCTGAAAAAGAAACATAACGTTTTAATGTAGCAATTGAGCAGTACGAAACCGTCTGAATGTTGCTGTTGACCATTTTTTGCTTGGAGATGCTCTTGAGCTTGAAACACACACAACAAGACCGGTGTTAACTAGCGAAATGGTCGGCAGAGTGCCGACACAGCGAGTTCTGACTATAACTTGCTCATCTAAAACAACGTCGGAAAGTAACTCGTTCGGCTTTTCAGTCACATAAAGTATGTGTGTTAATTTTGACGCCACTAGCTCTGCATGTTGTCATGCAATTTCTTTACCTCTCAGAAATGATTATGACATAAAAGTGAAGTACGTGACGAGTGTGACGTTAGGAAAACATTAGGCGTCATGGAGAGATTCTATATGGGACCACCCAACCCAAACGAGTACTGTATGACGTGCTACCTGGCAGGTATTCACCGAGGTAGCCGGCTAGCTCAGTCGGTAGAGCGTCAGACTCTTAATCCCAGTGTCGTGGGTTCGAGCCAGACGCTAGGCGGAACGGAATTTTGTTCCGCTGCAGGTGTAAATTACCGTTTTTCTGATTAACGAGATTTAATGGAAATAGCAACTTTAAACTTTGCCTACGTCTCTGTCAGTCGCAAGGAAACTGTATTTGAAGGTGAAGGTGATTTTGTAGATATGTGTGAAAGACATGTTCTGAAATGCAAGTGTTGTTGTTTGGAGAGCACATCGGTTACGTGTCAGATGTGTAGCCAAGCAGTAATTTGTCGAAATAGCTGCAAATATTAGTCGGTAATATGAAGTGTTGTCAGCTAAAGTCTGATGATGCAGACGACCGTAAGGACGAAGTATCCAAGAGTACCGCTAGGCCGCGCCTCTTTAGCTCAGTGGTAGAGCACTGGTCTAATAACCCAGGGGTCGTAAGTTCCATCCTCACAGGAGAAACATGAATTTTGGAAATCAGTTGCGCGTCGTGGCCGTATAGCAAACAGTACCTGTGATGACGAACAATTAGCGACAGGCGTTTTTTTAAGAATTACTCTCAGATGCGATTAAGGCGAATGGCGCAGATAAAGCATTTGCCAAAGCGGTACAGCATAAGGTGGGACGAGGCAGTCTGAATTACATTTTATAGTTGTATTTCTCACATATCTCAGAGCCTCTCGCGATATTCGCCGCCGCCGCCGCCGCCGCCGCCGCCGCTTCTGCAGAAGTAGCAAATGGCAATCGTAGCAAATGCGGCGAGGGACGCCCTGCCTTCGATTCCGAATGCACAAAGTGTGTGGTCTTGTTTCTCAGTCTATATTTGGTCGGTCTCGTCAGAGGTTGAATGTAACGAATGGGTGGGAAAGAGCAAGGGGCAGCGGCTGTGTAGAACGAAAACACAAATCCTCAGGGGTGTGAGCGTTTCGAGATGAGTCGTATACATGTAAATGTTGGTCGTCAGTGACCGTGTGGCCTAATGGATAAGGCGTCGGACTTCGGATCTGAAGATTACAGGTTCGAATGCTGTCACGCTTGTATTTTTCCAGTTCTGAAAAAGAAACATAACGTTTTAATGTAGCAATTGAGCAGTACGAAACCGTCTGAATGTTGCTGTTGACCATTTTTTGCTTGGAGATGCTCTTGAGCTTGAAACACACACAACAAGACCGGTGTTAACTAGCGAAATGGTCGGCAGAGTGCCGACACAGCGAGTTCTGACTATAACTTGCTCATCTAAAACAACGTCGGAAAGTAACTCGTTCGGCTTTTCAGTCACATAAAGTATGTGTGTTAATTTTGACGCCACTAACTCTGCATGTTGTCATGCAATTTCTTTACCTCTCAGAAATCATTATGACATAAAAGTGAAGTACGTGACGAGTGTGACGTTAGGAAAACATTAGGCATCATGGAGAGATTCTATATGGGACCACCCAACCCAAACGAGTACTGTATGACGTGCTACCTGGCAGGTATTCAGCGAGGTAGCCGGCTAGCTCAGCCGGTAGAGCGTCAGACTCTTAATCCCAGGGTCGTGGGTTCGAGCCAGACGCTGGGCGGAACGGAATTTTGTTCCGCTGCAGGTGTAAATTACCGTTTTTCTGATTAACGAGATTTAATGGAAATAGCAACTTTAAACTTTGCCTACGTCTCTGTCAGTCGCAAGGAAACTGTATTTGAAGGTGAAGGTGATTTTGTAGATATGTGTGAAAGACATGTTCTGAAATGCAAGTGTTGTTGTTTGGAGAGCACATAGGTTACGTGTCAGATGTGTAGCCAAGCAGTAATTTGTCGCCATAGCTGCAAATATTAGCCGGTAATATGAAGTGTTGTCAGCTAAAGTCTGATGATGCAGACGACCGTAAGGACGAAGTACCCAAGAGTACCGCTAGGCCGCGCCTCTTTAGCTCAGTGGTAGAGCACTGGTCTAATAAACCAGGGGTCGTAAGTTCCATCCTCACAGGAGAAAGATGAATTTTGGAAATCAGTTGCGCGTCGTGGCCGTATAGCAAACAGTACCTGTGATGACGAACAATTAGCGACAGGCGTTTTTTTAAGAATTACTCTCAGATGCGATTAAGGCGAATGGCGCAGATAAAGCATTTGCCAAAGCGGTACAGCATAAGGTGGGACGAGGCAGTCTGAATTACATTTTATAGATGTATTTCTCACATATCTCAGAGCCTCTCACGATATTCGTCGTCGTCGTCGTCGTCGCCGCCGCCGCCGCCGCTTCTGCAGAAGTAGCAAATGGCAATCGTAGCAAATGCGGCGAGGGACGCCCTGCCTTCGATTCCGAATGCACAAAGTGTGTGGTCTTGTTTCTCAGTCTATATTTGGTCGGTCTCGTCAGAGGTTGAATGTAACGAATGGGTGGGAAAGAGCAAGGGGCAGCGGCTGTGTAGAACAAAAACACAAATCCTCAGGGGTGTGAGCGTTTCGAGATGAGTCGTATACATGTAAATGTTGGTCGTCAGTGACCGTGTGGCCTAATGGATAAGGCGTCGGACTTCGGATCTGAAGATTACAGGTTCGAATGCTGTCACGCTTGTATTTTTCCAGTTCTGAAAAAGAAACATAACGTTTTAATGTAGCAATTGAGCAGTACGAAACCGTCTGAATGTTGCTGTTGACCATTTTTTGCTTGGAGATGCTCTTGAGCTTGAAACACACACAACAATACCGGTGTTAACTAGCGAAATGGTCGGCAGAGTGCCGACACAGCGAGTTCTGACTATCACTTGCACATCTAAAACTACGTCGGAAAGTAACTCGTTCGGCTTTTCAGTCACATAAAGTATGTGTGTTAATTTTGACGCCACTAGCTCTGCATGTTGTCATGCAATTTCTTTACCTCTCAGAAATGATTATGACATAAAAGTGAAGTACGTGACGAGTGTGACGTTAGGAAAACATTAGGCATCATGGAGAGATTCTATATGGGACCACCCAACCCAAACGAGTACTGTATGACGTGCTACCTGGCAGGTATTCACCGAGGTAGCCGGCTAGCTCAGTCGGTAGAGCGTCAGACTCTTAATCCCAGGGTCGTGGGTTCGAGCCAGACGCTGGGCGGAACGGAATTTTGTTCCGCTGCAGGTGTAAATTACCGTTTTTCTGATTAACGAGATTTAATGGAAATAGCAACTTTAAACTTTGCCTACGTCTCTGTCAGTCGCAAGGAAACTGTATTTGAAGGTGAAGGTGATTTTGTAGATATGTGTGAAAGACATGTTCTGAAATGCAAGTGTTGTTGTTTGGAGAGCACATCGGTTACGTGTCAGATGTGTAGCCAAGCAGTAATTTGTCGAAATAGCTGCAAATATTAGCCGGTAATATGAAGTGTTGTCAGCTAAAGTCTGATGATGCAGACGACCGTAAGGACGAAGTACCCAAGAGTACCGCTAGGCCGCGCCTCTTTAGCTCAGTGGTAGAGCACTGGTCTAATAAACCAGGGGTCGTAAGTTCCATCCTCACAGGAGAAAGATGAATTTTGGAAATCAGTTGCGCGTCGTGGCCGTATAGCAAACAGTACCTGTGATGACGAACAATTAGCGACAGGCGTTTTTTTAAGAATTACTCTCAGATGCGATTAAGGCGAATGGCGCAGATAAAGCATTTGCCAAAGCGGTACAGCATAAGGTGGGACGAGGCAGTCTGAATTACATTTTATAGATGTATTTCTCACATATCTCAGAGCCTCTCGCGATATTCGCCGTCGTCGCCGCCGCCGCCGCTTCTGCAGAAGTAGCAAATGGCAATCGTAGCAAATGCGGCGAGGGACGCCCTGCCTTCGATTCCGAATGCACAAAGTGTGTGGTCTTGTTTCTCAGTCTATATTTGGTCGGTCTCGTCAGAGGTTGAATGTAACGAATGGGTGGGAAAGAGCAAGGGGCAGCGGCTGTGTAGAACAAAAACACAAATCCTCAGGGGTGTGAGCGTTTCGAGATGAGTCGTATACATGTAAATGTTGGTCGTCAGTGACCGTGTGGCCTTATGGATAAGGCGTCGGACTTCGGATCTGAAGATTACAGGTTCGAATGCTGTCACGCTTGTATTTTTCCAGTTCTGAAAAAGAAACATAACGTTTTAATGTAGCAATTGAGCAGTACGAAACCGTCTGAATGTTGCTGTTGACCATTTTTTGCTTGGAGATGCTCTTGAGCTTGAAACACACACAACAAGACCGGTGTTAACTAGCGAAATGGTCGGCAGAGTGCCGACACAGCGAGTTCTGACTATCACTTGCACATCTAAAACAACGTCGGAAAGTAACTCGTTCGGCTTTTCAGTCACATAAAGTATGTGTGTTAATTTTGACGCCACTAGCTCTGCATGTTGTCATGCAATTTCTTTACCTCTCAGAAATGATTATGACATAAAAGTGAAGTACGTGACGAGTGTGACGTTAGGAAAACATTAGGCATCATGGAGAGATTCTATATGGGACCACCCAACCCAAACGAGTACTGTATGACGTGCTACCTGGCAGGTATTCACCGAGGTAGCCGGCTAGCTCAGTCGGTAGAGCGTCAGACTCTTAATCCCAGGGTCGTGGGTTCGAGCCAGACGCTGGGCGGAACGGAATTTTGTTCCGCTGCAGGTGTAAATTACCGTTTTTCTGATTAACGAGATTTAATGGAAATAGCAACTTTAAACTTTGCCTACGTCTCTGTCAGTCGCAAGGAAACTGTATTTGAAGGTGAAGGTGATTTTGTAGATATGTGTGAAAGACATGTTCTGAAATGCAAGTGTTGTTGTTTGGAGAGCACATCGGTTACGTGTCAGATGTGTAGCCAAGCAGTAATTTGTCGAAATAGCTGCAAATATTAGCCGGTAATATGAAGTGTTGTCAGCTAAAGTCTGATGATGCAGACGACCGTAAGGACGAAGTACCCAAGAGTACCGCTAGGCCGCGCCTCTTTAGCTCAGTGGTAGAGCACTGGTCTAATAAACCAGGGGTCGTAAGTTCCATCCTCACAGGAGAAAGATGAATTTTGGAAATCAGTTGCGCGTCGTGGCCGTATAGCAAACAGTACCTGTGATGACGAACAATTAGCGACAGGCGTTTTTTTAAGAATTACTCTCAGATGCGATTAAGGCGAATGGCGCAGATAAAGCATTTGCCAAAGCGGTACAGCATAAGGTGGGACGAGGCAGTCTGAATTACATTTTATAGATGTATTTCTCACATATCTCAGAGCCTCTCGCGATATTCGTCGTCGTCGTCGTCGCCGCCGCCGCCGCCGCTTCTGCAGAAGTAGCAAATGGCAATCGTAGCAAATGCAGCGAGGGACGCCCTGCCTTCGATTCCGAATGCACAAAGTGTGTGGTCTTGTTTCTCAGTCTATATTTGGTCGGTCTCGTCAGAGGTTGAATGTAACGAATGGGTGGGAAAGAGCAAGGGGCAGCGGCTGTGTAGAACAAAAACACAAATCCTCAGGGGTGTGAGCGTTTCGAGATGAGTCGTATACATGTAAATGTTGGTCGTCAGTGACCGTGTGGCCTAATAGATAAGGCGTCGGACTTTGGATCTGAAGATTACAGGTTCGAATGCTGTCACGCTTGTATTTTTCCAGTTCTGAAAAAGAAACATAACGTTTTAATGTAGCAATTGAGCAGTACGAAACCGTCTGAATGTTGCTGTTGACCATTTTTTGCTTGGAGATGCTCTTGAGCTTGAAACACACACAACAATACCGGTGTTAACTAGCGAAATGGTCGGCAGAGTGCCGACACAGCGAGTTCTGACTATCACTTGCACATCTAAAACTACGTCGGAAAGTAACTCGTTCGGCTTTTCAGTCACATAAAGTATGTGTGTTAATTTTGACGCCACTAGCTCTGCATGTTGTCATGCAATTTCTTTACCTCTCAGAAATGATTATGACATAAAAGTGAAGTACGTGACGAGTGTGACGTTAGGAAAACATTAGGCATCATGGAGAGATTCTGTATGGGACCACCCAACCCAAACGAGTACTGTGTGACGTGCTACCTGGCAGGTATTCACCGAGGTTGCCGGCTAGCTCAGTCGGTAGAACGTCAGACTCTTAATCCCAGGGTCGTGGGTTCGAGCCAGACGCTGGGCGGAACGGAATTTTGTTCCGCTGCAGGTGTAAATTAGCGTTTTTCTGATTAACGAGATTTAATGGAAATAGCAACTTTAAACTTTGCCTACGTCTCTGTCAGTCGCAAGGAAACTGTATTTGAAGGTGAAGGTGATTTTGTAGACATGTGTGAAAGACATGTTCTGAAATGCAAGTGTTGTTGTTTGGAGAGCACATCGGTTACGTGTCAGATGTGTAGCCAAGCAGTAATTTGTCGCCATAGCTGCAAATATTAGCCGGTAATATGAAGTGTTGTCAGCTAAAGTCTGATGATGCAGACGACCGTAAGGACGAAGTACCCAAGAGTACCGCTAGGCCGCGCCTCTTTAGCTCAGTGGTGGAGCACTGGTCTAATAAACCAGGAGTCGTAAGTTCCATCCTAACACGAGAAAGATGAATTTTGGAAATCAGTTGCGCGTCGTGGCCGTATAGCAAACAGTTCCTGTGATGACGAACAATTAGCGACAGGCGTTTTTTTAAGAATTACTCTCAGATGCGATTAAGGCGAATGGCGCAGATAAAGCATTTGCCAAAGCGGTACAGCATAAGGTGGGACGAGGCAGTCTGAATTACATTTTATAGATGTATTTCTCACATATCTCAGAGCCTCTCGCGATATTCGTCGTCGTCGCCGCCGCCGCCGCCGCCGCCGCCGCCGCCGCCGCCGCTTCTGCAGAAGTAGCAAATGGCAATCGTAGCAAATGCGGCGAGGGACGCCCTGCCTTCGATTCCGAATGCACAAAGTGTGTGGTCTTGTTTCTCAGTCTATATTTGGTCGGTCTCGTCAGAGGTTGAATGTAACGAATGGGTGGGAAAGAGCAAGGGGCAGCGGCTGTGTAGAACAAAAACACAAATCCTCAGGGGTGTGAGCGTTTCGAGATGAGTCGTATACATGTAAATGTTGGTCGTCAGTGACCGTGTGGCCTTATGGATAAGGCGTCGGACTTCGGATCTGAAGATTACAGGTTCGAATGCTGTCACGCTTGTATTTTTCCAGTTCTGAAAAAGAAACATAACGTTTTAATGTAGCAATTGAGCAGTACGAAACCGTCTGAATGTTGCTGTTGACCATTTTTTGCTTGGAGATGCTCTTGAGCTTGAAACACACACAACAAGACCGGTGTTAACTAGCGAAATGGTCGGCAGAGTGCCGACACAGCGAGTTCTGACTATCACTTGCACATCTAAAACAACGTCGGAAAGTAACTCGTTCGGCTTTTCAGTCACATAAAGTATGTGTGTTAATTTTGACGCCACTAGCTCTGCATGTTGTCATGCAATTTCTTTACCTCTCAGAAATGATTATGACATAAAAGTGAAGTACGTGACGAGTGTGACGTTAGGAAAACATTAGGCATCATGGAGAGATTCTATATGGGACCACCCAACCCAAACGAGTACTGTATGACGTGCTACCTGGCAGGTATTCACCGAGGTAGCCGGCTAGCTCAGTCGGTAGAGCGTCAGACTCTTAATCCCAGGGTCGTGGGTTCGAGCCAGACGCTGGGCGGAACGGAATTTTGTTCCGCTGCAGGTGTAAATTACCGTTTTTCTGATTAACGAGATTTAATGGAAATAGCAACTTTAAACTTTGCCTACGTCTCTGTCAGTCGCAAGGAAACTGTATTTGAAGGTGAAGGTGATTTTGTAGATATGTGTGAAAGACATGTTCTGAAATGCAAGTGTTGTTGTTTGGAGAGCACATCGGTTACGTGTCAGATGTGTAGCCAAGCAGTAATTTGTCGAAATAGCTGCAAATATTAGCCGGTAATATGAAGTGTTGTCAGCTAAAGTCTGATGATGCAGACGACCGTAAGGACGAATTACCCAAGAGTACCGCTAGGCCGCGCCTCTTTAGCTCAGTGGTAGAGCACTGGTCTAATAAACCAGGGGTCGTAAGTTCCATCCTCACAGGAGAAAGATGAATTTTGGAAATCAGTTGCGCGTCGTGGCCGTATAGCAAACAGTACCTGTGATGACGAACAATTAGCGACAGGCGTTTTTTTAAGAATTACTCTCAGATGCGATTAAGGCGAATGGCGCAGATAAAGCATTTGCCAAAGCGGTACAGCATAAGGTGGGACGAGGCAGTCTGAATTACATTTTATAGATGTATTTCTCACATATCTCAGAGCCTCTCGCGATATTCGTCGTCGTCGTCGTCGCCGCCGCCGCCGCCGCTTCTGCAGAAGTAGCAAATGGCAATCGTAGCAAATGCGGCGAGGGACGCCCTGCCTTCGATTCCGAATGCACAAAGTGTGTGGTCTTGTTTCTCAGTCTATATTTGGTCGGTCTCGTCAGAGGTTGAATGTAACGAATGGGTGGGAAAGAGCAAGGGGCAGCGGCTGTGTAGAACAAAAACACAAATCCTCAGGGGTGTGAGCGTTTCGAGATGAGTCGTATACATGTAAATGTTGGTCGTCAGTGACCGTGTGGCCTTATGGATAAGGCGTCGGACTTCGGATCTGAAGATTACAGGTTCGAATGCTGTCACGCTTGTATTTTTCCAGTTCTGAAAAAGAAACATAACGTTTTAATGTAGCAATTGAGCAGTACGAAACCGTCTGAATGTTGCTGTTGACCATTTTTTGCTTGGAGATGCTCTTGAGCTTGAAACACACACAACAAGACCGGTGTTAACTAGCGAAATGGTCGGCAGAGTGCCGACACAGCGAGTTCTGACTATCACTTGCACATCTAAAACAACGTCGGAAAGTAACTCGTTCGGCTTTTCAGTCACATAAAGTATGTGTGTTAATTTTGACGCCACTAGCTCTGCATGTTGTCATGCAATTTCTTTACCTCTCAGAAATGATTATGACATAAAAGTGAAGTACGTGACGAGTGTGACGTTAGGAAAACATTAGGCATCATGGAGAGATTCTATATGGGACCACCCAACCCAAACGAGTACTGTATGACGTGCTACCTGGCAGGTATTCACCGAGGTAGCCGGCTAGCTCAGTCGGTAGAGCGTCAGACTCTTAATCCCAGGGTCGTGGGTTCGAGCCAGACGCTGGGCGGAACGGAATTTTGTTCCGCTGCAGGTGTAAATTACCGTTTTTCTGATTAACGAGATTTAATGGAAATAGCAACTTTAAACTTTGCCTACGTCTCTGTCAGTCGCAAGGAAACTGTATTTGAAGGTGAAGGTGATTTTGTAGATATGTGTGAAAGACATGTTCTGAAATGCAAGTGTTGTTGTTTGGAGAGCACATCGGTTACGTGTCAGATGTGTAGCCAAGCAGTAATTTGTCGAAATAGCTGCAAATATTAGCCGGTAATATGAAGTGTTGTCAGCTAAAGTCTGATGATGCAGACGACCGTAAGGACGAATTACCCAAGAGTACCGCTAGGCCGCGCCTCTTTAGCTCAGTGGTAGAGCACTGGTCTAATAAACCAGGGGTCGTAAGTCCATCCTCACAGGAGAAAGATGAATTTTGGAAATCAGTTGCGCGTCGTGGCCGTATAGCAAACAGTACCTGTGATGACGAACAATTAGCGACAGGCGTTTTTTTAAGAATTACTCTCAGTTGCGATTAAGGCGAATGGCGCAGATAAAGCATTTGCCAAAGCGGTACAGCATAAGGTGGGACGAGGCAGTCTGAATTACATTTTATAGATGTATTTCTCACATATCTCAGAGCCTCTCGCGATATTCGTCGTCGTCGTCGTCGTCGCCGTCGCCGCCGCCGCCGCCGCCGCCGCCGCTTCTGCAGAAGTAGCAAATGGCAATCGTAGCAAATGCGGCGAGGGACGCCCTGCCTTCGATTCCGAATGCACAAAGTGCGTGGCCTTGTTTCTCAGTCTGTATTTGGTCGGTCTCGTCAGAGGTTGAATGTAACGAATGGGTGGGAAAGAGCAAGGGGCAGCGGCTGTGTAGAACGAAAACACAAATCCTCAGGGGTGTGAGCGTTTCGAGATGAGTCGTATACATGTACATGTTGGTCGTCAGTGACCGTGTGGCCTAATGGATAAGGCGTCGGACTTCGGATCTGAAGATTACAGGTTCGAATGCTGTCACGCTTGTATTTTTCAGGTTCTGAAAAAGAAACATAACGTTTTAATGTAGCAATTGAGCAGTACGAAACCGTCTGAATGTTGCTGTTGACCATTTTTTGCTTGGAGATGCTCTTGAGCTTGAAACACACACAACAAGACCGGTGTTAACTAGCGAAATGGTCGGCAGAGTGCCGACACAGCGAGTTCTGACTATCACTTGCACATCTAAAACAACGTCGGAAAGTAACTCGTTCGGCTTTTCAGTCACATAAAGTATGTGTGTTAATTTTGACGCCACTAGCTCTGCATGTTGTCATGCAATTTCTTTACCTCTCAGAAATCATTATGACATAAAAGTGAAGTACGTGACGAGTGTGACATTAGGAAAACATTAGGCATCATGGAGAGATTCTATATGGGACCACCGAACCCAAACGAGTACTGTATGACGTGCTACCCGGCAGGTATTCACCGAGGTAGCCGGCTAGCTCAGTCGGTAGAGCGTCAGGCTCTTAATCCCAGGGTCGTGGGTTCGAGCCAGACGCTGGGCGGAACGGAATTTTGTTCCGCTGCAGGTGTAAATTAGCGTTTTTCTGATTAACGAGATTTAATGGAAATAGCAACTTTAAACTTTGCCTACGTCTCTGTCAGTCGCAAGGAAACTGTATTTGAAGGTGAAGGTGATTTTGTAGATATGTGTGAAAGACATGTTCTGAAATGCAAGTGTTGTTGTTTGGAGAGCACATCGGTTACGTGTCAGATGTGTAGCCAAGCAGTAATTTGTCGAAATAGCTGCAAATATTAGCCGGTAATATGAAGTGTTGTCAGCTAAAGTCTGATGATGCAGACGACCGTAAGGACGAAGTACCCAAGAGTACCGCTAGGCCGCGCCTCTTTAGCTCAGTGGTAGAGCACTGGTCTAATAAACCAGAGGTCGTAAGTTCCATCCTCACAGGAGAAAGATGAATTTTGGAAATCAGTTGCGCGTCGTGGCCGTATAGCAAACAGTACCTGTGATGACGAACAATTAGCGACAGGCGTTTTTTTAAGAATTACTCTCAGATGCGATTAAGGCGAATGGCGCAGATAAAGCATTAGCCAAAGCGGTACAGCATAAGGTGGGACGAGACAGTCTGAATTACATTTTATAGATGTATTTCTCACATATCTCAGAGCCTCTCGCGATATTCGTCGTCGTCGTCTTCGTCGTCGTCGTCGTCGCCGCCGCCGCTTCTGCAGAAGTAGCAAATGGCAATCGTAGCAAATGCGGCGAGGGACGCCCTGCCTTCGATTCCGAATGCACAAAGTGTGTGGTCTTGTTTCTCAGTCTATATTTGGTCGGTCTCGTCAGAGGTTGAATGTAACGAATGGGTGGGAAAGAGCAAGGGGCAGCGGCTGTGTAGAACGAAAACACAAATCCTCAGGGGTGTGAGCGTTTCGAGATGAGTCGTATACATGTAAATGTTGGTCGTCAGTGACCGTGTGGCCTAATGGATAAGGCGTCGGACTTCGGATCTGAAGATTACAGGTTCGAATGCTGTCACGCTTGTATTTTTCCAGTTCTGAAAAAGAAACATAACGTTTTAATGTAGCAATTGAGCAGTACGAAACCGTCTGAATGTTGCTGTTGACCATTTTTTGCTTGGAGATGCTCTTGAGCTTGAAACACACACAACAAGACCGGTGTTAACTAGCGAAATGGTCGGCAGAGTGCCGACACAGCGAGTTCTGACTATCACTTGCACATCTAAAACAACGTCGGAAAGTAACTCGTTCGGCTTTTCAGTCACATAAAGTATGTGTGTTAATTTTGACGCCACTAGCTCTGCATGTTGTCATGCAATTTCTTTACCTCTCAGAAATGATTATGACATAAAAGTGAAGTACGTGACGAGTGTGACGTTAGGAAAACATTAGGCATCATGGAGAGATTCTGTATGGGACCACCCAACCCAAACGAGTACTGTGTGACGTGCTACCCGGCAGGTATTCACCGAGGTAGCCGGCTAGCTCAGTCGGTAGAGCGTCAGACTCTTAATCCGAGGGTCGTGGGTTCGAGCCAGACGCTGGGCGGAACGGAATTTTGTTCCGCTGCAGGTGTAAATTACCGTTTTTCTGATTAACGAGATTTAATGGAAATAGCAACTTTAAACTTTGCCTACGTCTCTGTCAGTCGCAAGGAAACTGTATTTGAAGGTGAAGGTGATTTTGTAGACATGTGTGAAAGACATGTTCTGAAATGCAAGTGTTGTTGTTTGGAGAGCACATCGGTTACGTGTCAGATGTGTAGCCAAGCAGTAATTTGTCGAAATAGCTGCAAATATTAGCCGGTAATATGAAGTGTTGTCAGCTAAATTCTGATGATGCAGACGACCGTAAGGACGAAGTACCCAAGAGTACCGCTAGGCCGCGCCTCTTTAGCTCAGTGGTGGAGCACTGGTCTAATAAACCAGGAGTTGTAAGTTCCATCCTAACACGAGAAAGATGAATTTTGGAAATCAGTTGCGCGTCGTGGCCGTATAGCAAACAGTACCTGTGATGACGAACAATTAGCGACAGGCGTTTTTTTAAGAATTACTCTCAGATGCGATTAAGGCGAATGGCGCAGATAAAGCTTTTGCCAAAGCGGTACAGCATAAGGTGGGACGAGGAAGTCTGAACTACATTTTATAGATGTATTTCTCACATATCTCAGAGCCTCTCGCGATATTCGTCGTCGTCGTCGTCGTCGCCGTCGCCGCCGCCGCCGCCGCCGCTTCTGCAGAAGTAGCAAATGGCAATCGTAGCAAATGCGGCGAGGGACGCCCTGCCTTCGATTCCGAATGCACAAAGTGCGTGGTCTTGTTTCTCAGTCTATATTTGGTCGGTCTCGTCAGAGGTTGAATGTAACGAATGGGTGGGAAAGAGCAAGGGGCAGCGGCTGTGTAGAACGAAAACACAAATCCTCAGGGGTGTGAGCGTTTCGAGATGAGTTGTATACATGTACGTGTTGGTCGTCAGTGACCGTGTGGCCTAATGGATAAGGCGTCGGACTTCGGATCTGAAGATTACAGGTTCGAATGCTGTCACGCTTGTATTTTTCCAGTTCTGAAAAAGAAACATAACGTTTTAATGTAGCAATTGAGCAGTACGAAACCGTCTGAATGTTGCTGTTGACCATTTTTTGCTTGTAGATGCTCTTGAGCTTGAAACACACACAACAAGACCGGTGTTAACTAGCGAAATGGTCGGCAGAGTGCCGACACAGCGAGTTCTGACTATCACTTGCACATCTAAAACAACGTCGGAAAGTAACTCGTTCGGCTTTTCAGTCACATAAAGTATGTGTGTTAATTTTGACGCCACTAGCTCTGCATGTTGTCATGCAATTTCTTTACCTCTCAGAAATGATTATGACATAAAAGTGAAGTACGTGACGAGTGTGACGTTAGGAAAACATTAGGCATCATGGAGAGATTCTATATGGGACCACCCAACCCAAACGAGTACTGTATGACGTGCTACCCGGCAGGTATTCACCGAGGTAGCCGGCTAGCTCAGTCGGTAGAGCGTCAGACTCTTAATCCCAGGGTCGTGGGTTCGAGCCAGACGCTGGGCGGAACGGAATTTTGTTCCGCTGCAGGTGTAAATTACCGTTTTTCTGATTAACGAGATTTAATGGAAATAGCAACTTTAAACTTTGCCTACGTCTCTGTCAGTCGCAAGGAAACTGTATTTGAAGGTGAAGGTGATTTTGTAGATATGTGTGAAAGACATGTTCTGAAATGCAAGTGTTGTTGTTTGGAGAGCACATCGGTTACGTGTCAGATGTGTAGCCAAGCAGTAATTTGTCGAAATAGCTGCAAATATTAGCCGGTAATATGAAGTGTTGTCAGCTAAAGTCTGATGATGCAGACGACCGTAAGGACGAAGTACCCAAGAGTACCGCTAGGCCGCGCCTCTTTAGCTCAGTGGTGGAGCACTGGTCTAATAAACCAGGAGTCGTAAGTTCCATCCTAACACGAGAAAGATGAATTTTGGAAATCAGTTGCGCGTCGTGGCCGTATAGCAAACAGTACCTGTGATGACGAACAATTAGCGACAGGCGTTTTTTTAAGAATTACTCTCAGATGCGATTAAGGCGAATGGCGCAGATAAAGCATTTGCCAAAGCGGTACAGCATAAGGTGGGACGAGGAAGTCTGAACTACATTTTATAGATGTATTTCTCACATATCTCAGAGCCTCTCGCGATATTCGTCGTCGTCGTCGTCGTCGCCGTCGCCGCCGCCGCCGCTTCTGCAGAAGTAGCAAATGGCAATCGTAGCAAATGCGGCGAGGGACGCCCTGCCTTCGATTCCGAATGCACAAAGTGTGTGGTCTTGTTTCTCAGTCTATATTTGGTCGGTCTCGTCAGAGGTTGAATGTAACGAATGGGTGGGAAAGAGCAAGGGGCAGCGGCTGTGTAGGACGAAAACACAAATCCTCAGGGGTGTGAGCGTTTCGAGATGAGTCGTATACATGTAAATGTTGGTCGTCAGTGACCGTGTGGCCTAATGGATAAGGCGTCGGACTTCGGATCTGAAGATTACAGGTTCGAATGCTGTCACGCTTGTATTTTTCCAGTTCTGAAAAAGAAACATAACGTTTTAATGTAGCAATTGAGCAGTACGAAACCGTCTGAATGTTGCTGTTGACCATTTTTTGCTTGGAGATGCTCTTGAGCTTGAAACACACACAACAAGACCGGTGTTAACTAGCGAAATGGTCGGCAGAGTGCCGACACAGCGAGTTCTGACTATCACTTGCACATCTAAAACAACGTCGGAAAGTAACTCGTTCGGCTTTTCAGTCACATAAAGTATGTGTGTTAATTTTGACGCCACTAGCTCTGCATGTTGTCATGCAATTTCTTTACCTCTCAGAAATCATTATGACATAAAAGTGAAGTACGTGACGAGTGTGACGTTAGGAAAACATTAAGCATCATGGAGAGATTCTATATGGGACCACCCAACCCAAACGAGTACTGTATGACGTGCTACCTGGCAGGTATTCACCGAGGTAGCCGGCTAGCTCAGTCGGTAGAGCGTCAGAGTCTTAATCCCAGGGTCGTGGGTTCGAGCCAGACGCTGGGCGGAACAGAATTTTGTTCCGCTGCAGGTGTAAATTACCGTTTTTCTGATTAACGAGATTTAATGGAAATAGCAACTTTAAACTTTGCCTACGTCTCTGTCAGTCGCAAGGAAACTGTATTTGAAGGTGAAGGTGATTTTGTAGATATGTGTGAAAGACATGTTCTGAAATGCAAGTGTTGTTGTTTGGAGAGCACATTGGTTACGTGTCACATGTGTAGCCAAGCAGTAATTTGTCGAAATAGCTGCAAATATTAGCCGGTAATATGAAGTGTTGTCAGCTAAAGTCTGATGATGCAGACGACCGTAAGGACGAAGTACCCAAGAGTACCGCTAGGCCGCGCCTCTTTAGCTCAGTGGTAGAGCACTGGTCTAATAAACCAGGGGTCGTAAGTTCCATCCTCACAGGAGAAAGATGAATTTTGGAAATCAGTTGCGCGTCGTGGCCGTATAGCAAACAGTACCTGTGATGACGAACAATTAGCGACAGGCGTTTTTTTAAGAATTACTCTCAGATGCGATTAAGGCGAATGGCGCAGATAAAGCATTTGCCAAAGCGGTACAGCATAAGGTGGGACGAGGCAGTCTGAATTACATTTTATAGATGTATTTCTCACATATCTCAGAGCCTCTCGCGATATTCGTCGTCGTCGTCGTCGTCGCCGTCGCCGCCGCCGCCGCCGCCGCTTCTGCAGAAGTAGCAAATGGCAATCGTAGCAAATGCGGCGAGGGACGCCCTGCCTTCGATTCCGAATGCACAAAGTGCGTGGTCTTGTTTCTCAGTCTATATTTGGTCGGTCTCGTCAGAGGTTGAATGTAACGAATGGGTGGGGAAGAGCAAGGGGCAGCGGCTGTGTAGAACGAAAACACAAATCCTCAGGGGTGTGAGCGTTTCGAGATGAGTCGTATACATGTACATGTTGGTCGTCAGTGACCATGTGGCCTAATGGATAAGGCGTCGGACTTCGGATCTGAAGATTACAGGTTCGAATGCTGTCACGCTTGTATTTTTCCAGTTCTGAAAAAGAAACATAACGTTTTAATGTAGCAATTGAGCAGTACGAAACCGTCTGAATGTTGCTGTTGACCATTTTTTGCTTGGAGATGCTCTTGAGCTTGAAACACACACAACAAGACCGGTGTTAACTAGCGAAATGGTCGGCAGAGTGCCGACACAGCGAGTTCTGACTATCACTTGCACATCTAAAACAACGTCGGAAAGTAACTCGTTCGGCTTTTCAGTCACATAAAGTATGTGTGTTAATTTTGACGCCACTAGCTCTGCATGTTGTCATGCAATTTCTTTACCTCTCAGAAATCATTATGACATAAAAGTGAAGTACGTGACGAGTGTGACGTTAGGAAAACATTAGGCATCATGGAGAGATTCTATATGGGACCACCCAACCCAAACGAGTACTGTATGACGTGCTACCCGGCAGGTATTCACCGAGGTAGCCGGCTAGCTCAGTCGGTAGAGCGTCAGACTCTTAATCCCAGGGTCGTGGGTTCGAGCCAGACGCTGGGCGGAACGGAATTTTGTTCCGCTGCAGGTGTAAATTACCGTTTTTCTGATTAACGAGATTTAATGGAAATAGCAACTTTAAACTTTGCCTACGTCTCTGTCAGTCGCAAGGAAACTGTATTTGAAGGTGAAGGTGATTAAGTAGACATGTGTGAAAGACATGTTCTGAAATGCAAGTGTTGTTGTTTGGAGAGCACATCGGTTACGTGTCAGATGTGTAGCCAAGCAGTAATTTGTCGAAATAGCTGCAAATATTAGCCGGTAATATGAAGTGTTGTCAGCTAAAGTCTGATGATGCAGACGACCGTAAGGACGAAGTACCCAAGAGTACCGCTAGGCCGCGCCTCTTTAGCTCAGTGGTAGAGCACTGGTCTAATAAACCAAAGGTCGTAAGTTCCATCCTCATAGGAGAAAGATGAATTTTGGAAATCAGTTGCGCGTCGTGGCCGTATAGCAAACAGTACCTGTGATGACGAACAATTAGCGACAGGCGTTTTTTTAAGAATTACTCTCAGATGCGATTAAGGCGAATGGCGCAGATAAAGCATTTGCCAAAGCGGTACAGCATAAGGTGGGACGAGACAGTCTGAATTACATTTTATAGATGTATTTCTCACATATCTCAGAGCCTCTCGCGATATTCGTCGTCGTCGTCGTCGTCGTCGCCGCTTCTGCAGAAGTAGCAAATGGCAATCGTAGCAAATGCGGCGAGGGACGCCCTGCCTTCGATTCCGAATGCACAAAGTGTGTGGTCTTGTTTCTCAGTCTATATTTGGTCGGTCTCGTCAGAGGTTGAATGTAACGAATGGGTGGGAAAGAGCAAGGGGCAGCGGCTGTGTAGAACGAAAACACAAATCCTCAGGGGTGTGAGCGTTTCGAGATGAGTCGTATACATGTAAATGTTGGTCGTCAGTGACCGTCTGGCCTAATGGATAAGGCGTCGGACTTCGGATCTGAAGATTACAGGTTCGAATGCTGTCACGCTTGTATTTTTCCAGTTCTGAAAAAGAAACATAACGTTTTAATGTAGCAATTGAGCAGTACGAAACCGTCTGAATGTTGCTGTTGACCATTTTTTGCTTGGAGATGCTCTTGAGCTTGAAACACACACAACAAGACCGGTGTTAACTAGCGAAAAGGTCGGCAGAGTGCCGACACAGCGAGTTCTGACTATCACTTGCACATCTAAAACAACGTCGGAAAGTAACTCGTTCGGCTTTTCAGTCACATAAAGTATGTGTGTTAATTTTGACGCCACTAGCTCTGCATGTTGTCATGCAACTTCTTTACCTCTCAGAAATCATTATGACATAAAAGTGAAGTACGTGACGAGTGTGACGTTAGGAAAACATTAGGCATCATGGAGAGATTCTATATGGGACCACCCAACCCAAACGAGTACTGTATGACGTGCTACCTGGCAGGTATTCACCGACGTAGCCGGCTAGCTCAGTCGGTAGAGCGTCAGAGTCTTAATCCCAGGGTCGTGGGTTCGAGCCAGACGCTGGGCGGAACAGAATTTTGTTCCGCTGCAGGTGTAAATTACCGTTTTTCTGATTAACGAGATTTAATGGAAATAGCAACTTTAAACTTTGCCTACGTCTCTGTCAGTCGCAAGGAAACTGTATTTGAAGGTGAAGGTGATTTTGTAGATATGTGTGAAAGACATGTTCTGAAATGCAAGTGTTGTTGTTTGGAGAGCACATTGGTTACGTGTCAGATGTGTAGCCAAGCAGTAATTTGTCGAAATAGCTGCAAATATTAGCCGGTAATATGAAGTGTTGTCAGCTAAAGTCTGATGATGCAGACGACCGTAAGGACGAAGTACCCAAGAGTACCGCTAGGCCGCGCCTCTTTAGCTCAGTGGTAGAGCACTGGTCTAATAAACCAGGGGTCGTAAGTTCCATCCTCACAGGAGAAAGATGAATTTTGGAAATCAGTTGCGCGTCGTGGCCGTATAGCAAACAGTACCTGTGATGACGAACAATTAGCGACAGGCGTTTTTTTAAGAATTACTCTCAGATGCGATTAAGGCGAATGGCGCAGATAAAGCATTTGCCAAAGCGGTACAGCATTAGGTGGGACGAGGCAGTCTGAATTACATTTTATAGATGTATTTCTCACATATCTCAGAGCCTCTCGCGATATTCGTCGTCGTCGTCGTCGTCGCCGTCGCCGCCGCCGCCGCCGCCGCTTCTGCAGAAGTAGCAAATGGCAATCGTAGCAAATGCGGCGAGGGACGCCCTGCCTTCGATTCCGAATGCACAAAGTGCGTGGTCTTGTTTCTCAGTCTATATTTGGTCGGTCTCGTCAGAGGTTGAATGTAACGAATATGTGGGGAAGAGCAAGGGGCAGCGGCTGTGTAGAACGAAAACACAAATCCTCAGGGGTGTGAGCGTTTCGAGATGAGTCGTATACATGTACATGTTGGTCGTCAGTGACCATGTGGCCTAATGGATAAGGCGTCGGACTTCGGATCTGAAGATTACAGGTCCGAATGCTTTCACGCTTGTATTTTTCCAGTTCTGAAAAAGAAACATAACGTTTTAATGTAGCAATTGAGCAGTACGAAACCGTCTGAATGTTGCTGTTGACCATTTTTTGCTTGGAGATGCTCTTGAGCTTGAAACACACACAACAAGACCGGTGTTAACTAGCGAAATGGTCGGCAGAGTGCCGACACAGCGAGTTCTGACTATCACTTGCACATCTAAAACAACGTCGGAAAGTAACTCGTTCGGCTTTTCAGTCACATAAAGTATGTGTGTTAATTTTGACGTCACTAGCTCTGCATGTTGTCATGCAATTTCTTTACCTCTCAGAAATCATTATGACATAAAAGTGAAGTACGTGACGAGTGTGACGATAGGAAAACATTAGGCATCATGGAGAGATTCTATATGGGACCACCCAACCCAAACGAGTACTGTATGACGTGCTACCCGGCAGGTATTCACCGAGGTAGCCGGCTAGCTCAGTCGGTAGAGCGTCAGACTCTTAATCCCAGGGTCGTGGGTTCGAGCCAGACGCTGGGCGGAACGGAATTTTGTTCCGCTGCAGGTGTAAATTACCGTTTTTCTGATTAACGAGATTTAATGGAAATAGCAACTTTAAACTTTGCCTACGTCTCTGTCAGTCGCAAGGAAACTGTATTTGAAGGTGAAGGTGATTAAGTAGACATGTGTGAAAGACATGTTCTGAAATGCAAGTGTTGTTGTTTGGAGAGCACATCGGTTACGTGTCAGATGTGTAGCCAAGCAGTAATTTGTCGAAATAGCTGCAAATATTAGCCGGTAATATGAAGTGTTGTCAGCTAAAGTCTGATGATGCAGACGACCGTAAGGACGAAGTACCCAAGAGTACCGCAAGGCCGCGCCTCTTTAGCTCAGTGGTAGAGCACTGGTCTAATAAACCAGAGGTCGTAAGTTCCATCCTCATAGGAGAAAGATGAATTTTGGAAATCAGTTGCGCGTCGTGGCCGTATAGCAAACAGTACCTGTGATGACGAACAATTAGCGACAGGCGTTTTTTTAAGAATTACTCTCAGATGCGATTAAGGCGAATGGCGCAGATAAAGCATTTGCCAAAGCGGTACAGCATAAGGTGGGACGAGACAGTCTGAATTACATTTTATAGATGTATTTCTCACATATCTCAGAGCCTCTCGCGATATTCGTCGTCGTCGTCGTCGTCGTCGCCGCTTCTGCAGAAGTAGCAAATGGCAATCGTAGCAAATGCGGCGAGGGACGCCCTGCCTTCGATTCCGAATGCACAAAGTGTGTGGTCTTGTTTCTCAGTCTATATTTGGTCGGTCTCGTCAGAGGTTGAATGTAACGAATGGGTGGGAAAGAGCAAGGGGCAGCGGCTGTGTAGAACGAAAACACAAATCCTCAGGGGTGTGAGCGTTTCGAGATGAGTCGTATACATGTAAATGTTGGTCGTCAGTGACCGTCTGGCCTTATGGATAAGGCGTCGGACTTCGGATCTGAAGATTACAGGTTCGAATGCTGTCACGCTTGTATTTTTCCAGTTCTGAAAAAGAAACATAACGTTTTAATGTAGCAATTGAGCAGTACGAAACCGTCTGAATGTTGCTGTTGACCATTTTTTGCTTGGAGATGCTCTTGAGCTTGAAACACACACAACAAGACCGGTGTTAACTAGCGAAATGGTCGGCAGAGTGCCGACACAGCGAGTTCTGACTATCACTTGCACATCTAAAACAACGTCGGAAAGTAACTCGTTCGGCTTTTCAGTCACATAAAGTATGTGTGTTAATTTTGACGCCACTAGCTCTGCATGTTGTCATGCAATTTCTTTACCTCTCAGAAATCATTATGACATAAAAGTGAAGTACGTGACGAGTGTGACGTTAGGAAAACATTAGGCATCATGGAGAGATTCTATATGGGACCACCCAACCCAAACGAGTACTGTATGACGTGCTACCCGGCAGGTATTCACCGAGGTAGCCGGCTAGCTCAGTCGGTAGAGCGTCAGAGTCTTAATCCCAGGGTCGTGGGTTCGAGCCAGACGCTGGGCGGAACAGAATTTTGTTCCGCTGCAGGTGTAAATTACCGTTTTTCTGATTAACGAGATTTAATGGAAATAGCAACTTTAAACTTTGCCTACGTCTCTGTCAGTCGCAAGGAAACTGTATTTGAAGGTGAAGGTGATTTTGTAGATATGTGTGAAAGACATGTTCTGAAATGCAAGTGTTGTTGTTTGGAGAGCACATTGGTTACGTGTCAGATGTGTAGCCAAGCAGTAATTTGTCGAAATAGCTGCAAATATTAGCCGGTAATATGAAGTGTTGTCAGCTAAAGTCTGATGATGCAGACGACCGTAAGGACGAAGTACCCAAGAGTACCGCTAGGCCGCGCCTCTTTAGCTCAGTGGTAGAGCACTGGTCTAATAAACCAGGGGTCGTAAGTTCCATCCTCACAGGAGAAAGATGAATTTTGGAAATCAGTTGCGCGTCGTGGCCGTATAGCAAACAGTACCTGTGATGACGAACAATTAGCGACAGGCGTTTTTTTAAGAACTACTCTCAGATGCGATTAAGGCGAATGGCGCAGATAAAGCATTTGCCAAAGCGGTACAGCATAAGGTGGGCCGAGGCAGTCTGAATTACATTTTATAGATGTATTTCTCACATATCTCAGAGCCTCTCGCGATATTCGTCGTCGTCGTCGTCGTCGCCGTCGCCGCCGCCGCCGCCGCCGCTTCTGCAGAAGTAGCAAATGGCAATCGTAGCAAATGCGGCGAGGGACGCCCTGCCTTCGATTCCGAATGCACAAAGTGCGTGGTCTTGTTTCTCAGTCTATATTTGGTCGGTCTCGTCAGAGGTTGAATGTAACGAATGGGTGGGGAAGAGCAAGGGGCAGCGGCTGTGTAGAACGAAAACACAAATCCTCAGGGGTGTGAGCGTTTCGAGATGAGTCGTATACATGTACATGTTGGTCGTCAGTGACCATGTGGCCTAATGGATAAGGCGTCGGACTTCGGATCTGAAGATTACAGGTTCGAATGCTGTCACGCTTGTATTTTTCCAGTTCTGAAAAAGAAACATAACGTTTTAATGTAGCAATTGAGCAGTACGAAACCGTCTGAATGTTGCTGTTGACCATTTTTTGCTTGGAGATGCTCTTGAGCTTGAAACACACACAACAAGACTGGTGTTAACTAGCGAAATGGTCGGCAGAGTGCCGACACAGCGAGTTCTGACTATCACTTGCACATCTAAAACAACGTCGGAAAGTAACTCGTTCGGCTTTTCAGTCACATAAAGTATGTGTGTTAATTTTGACGCCACTAGCTCTGCATGTTGTCATGCAATTTCTTTACCTCTCAGAAATCATTATGACATAAAAGTGAAGTACGTGACGAGTGTGACGTTAGGAAAACATTAGGCATCATGGAGAGATTCTATATGGGACCACCCAACCCAAACGAGTACTGTATGACGTGCTACCCGGCAGGTATTCACCGAGGTAGCCGGCTAGCTCAGTCGGTAGAGCGTCAGACTCTTAATCCCAGGGTCGTGGGTTCGAGCCAGACGCTGGGCGGAACGGAATTTTGTTCCGCTGCAGGTGTAAATTACCGTTTTTCTGATTAACGAGATGTAATCGAAATAGCAACTTTAAACTTTGCCTACGTCTCTGTCAGTCGCAAGGAAACTGTATTTGAAGGTGAAGGTGATTAAGTAGACATGTGTGAAAGACATGTTCTGAAATGCAAGTGTTGTTGTTTGGAGAGCACATCGGTTACGTGTCAGATGTGTAGCCAAGCAGTAATTTGTCGAAATAGCTGCAAATATTAGCCGGTAATATGAAGTGTTGTCAGCTAAATTCTGATGATGCAGACGACCGTAAGGACGAAGTACCCAAGAGTACCGCTAGGCCGCGCCTCTTTAGCTCAGTGGTAGAGCACTGGTCTAATAAACCAGAGGTCGTAAGTTCCATCCTCATAGGAGAAAGATGAATTTTGGAAATCAGTTGCGCGTCGTGGCCGTATAGCAAACAGTACCTGTGATGACGAACAATTAGCGACAGGCGTTTTTTTAAGAATTACTCTCAGATGCGATTAAGGCGAATGGCGCAGATAAAGCATTTGCCAAAGCGGTACAGCATAAGGTGGGACGAGGCAGTCTGAATTACATTTTATAGATGTATTTCTCACATATCTCAGAGCCTCTCGCGATATTCGTCGTCGTCGTCGTCGTTGTCGTCGCCGTCGCCGCCGCCGCCGCCGCCGCTTCTGCAGAAGTAGCAAATGGCAATCGTAGCAAATGCGGCGAGGGACGCCCTGCCTTCGATTCCGAATGCACAAAGTGTGTGGTCTTGTTTCTCAGTCTATATTTGGTCGGTCTCGTCAGAGGTTGAATGTAACGAATGGGTGGGAAAGAGCAAGGGGCAGCGGCTGTGTAGAACGAAAACACAAATCCTCAGGGGTGTGAGCGTTTCGAGATGAGTCGTATACATGTAAATGTTGGTCGTCAGTGACCGTGTGGCCTAATGGATAAGGCGTCGGACTTCGGATCTGAAGATTACAGGTTCGAATGCTGTCACGCTTGTATTTTTCCAGTTCTGAAAAAGAAACATAACGTTTTAATGTAGCAATTGAGCAGTACGAAACCGTCTGAATGTTGCTGTTGACCATTTTTTGCTTGGAGATGCTCTTGAGCTTGAAACACACACAACAAGACCGGTGTTAACTAGCGAAATGGTCGGCAGAGTGCCGACACAGCGAGTTCTGACTATCACTTGCACATCTAAAACAACGTCGGAAAGTAACTCGTTCGGCTTTTCAGTCACATAAAGTATGTGTGTTAATTTTGACGCCACTAGCTCTGCATGTTGTCATGCAATTTCTTTACCTCTCAGAAATGATTATGACATAAAAGTGAAGTACGTGACGAGTGTGACGTTAGGAAAACATTAGGCATCATGGAGAGATTCTGTATGGGACCACCCAACCCAAACGAGTACTGTGTGACGTGCTACCCGGCAGGTATTCACCGAGGTAGCCGGCTAGCTCAGTCGGTAGAGCGTCAGAGTCTTAATCCCAGAGTCGTGGGTTCGAGCCAGACGCTGGGCGGACCGGAATTTTTTTCCGCTGCAGGTGTAAATTACCGTTTTTCTGATTAACGAGATTTAATGGAAATAGCAATTTTAAACTTTGCCTACGTCTCTGTCAGTCGGAAGGAAACTGTATTTGAAGGTGAAGGTGATTTTGTAGATATTTGTGAAAGACATGTTCTGAAATGCAAGTGTTGTTGTTTGGAGAGCACATCGGTTACGTGTCAGATGTGTAGCCAAGCAGTAATTTGTCGAAATAGCTGCAAATATTAGCCGGTAATATGAAGTGTTGTCAGCTAAAGTCTGATGATGCAGACGACCGTAAGGACGAAGTACCCAAGAGTACCGCTACGCCGCGTCTCTTTAGCTCAGTGGTAGAGCACTGGTCTAATAAACCAGGGGTCGTAAGTTCCATCCTCACAGGAGGAAGATGAATTTTGGAAATCAGTTGCGCGTCGTGGCCGTATAGCAAACAGTACCTGTGATGACGAACAATTAGCGACAGGCGTTTTTTTAAGAATTACTCTCAGATGCGATTAAGGCGAATGGCGCAGATAAAGCATTTGCCAAAGCGGTACAGCATAAGGTGGGACGAGGCAGTCTGAATTACATTTTATAGATGTATTTCTCACATATCTCAGAGCCTCTCGCGATATTCGTCGTCGTCGTCGTCGTTGTCGTCGCCGTCGCCGCCGCCGCCGCCGCCGCTTCTGCAGAAGTAGCAAATGGCAATCGTAGCAAATGCGGCGAGGGACGCCCTGCCTTCGATTCCGAATGCACAAAGTGTGTGGTCTTGTTTCTCAGTCTATATTTGGTCGGTCTCGTCAGAGGTTGAATGTAACGAATGGGTGGGAAAGAGCAAGGGGCAGCGGCTGTGTAGAACGAAAACACAAATCCTCAGGGGTGTGAGCGTTTCGAGATGAGTCGTATACATGTAAATGTTGGTCGTCAGTGACCGTCTGGCCTAATGGATAAGGCGTCGGACTTCGGATCTGAAGATTACAGGTTCGAATGCTGTCACGCTTGTATTTTTCCAGTTCTGAAAAAGAAACATAACGTTTTAATGTAGCAATTGAGCTGTACGAAACCGTCTGAATGTTGCTGTTGACCATTTTTTGCTTGGAGATGCTCTTGAGCTTGAAACACACACAACAAGACCGGTGTTAACTAGCGAAATGGTCGGCAGAGTGCCGACACAGCGAGTTCTGACTATCACTTGC
Organism: Schistocerca gregaria; assembly: GCF_023897955.1. Classification (NCBI taxonomy): domain Eukaryota; kingdom Metazoa; phylum Arthropoda; class Insecta; order Orthoptera; family Acrididae; genus Schistocerca; species Schistocerca gregaria. The sequence continues at coordinate 28,144,652 of NC_064925.1, forward strand.
ACATCTAAAACAACGTCGGAAAGTAACTCGTTCGGCTTTTCAGTCACATAAAGTATGTGTGTTAATTTTGACGCCACTAGCTCTGCATGTTGTCATGCAATTTCTTTACCTCTCAGAAATGATTATGACATAAAAGTGAAGTACGTGACGAGTGTGACGTTAGGAAAACATTAGGCATCGTGGAGAGATTCTGTATGGGACCACCCAACCCAAACGAGTACTGTGTGACGTGCTACCCGGCAGGCATTCACCGAGGTAGCCGGCTAGCTCAGTCGGTAGAGCGTCAGACTCTTAATCCCAGGCTCGTGGGTTCGAGCCATACGCTGGGCGGAACGGAATTTTTTTCTGCTGCAGGTGTAAATTACCGTTTTTCTGATTAACGAGATTTAATGGAAATAGCAACTTTAAACTTTGCCTACGTCTCTGTCAGTCGCAAGGAAACTGTATTTGAAGGTGAAGGTGATTTTGTAGACATGTGTGAAAGACATGTTCTGAAATGCAAGTGTTGTTGTTTGGAGAGCACATCGGTTACGTGTCAGATGTGTAGCCAAGCAGTAATTTGTCGAAATAGCTGCAAATATTAGCCGGTAATATGAAGTGTTGTCAGCTAGAGTCTGATGATGCAGACGACCGTAAGGACGAAGTACCCTAGAGTACCGCTACGCCGCGTCTCTTTAGCTCAGTGGTAGAGCACTGGTCTAATAAACCAGGGGTCGTAAGTTCCATCCTCACAGGAGGAAGATGAATTTTGGAAATCAGTTGCGCGTCGTGGCCGTATAGCAAACAGTACCTGTGATGACGAACAATTAGCGACAGGCGTTTTTTTAAGAATTACTCTCAGATGCGATTAAGGCGAATGGCGCAGATAAAGCATTTGCCAAAGCGGTACAGCATAAGGTGGGACGAGGCAGTCTGAATTACATTTTATAGATGTATTTCTCACATATCTCAGAGCCTCTCGCGATATTCGTCGTCGTCGTCGTCGTTGTCGTCGCCGTCGCCGCCGCCGCCGCCGCCGCTTCTGCAGAAGTAGCAAATGGCAATCGTAGCAAATGCGGCGAGGGACGCCCTGCCTTCGATTCCGAATGCACAAAGTGTGTGGTCTTGTTTCTCAGTCTATATTTGGTCGGTCTCGTCAGAGGTTGAATGTAACGAATGGGTGGGAAAGAGCAAGGGGCAGCGGCTGTGTAGAACGAAAACACAAATCCTCAGGGGTGTGAGCGTTTCGAGATGAGTCGTATACATGTAAATGTTGGTCGTCAGTGACCGTCTGGCCTAATGGATAAGGCGTCGGACTTCGGATCTGAAGATTACAGGTTCGAATGCTGTCATGCTTGTATTTTTCCAGTTCTGAAAAAGAAACATAACGTTTTAATGTAGCAATTGAGCAGTACGAAACCGTCTGAATGTTGCTGTTGACCATTTTTTGCTTGGAGATGCTCTTGAGCTTGAAACACACACAACAAGACCGGTGTTAACTAGCGAAATGGTCGGCAGAGTGCCGACACAGCGAGTTCTGACTATCACTTGCACATCTAAAACAACGTCGGAAAGTAACTCGTTCGGCTTTTCAGTCACATAAAGTATGTGTGTTAATTTTGACGCCACTAGCTCTGCATGTTGTCATGCAATTTCTTTACCTCTCAGAAATCATTATGACATAAAAGTGAAGTACGTGACGAGTGTGACGTTAGGAAAACATTAGGCATCATGGAGAGATTCTATATGGGACCACCCAACCCAAACGAGTACTGTATGACGTGCTACCTGGCAGGTATTCACCGAGGTAGCCGGCTAGCTCAGTCGGTAGAGCGTCAGAGTCTTAATCCCAGGGTCGTGGGTTCGAGCCAGACGCTGGGCGGAACAGAATTTTGTTCCGCTGCAGGTGTAAATTACCGTTTTTCTGATTAACGAGATTTAATGGAAATAGCAACTTTAAACTTTGCCTACGTCTCTGTCAGTCGCAAGGAAACTGTATTTGAAGGTGAAGGTGATTTTGTAGATATGTGTGAAAGACATGTTCTGAAATGCAAGTGTTGTTGTTTGGAGAGCACATCGGTTACGTGTCAGATGTGTAGCCAAGCAGTAATTTGTCGAAATAGCTGCAAATATTAGCCGGTAATATGAAGTGTTGTCAGCTAAAGTCTGATGATGCAGACGACCGTAAGGACGAAGTACCCAAGAGTACCGCTAGGCCGCGCCTCTTTAGCTCAGTGGTAGAGCACTGGTCTAATAAACCAGGGGTCGTAAGTTCCATCCTCACAGGAGAAAGATGAATTTTGGAAATCAGTTGCGCGTCGTGGCCGTATAGCAAACAGTACCTGTGATGACGAACAATTAGCGACAGGCGTTTTTTTAAGAACTACTCTCAGATGCGATTAAGGCGAATGGCGCAGATAAAGCATTTGCCAAAGCGGTACAGCATAAGGTGGGACGAGGCAGTCTGAATTACATTTTATAGATGTATTTCTCACATATCTCAGAGCCTCTCGCGATATTCGTCGTCGTCGTCGTCGTCGCCGTCGCCGCCGCCGCCGCCGCCGCTTCTGCAGAAGTAGCAAATGGCAATCGTAGCAAATGCGGCGAGGGACGCCCTGCCTTCGATTCCGAATGCACAAAGTGCGTGGTCTTGTTTCTCAGTCTATATTTGGTCGGTCTCGTCAGAGGTTGAATGTAACGAATGGGTGGGGAAGAGCAAGGGGCAGCGGCTGTGTAGAACGAAAACACAAATCCTCAGGGGTGTGAGCGTTTCGAGATGAGTCGTATACACGTACATGTTGGTCGTCAGTGACCATGTGGCCTAATGGATAAGGCGTCGGACTTCGGATCTGAAGATTACAGGTTCGAATGCTGTCACGCTTGTATTTTTCCAGTTCTGAAAAAGAAACATAACGTTTTAATGTAGCAATTGAGCAGTACGAAACCGTCTGAATGTTGCTGTTGACCATTTTTTGCTTGGAGATGCTCTTGAGCTTGAAACACACACAACAAGACCGGTGTTAACTAGCGAAATGGTCGGCAGAGTGCCGACACAGCGAGTTCTGACTATCACTTGCACATCTAAAACAACGTCGGAAAGTAACTCGTTCGGCTTTTCAGTCACATAAAGTATGTGTGTTAATTTTGACGCCACTAGCTCTGCATGTTGTCATGCAATTTCTTTACCTCTCAGAAATCATTATGACATAAAAGTGAAGTACGTGACGAGTGTGACGTTAGGAAAACATTAGGCATCATGGAGAGATTCTATATGGGACCACCCAACCCAAACGAGTACTGTATGACGTGCTACCCGGCAGGTATTCACCGAGGTAGCCGGCTAGCTCAGTCGGTAGAGCGTCAGACTCTTAATCCCAGGGTCGTGGGTTCGAGCCAGACGCTGGGCGGAACGGAATTTTGTTCCGCTGCAGGTGTAAATTACCGTTTTTCTGATTAACGAGATTTAATGGAAATAGCAACTTTAAACTTTGCCTACGTCTCTGTCAGTCGCAAGGAAACTGTATTTGAAGGTGAAGGTGATTAAGTAGACATGTGTGAAAGACATGTTCTGAAATGCAAGTGTTGTTGTTTGGAGAGCACATCGGTTACGTGTCAGATGTGTAGCCAAGCAGTAATTTGTCGAAATAGCTGCAAATATTAGCCGGTAATATGAAGTGTTGTCAGCTAAATTCTGATGATGCAGACGACCGTAAGGACGAAGTACCCAAGAGTACCGCTAGGCCGCGCCTCTTTAGCTCAGTGGTAGAGCACTGGTCTAATAAACCAGAGGTCGTAAGTTCCATCCTCATAGGAGAAAGATGAATTTTGGAAATCAGTTGCGCGTCGTGGCCGTATAGCAAACAGTACCTGTGATGACGAACAATTAGCGACAGGCGTTTTTTTAAGAATTACTCTCAGATGCGATTAAGGCGAATGGCGCAGATAAAGCATTTGCCAAAGCGGTACAGCATAAGGTGGGACGAGACAGTCTGAATTACATTTTATAGATGTATTTCTCACATATCTCAGAGCCTCTCGCGATATTCGTCGTCGTCGTCGTCGTCGCCGTCGCCGCCGCCGCTTCTGCAGAAGTAGCAAATGGCAATCGTAGCAAATGCGGCGAGGGACGCCCTGCCTTCGATTCCGAATGCACAAAGTGTGTGGTCTTGTTTCTCAGTCTATATTTGGTCGGTCTCGTCAGAGGTTGAATGTAACGAATGGGTGGGAAAGAGCAAGGGGCAGCGGCTGTGTAGAACGAAAACAGAAATCCTCAGGGGTGTGAGCGTTTCGAGATGAGTCGTATACATGTAAATGTTGGTCGTCAGTGACCGTGTGGCCTAATGGATAAGGCGTCGGACTTCGGATCTGAAGATTACAGGTTCGAATGCTGTCACGCTTGTATTTTTCCAGTTCTGAAAAAGAAACATAACGTTTTAATGTAGCAATTGAGCAGTACGAAACCGTCTGAATGTTGCTGTTGACCATTTTTTGCTTGGAGATGCTCTTGAGCTTGAAACACACACAACAAGACCGGTGTTAACTAGCGAAATGGTCGGCAGAGTGCCGACACAGCGAGTTCTGACTATCACTTGCACATCTAAAACAACGTCGGAAAGTAACTCGTTCGGCTTTTCAGTCACATAAAGTATGTGTGTTAATTTTGACGCCACTAGCTCTGCATGTTGTCATGCAATTTCTTTACCTCTCAGAAATGATTATGACATAAAAGTGAAGTACGTGACGAGTGTGACGTTAGGAAAACATTAGGCATCATGGAGAGATTCTATATGGGACCACCCAACCCAAACGAGTACTGTATGACGTGCTACCTGGGAGGTATTCACCGAGGTAGCCGGCTAGCTCAGTCGGTAGAGCGTCAGACTCTTAATCCCAGAGTCGTGGGTTCGAGCCAGACGCTGGGCGGAACAGAATTTTGTTCCGCTGCAGGTGTAAATTACCGTTTTTCTGATTAACGAGATTTAATGGAAATAGCAACTTTAAACTTTGCCTACGTCTCTGTCAGTCGCAAGGAAACTGTATTTGAAGGTGAAGGTGATTAAGTAGACATGTGTGAAAGACATGTTCTGAAATGCAAGTGTTGTTGTTTGGAGAGCACATCGGTTACGTGTCAGATGTGTAGCCAAGCAGTAATTTGTCGAAATAGCTGCAAATATTAGCCGGTAATATGAAGTGTTGTCAGCTAAATTCTGATGATGCAGACGACCGTAAGGACGAAGTACCCAAGAGTACCGCTAGGCCGCGCCTCTTTAGCTCAGTGGTAGAGCACTGGTCTAATAAACCAGAGGTCGTAAGTTCCATCCTCATAGGAGAAAGATGAATTTTGGAAATCAGTTGCGCGTCGTGGCCGTATAGCAAACAGTACCTGTGATGACGAACAATTAGCGACAGGCGTTTTTTTAAGAATTACTCTCAGATGCGATTAAGGCGAATGGCGCAGATAAAGCATTTGCCAAAGCGGTACAGCATAAGGTGGGACGAGGCTGTCTGAATTACATTTTATAGATGTATTTCTCACATATCTCAGAGCCTCTCGCGATATTCGTCGTCGTCGTCGTCGTCGTTGTCGTCGCCGTCGCCGCCGCCGCCGCCGCCGCTTCTGCAGAAGTAGCAAATGGCAATCGTAGCAAATGCGGCGAGGGACGCCCTGCCTTCGATTCCGAATGCACAAAGTGTGTGGTCTTGTTTCTCAGTCTATATTTGGTCGGTCTCGTCAGAGGTTGAATGTAACGAATGGGTGGGAAAGAGCAAGGGGCAGCGGCTGTGTAGAACGAAAACACAAATCCTCAGGGGTGTGAGCGTTTCGAGATGAGTCGTATACATGTAAATGTTGGTCGTCAGTGACCGTGTGGCCTAATGGATAAGGCGTCGGACTTCGGATCTGAAGATTACAGGTTCGAATGCTGTCACGCTTGTATTTTTCCAGTTCTGAAAAAGAAACATAACGTTTTAATGTAGCAATTGAGCTGTACGAAACCGTCTGAATGTTGCTGTTGACCATTTTTTGCTTGGAGATGCTCTTGAGCTTGAAACACACACAACAAGACCGGTGTTAACTAGCGAAATGGTCGGCAGAGTGCCGACACAGCGAGTTCTGACTATCACTTGCACATCTAAAACAACGTCGGAAAGTAACTCGTTCGGCTTTTCAGTCACATAAAGTATGTGTGTTAATTTTGACGCCACTAGCTCTGCATGTTGTCATGCAATTTCTTTACCTCTCAGAAATGATTATGACATAAAAGTGAAGTACGTGACGAGTGTGACGTTAGGAAAACATTAGGCATCGTGGAGAGATTCTGTATGGGACCACCCAACCCAAACGAGTACTGTGTGACGTGCTACCCGGCAGGCATTCACCGAGGTAGCCGGCTAGCTCAGTCGGTAGAGCGTCAGACTCTTAATCCCAGGCTCGTGGGTTCGAGCCAGACGCTGGGCGGAACGGAATTTTGTTCCGCTGCAGGTGTAAATTACCGTTTTTCTGATTAACGAGATTTAATGGAAATAGCAACTTTAAACTTTGCCTACGTCTCTGTCAGTCGCAAGGAAACTGTATTTGAAGGTGAAGGTGATTTTGTAGACATGTGTGAAAGACATGTTCTGAAATGCAAGTGTTGTTGTTTGGAGAGCACATCGGTTACGTGTCAGATGTGTAGCCAAGCAGTAATTTGTCGCCATAGCTGCAAATATTAGCCGGTAATATGAAGTGTTGTCAGCTAAAGTCTGATGATGCAGACGACCGTAAGGACGAAGTACCCAAGAGTACCGCTAGGCCGCGCCTCTTTAGCTCAGTGGTGGAGCACTGGTCTAATAAACCAGGAGTCGTAAGTTCCATCCTAACACGAGAAAGATGAATTTTGGAAATCAGTTGCGCGTCGTGGCCGTATTGCAAACAGTACCTGTGATGACGAACAATTAGCGACAGGCGTTTTTTTAAGAATTACTCTCAGATGCGATTAAGGCGAATGGCGCAGATAAAGCATTTGCCAAAGCGGTACAGCATAAGGTGGGACGAGGCAGTCTGAATTACATTTTATAGATGTATTTCTCACATATCTCAGAGCCTCTCGCGATATTCGTCGTCGTCGTCGTCGTCGCCGTCGCCGCCGCCGCCGCCGCTTCTGCAGAAGTAGCAAATGGCAATCGTAGCAAATGCGGCGAGGGACGCCCTGCCTTCGATTCCGAATGCACAAAGTGTGTGGTCTTGTTTCTCAGTCTATATTTGGTCGGTCTCGTCAGAGGTTGAATGTAACGAATGGGTGGGAAAGAGCAAGGGGCAGCGGCTGTGTAGAACGAAAACACAAATCCTCAGGGGTGTGAGCGTTTCGAGATGAGTCGTATACATGTAAATGTTGGTCGTCAGTGACCGTGTGGCCTAATGGATAAGGCGTCGGACTTCGGATCTGAAGATTACAGGTTCGAATGCTGTCACGCTTGTATTTTTCCAGTTCTGAAAAAGAAACATAACGTTTTAATGTAGCAATTGAGCTGTACGAAACCGTCTGAATGTTGCTGTTGACCATTTTTTGCTTGGAGATGCTCTTGAGCTTGAAACACACACAACAAGACCGGTGTTAACTAGCGAAATGGTCGGCAGAGTGCCGACACAGCGAGTTCTGACTATCACTTGCACATCTAAAACAACGTCGGAAAGTAACTCGTTCGGCTTTTCAGTCACATAAAGTATGTGTGTTAATTTTGACGCCACTAGCTCTGCATGTTGTCATGCAATTTCTTTACCTCTCAGAAATGATTATGACATAAAAGTGAAGTACGTGACGAGTGTGACGTTAGGAAAACATTAGGCATCGTGGAGAGATTCTGTATGGGACCACCCAACCCAAACGAGTACTGTGTGACGTGCTACCCGGCAGGCATTCACCGAGGTCGCCGGCTAGCTCAGTCGGTAGAGCGTCAGACTCTTAATCCCAGGCTCGTGGGTTCGAGCCACACGCTGGGCGGAACGGAATTTTTTTCCGCTGCAGGTGTAAATTACCGTTTTTCTGATTAACGAGATTTAATGGAAATAGCAACTTTAAACTTTGCCTACGTCTCTGTCAGTCGGAAGGAAACTGTATTTGAAGGTGAAGGTGATTTTGTAGACATGTGTGAAAGACATGTTCTGAAATGCAAGTGTTGTTGTTTGGAGAGCACATCGGTTACGTGTCAGATGTGTAGCCAAGCAGTAATTTGTCGCCATAGCTGCAAATATTAGCCGGTAATATGAAGTGTTGTCAGCTAAAGTCTGATGATGCAGACGACCGTAAGGACGAAGTACCCAAGAGTACCGCTAGGCCGCGCCTCTTTAGCTCAGTGGTGGAGCACTGGTCTAATAAACCAGGAGTCGTAAGTTCCATCCTAACACGAGAAAGATGAATTTTGGAAATCAGTTGCGCGTCGTGGCCGTATTGCAAACAGTACCTGTGATGACGAACAATTAGCGACAGGCGTTTTTTTAAGAATTACTCTCAGATGCGATTAAGGCGAATGGCGCAGATAAAGCATTTGCCAAAGCGGTACAGCATAAGGTGGGACGAGGCAGTCTGAATTACATTTTATAGATGTATTTCTCACATATCTCAGAGCCTCTCGCGATATTCGTCGTCGTCGTCGTCGCCGCCGCCGCCGCCGCCGCTTCTGCAGAAGTAGCAAATAGCAATCGTAGCAAATGCGGCGAGGGACGCCCTGCCTTCGATTCCGAATGCACAAAGTGTGTGGTCTTGTTTCTCAGTCTATATTTGGTCGGTCTCGTCAGAGGTTGAATGTAATGAATGGGTGGGAAAGAGCAAGGGGCAGCGGCTGTGTAGAACGAAAACACAAATCCTCAGGGGTGTGAGCGTTTCGAGATGAGTCGTATACATGTAAATGTTGGTCGTCAGTGACCGTGTGGCCTAATGGATAAGGCGTCGGACTTCGGATCTGAAGATTACAGGTTCGAATGCTGTCACGCTTGTATTTTTCCAGTTCTGAAAAAGAAACATAACGTTTTAATGTAGCAATTGAGCAGTACGAAACCGTCTGAATGTTGCTGTTGACCATTTTTTGCTTGGAGATGCTCTTGAGCTTGAAACACACACAACAAGACCGGTGTTAACTAGCGAAATGGTCGGCAGAGTGCCGACACAGCGAGTTCTGACTATCACTTGCACATCTAAAACAACGTCGGAAAGTAACTCGTTCGGCTTTTCAGTCACATAAAGTATGTGTGTTAATTTTGACGCCACTAGCTCTGCATGTTGTCATGCAATTTCTTTACCTCTCACAAATGATTATGACATAAAAGTGAAGTACGTGACGAGTGTGACGTTAGGAAAACATTAGGCATCATGGAGAGATTCTATATGGGACCACCCAACCCAAACGAGTACTGTATGACGTGCTACCTGGCAGGTATTCACCGAGGTAGCCGGCTAGCTCAGTCGGTAGATCGTCACACTCTTAATCCCAGGGTCGTGGGTTCGAGCCAGACGCTGGGCGGAACGGAATTTTGTTCCGCTGCAGGTGTAAATTACCGTTTTTCTGATTAACGAGATTTAATGGAAATAGCAACTTTAAACTTTGCCTACGTCTCTGTCAGTCGCAAGGAAACTGTATTTGAAGGTGAAGGTGATTTTGTAGACATGTGTGAAAGACATGTTCTGAAATGCAAGTGTTGTTGTTTAGAGAGCACATCGGTTACGTGTCAGATGTGTAGCCAAGCAGTAATTTGTCGCCATAGCTGCAAATATTAGCCGGTAATATGAAGTGTTGTCAGCTAAAGTCTGATGATGCAGACGACCGTAAGGACGAAGTACCCAAGAGTACCGCTAGGCCGCGCCTCTTTAGCTCAGTGGTGGAGCACTGGTCTAATTAACCAGGAGTCGTAAGTTCCATCCTAACACGAGAAAGATGAATTTTGGAAATCAGTTGCGCGTCGTGGCCGTATAGCAAACAGTACCTGTGATGACGAACAATTAGCGACAGGCGTTTTTTTAAGAATTACTCTCAGATGCGATTAAGGCGAATGGCGCAGATAAAGCATTTGCCAAAGCGGTACAGCATAAGGTGGGACGAGGCAGTCTGAATTACATTTTATAGATGTATTTCTCACATATCTCAGAGCCTCTCGCGATATTCGTCGTCGTCGTCGTCGTCGTCGTCGTCGTCGTCGTCGTCGCCGCCGCTTCTGCAGAAGTAGCAAATGGCAATCGTAGCAAATGCGGCGAGGGACGCCCTGCCTTCGATTCCGAATGCACAAAGTGTGTGGTCTTGTTTCTCAGTCTATATTTGGTCGGTCTCGTCAGAGGTTGAATGTAACGAATGGGTGGGAAAGAGCAAGGGGCAGCGGCTGTGTAGAACGAAAACACAAATCCTCAGGGGTGTGAGCGTTTCGAGATGAGTCGTATACATGTAAATGTTGGTCGTCAGTGACCGTCTGGCCTAATGGATAAGGCGTCGGACTTCGGATCTGAAGATTACAGGTTCGAATGCTGTCATGCTTGTATTTTTCCAGTTCTGAAAAAGAAACATAACGTTTTAATGTAGCAATTGAGCAGTACGAAACCGTCTGAATGTTGCTGTTGACCATTTTTTGCTTGGAGATGCTCTTGAGCTTGAAACACACACAACAAGACCGGTGTTAACTAGCGAAATGGTCGGCAGAGTGCCGACACAGCGAGTTCTGACTATCACTTGCACATCTAAAACAACGTCGGAAAGTAACTCGTTCGGCTTTTCAGTCACATAAAGTATGTGTGTTAATTTTGACGCCACTAGCTCTGCATGTTGTCATGCAATTTCTTTACCTCTCAGAAATCATTATGACATAAAAGTGAAGTACGTGACGAGTGTGACGTTAGGAAAACATTAGGCATCATGGAGAGATTCTATATGGGACCACCCAACCCAAACGAGTACTGTATGACGTGCTACCTGGCAGGTATTCACCGAGGTAGCCGGCTAGCTCAGTCGGTAGAGCGTCAGAGTCTTAATCCCAGGGTCGTGGGTTCGAGCCAGACGCTGGGCGGAACAGAATTTTGTTCCGCTGCAGGTGTAAATTACCGTTTTTCTGATTAACGAGATTTAATGGAAATAGCAACTTTAAACTTTGCCTACGTCTCTGTCAGTCGCAAGGAAACTGTATTTGAAGGTGAAGGTGATTTTGTAGATATGTGTGAAAGACATGTTCTGAAATGCAAGTGTTGTTGTTTGGAGAGCACATCGGTTACGTGTCAGATGTGTAGCCAAGCAGTAATTTGTCGAAATAGCTGCAAATATTAGCCGGTAATATGAAGTGTTGTCAGCTAAAGTCTGATGATGCAGACGACCGTAAGGACGAAGTACCCAAGAGTACCGCTAGGCCGCGCCTCTTTAGCTCAGTGGTAGAGCACTGGTCTAATAAACCAGGGGTCGTAAGTTCCATCCTCACAGGAGAAAGATGAATTTTGGAAATCAGTTGCGCGTCGTGGCCGTATAGCAAACAGTACCTGTGATGACGAACAATTAGCGACAGGCGTTTTTTTAAGAACTACTCTCAGATGCGATTAAGGCGAATGGCGCAGATAAAGCATTTGCCAAAGCGGTACAGCATAAGGTGGGACGAGGCAGTCTGAATTACATTTTATAGATGTATTTCTCACATATCTCAGAGCCTCTCGCGATATTCGTCGTCGTCGTCGTCGTCGCCGTCGCCGCCGCCGCCGCCGCAGCTTCTGCAGAAGTAGCAAATGGCAATCGTAGCAAATGCGGCGAGGGACGCCCTGCCTTCGATTCCGAATGCACAAAGTGCGTGGTCTTGTTTCTCAGTCTATATTTGGTCGGTCTCGTCAGAGGTTGAATGTAACGAATGGGTGGGGAAGAGCAAGGGGCAGCGGCTGTGTAGAACGAAAACACAAATCCTCAGGGGTGTGAGCGTTTCGAGATGAGTCGTATACATGTACATGTTGGTCGTCAGTGACCATGTGGCCTAATGGATAAGGCGTCGGACTTCGGATCTGAAGATTACAGGTTCGAATGCTGTCACGCTTGTATTTTTCCAGTTCTGAAAAAGAAACATAACGTTTTAATGTAGCAATTGAGCAGTACGAAACCGTCTGAATGTTGCTGTTGACCATTTTTTGCTTGGAGATGCTCTTGAGCTTGAAACACACACAACAAGACCGGTGTTAACTAGCGAAATGGTCGGCAGAGTGCCGACACAGCGAGTTCTGACTATCACTTGCACATCTAAAACAACGTCGGAAAGTAACTCGTTCGGCTTTTCAGTCACATAAAGTATGTGTGTTAATTTTGACGCCACTAGCTCTGCATGTTGTCATGCAATTTCTTTACCTCTCAGAAATCATTATGACATAAAAGTGAAGTACGTGACGAGTGTGACGTTAGGAAAACATTAGGCATCATGGAGAGATTCTATATGGGACCACCCAACCCAAACGAGTACTGTATGACGTGCTACCCGGCAGGTATTCACCGAGGTAGCCGGCTAGCTCAGTCGGTGGAGCGTCAGACTCTTAATCCCAGGGTCGTGGGTTCGAGCCAGACGCTGGGCGGAACGGAATTTTGTTCCGCTGCAGGTGTAAATTACCGTTTTTCTGATTAACGAGATTTAATGGAAATAGCAACTTTAAACTTTGCCTACGTCTCTGTCAGTCGCAAGGAAACTGTATTTGAAGGTGAAGGTGATTAAGTAGACATGTGTGAAAGACATGTTCTGAAATGCAAGTGTTGTTGTTTGGAGAGCACATCGGTTACGTGTCAGATGTGTAGCCAAGCAGTAATTTGTCGAAATAGCTGCAAATATTAGCCGGTAATATGAAGTGTTGTCAGCTAAATTCTGATGATGCAGACGACCGTAAGGACGAAGTACCCAAGAGTACCGCTAGGCCGCGCCTCTTTAGCTCAGTGGTAGAGCACTGGTCTAATAAACCAGAGGTCGTAAGTTCCATCCTCATAGGAGAAAGATGAATTTTGGAAATCAGTTGCGCGTCGTGGCCGTATAGCAAACAGTACCTGTGATGACGAACAATTAGCGACAGGCGTTTTTTTAAGAATTACTCTCAGATGCGATTAAGGCGAATGGCGCAGATAAAGCATTTGCCAAAGCGGTACAGCATAAGGTGGGACGAGACAGTCTGAATTACATTTTATAGATGTATTTCTCACATATCTCAGAGCCTCTCGCGATATTCGTCGTCGTCGTCGTCGTCGCCGTCGCCGCCGCCGCTTCTGCAGAAGTAGCAAATGGCAATCGTAGCAAATGCGGCGAGGGACGCCCTGCCTTCGATTCCGAATGCACAAAGTGTGTGGTCTTGTTTCTCAGTCTATATTTGGTCGGTCTCGTCAGAGGTTGAATGTAACGAATGGGTGGGAAAGAGCAAGGGGCAGCGGCTGTGTAGAACGAAAACACAAATCCTCAGGGGTGTGAGCGTTTCGAGATGAGTCGTATACATGTAAATGTTGGTCGTCAGTGACCGTGTGGCCTAATGGATAAGGCGTCGGACTTCGGATCTGAAAATTACAGGTTCGAATGCTGTCACGCTTGTATTTTTCCAGTTCTGAAAAAGAAACATAACGTTTTAATGTAGCAATTGAGCAGTACGAAACCGTCTGAATGTTGCTGTTGACCATTTTTTGCTTGGAGATGCTCTTGAGCTTGAAACACACACAACAAGACCGGTGTTAACTAGCGAAATGGTCGGCAGAGTGCCGACACAGCGAGTTCTGACTATCACTTGCACATCTAAAACAACGTCGGAAAGTAACTCGTTCGGCTTTTCAGTCACATAAAGTATGTGTGTTAATTTTGACGCCACTAGCTCTGCATGTTGTCATGCAATTTCTTTACCTCTCAGAAATGATTATGACATAAAAGTGAAGTACGTGACGAGTGTGACGTTAGGAAAACATTAGGCATCATGGAGAGATTCTATATGGGACCACCCAACCCAAACGAGTACTGTATGACGTGCTACCTGGGAGGTATTCACCGAGGTAGCCGGCTAGCTCAGTCGGTAGAGCGTCAGAGTCTTAATCCCAGAGTCGTGGGTTCGAGCCAGACGCTGGGCGGAACAGAATTTTGTTCCGCTGCAGGTGTAAATTACCGTTTTTCTGATTAACGAGATTTAATGGAAATAGCAACTTTAAACTTTGCCTACGTCTCTGTCAGTCGCAAGGAAACTGTATTTGAAGGTGAAGGTGATTAAGTAGACATGTGTGAAAGACATGTTCTGAAATGCAAGTGTTGTTGTTTGGAGAGCACATCGGTTACGTGTCAGATGTGTAGCCAAGCAGTAATTTGTCGAAATAGCTGCAAATATTAGCCGGTAATATGAAGTGTTGTCAGCTAAATTCTGATGATGCAGACGACCGTAAGGACGAAGTACCCAAGAGTACCGCTAGGCCGCGCCTCTTTAGCTCAGTGGTAGAGCACTGGTCTAATAAACCAGAGGTCGTAAGTTCCATCCTCATAGGAGAAAGATGAATTTTGGAAATCAGTTGCGCGTCGTGGCCGTATAGCAAACAGTACCTGTGATGACGAACAATTAGCGACAGGCGTTTTTTTAAGAATTACTCTCAGATGCGATTAAGGCGAATGGCGCAGATAAAGCATTTGCCAAAGCGGTACAGCATAAGGTGGGACGAGGCAGTCTGAATTACATTTTATAGATGTATTTCTCACATATCTCAGAGCCTCTCGCGATATTCGTCGTCGTCGTCGTCGTCGCCGTCGCCGCCGCCGCCGCCGCAGCTTCTGCAGAAGTAGCAAATGGCAATCGTAGCAAATGCGGCGAGGGACGCCCTGCCTTCGATTCCGAATGCACAAAGTGCGTGGTCTTGTTTCTCAGTCTATATTTGGTCGGTCTCGTCAGAGGTTGAATGTAACGAATGGGTGGGGAAGAGCAAGGGGCAGCGGCTGTGTAGAACGAAAACACAAATCCTCAGGGGTGTGAGCGTTTCGAGATGAGTCGTATACATGTACATGTTGGTCGTCAGTGACCATGTGGCCTAATGGATAAGGCGTCGGACTTCGGATCTGAAGATTACAGGTTCGAATGCTGTCACGCTTGTATTTTTCCAGTTCTGAAAAAGAAACATAACGTTTTAATGTAGCAATTGAGCAGTACGAAACCGTCTGAATGTTGCTGTTGACCATTTTTTGCTTGGAGATGCTCTTGAGCTTGAAACACACACAACAAGACCGGTGTTAACTAGCGAAATGGTCGGCAGAGTGCCGACACAGCGAGTTCTGACTATCACTTGCACATCTAAAACAACGTCGGAAAGTAACTCGTTCGGCTTTTCAGTCACATAAAGTATGTGTGTTAATTTTGACGCCACTAGCTCTGCATGTTGTCATGCAATTTCTTTACCTCTCAGAAATCATTATGACATAAAAGTGAAGTACGTGACGAGTGTGACGTTAGGAAAACATTAGGCATCATGGAGAGATTCTATATGGGACCACCCAACCCAAACGAGTACTGTATGACGTGCTACCCGGCAGGTATTCACCGAGGTAGCCGGCTAGCTCAGTCGGTGGAGCGTCAGACTCTTAATCCCAGGGTCGTGGGTTCGAGCCAGACGCTGGGCGGAACGGAATTTTGTTCCGCTGCAGGTGTAAATTACCGTTTTTCTGATTAACGAGATTTAATGGAAATAGCAACTTTAAACTTTGCCTACGTCTCTGTCAGTCGCAAGGAAACTGTATTTGAAGGTGAAGGTGATTAAGTAGACATGTGTGAAAGACATGTTCTGAAATGCAAGTGTTGTTGTTTGGAGAGCACATCGGTTACGTGTCAGATGTGTAGCCAAGCAGTAATTTGTCGAAATAGCTGCAAATATTAGCCGGTAATATGAAGTGTTGTCAGCTAAATTCTGATGATGCAGACGACCGTAAGGACGAAGTACCCAAGAGTACCGCTAGGCCGCGCCTCTTTAGCTCAGTGGTAGAGCACTGGTCTAATAAACCAGAGGTCGTAAGTTCCATCCTCATAGGAGAAAGATGAATTTTGGAAATCAGTTGCGCGTCGTGGCCGTATAGCAAACAGTACCTGTGATGACGAACAATTAGCGACAGGCGTTTTTTTAAGAATTACTCTCAGATGCGATTAAGGCGAATGGCGCAGATAAAGCATTTGCCAAAGCGGTACAGCATAAGGTGGGACGAGACAGTCTGAATTACATTTTATAGATGTATTTCTCACATATCTCAGAGCCTCTCGCGATATTCGTCGTCGTCGTCGTCGTCGCCGTCGCCGCCGCCGCTTCTGCAGAAGTAGCAAATGGCAATCGTAGCAAATGCGGCGAGGGACGCCCTGCCTTCGATTCCGAATGCACAAAGTGTGTGGTCTTGTTTCTCAGTCTATATTTGGTCGGTCTCGTCAGAGGTTGAATGTAACGAATGGGTGGGAAAGAGCAAGGGGCAGCGGCTGTGTAGAACGAAAACACAAATCCTCAGGGGTGTGAGCGTTTCGAGATGAGTCGTATACATGTAAATGTTGGTCGTCAGTGACCGTGTGGCCTAATGGATAAGGCGTCGGACTTCGGATCTGAAAATTACAGGTTCGAATGCTGTCACGCTTGTATTTTTCCAGTTCTGAAAAAGAAACATAACGTTTTAATGTAGCAATTGAGCAGTACGAAACCGTCTGAATGTTGCTGTTGACCATTTTTTGCTTGGAGATGCTCTTGAGCTTGAAACACACACAACAAGACCGGTGTTAACTAGCGAAATGGTCGGCAGAGTGCCGACACAGCGAGTTCTGACTATCACTTGCACATCTAAAACAACGTCGGAAAGTAACTCGTTCGGCTTTTCAGTCACATAAAGTATGTGTGTTAATTTTGACGCCACTAGCTCTGCATGTTGTCATGCAATTTCTTTACCTCTCAGAAATGATTATGACATAAAAGTGAAGTACGTGACGAGTGTGACGTTAGGAAAACATTAGGCATCATGGAGAGATTCTATATGGGACCACCCAACCCAAACGAGTACTGTATGACGTGCTACCTGGGAGGTATTCACCGAGGTAGCCGGCTAGCTCAGTCGGTAGAGCGTCAGAGTCTTAATCCCAGAGTCGTGGGTTCGAGCCAGACGCTGGGCGGAACAGAATTTTGTTCCGCTGCAGGTGTAAATTACCGTTTTTCTGATTAACGAGATTTAATGGAAATAGCAACTTTAAACTTTGCCTACGTCTCTGTCAGTCGCAAGGAAACTGTATTTGAAGGTGAAGGTGATTAAGTAGACATGTGTGAAAGACATGTTCTGAAATGCAAGTGTTGTTGTTTGGAGAGCACATCGGTTACGTGTCAGATGTGTAGCCAAGCAGTAATTTGTCGAAATAGCTGCAAATATTAGCCGGTAATATGAAGTGTTGTCAGCTAAATTCTGATGATGCAGACGACCGTAAGGACGAAGTACCCAAGAGTACCGCTAGGCCGCGCCTCTTTAGCTCAGTGGTAGAGCACTGGTCTAATAAACCAGAGGTCGTAAGTTCCATCCTCATAGGAGAAAGATGAATTTTGGAAATCAGTTGCGCGTCGTGGCCGTATAGCAAACAGTACCTGTGATGACGAACAATTAGCGACAGGCGTTTTTTTAAGAATTACTCTCAGATGCGATTAAGGCGAATGGCGCAGATAAAGCATTTGCCAAAGCGGTACAGCATAAGGTGGGACGAGGCAGTCTGAATTACATTTTATAGATGTATTTCTCACATATCTCAGAGCCTCTCGCGATATTCGTCGTCGTCGTCGTCGTTGTCGTCGCCGTCGCCGCCGCCGCCGCCGCCGCTTCTGCAGAAGTAGCAAATGGCAATCGTAGCAAATGCGGCGAGGGACGCCCTGCCTTCGATTCCGAATGCACAAAGTGTGTGGTCTTGTTTCTCAGTCTATATTTGGTCGGTCTCGTCAGAGGTTGAATGTAACGAATGGGTGGGAAAGAGCAAGGGGCAGCGGCTGTGTAGAACGAAAACACAAATCCTCAGGGGTGTGAGCGTTTCGAGATGAGTCGTATACATGTAAATGTTGGTCGTCAGTGACCGTGTGGCCTAATGGATAAGGCGTCGGACTTCGGATCTGAAGATTACAGGTTCGAATGCTGTCACGCTTGTATTTTTCCAGTTCTGAAAAAGAAACATAACGTTTTAATGTAGCAATTGAGCTGTACGAAACCGTCTGAATGTTGCTGTTGACCATTTTTTGCTTGGAGATGCTCTTGAGCTTGAAACACACACAACAAGACCGGTGTTAACTAGCGAAATGGTCGGCAGAGTGCCGACACAGCGAGTTCTGACTATCACTTGCACATCTAAAACAACGTCGGAAAGTAACTCGTTCGGCTTTTCAGTCACATAAAGTATGTGTGTTAATTTTGACGCCACTAGCTCTGCATGTTGTCATGCAATTTCTTTACCTCTCAGAAATGATTATGACATAAAAGTGAAGTACGTGACGAGTGTGACGTTAGGAAAACATTAGGCATCGTGGAGAGATTCTGTATGGGACCACCCAACCCAAACGAGTACTGTGTGACGTGCTACCCGGCAGGCATTCACCGAGGTAGCCGGCTAGCTCAGTCGGTAGAGCGTCAGACTCTTAATCCCAGGCTCGTGGGTTCGAGCCAGACGCTGGGCGGAACGGAATTTTGTTCCGCTGCAGGTGTAAATTACCGTTTTTCTGATTAACGAGATTTAATGGAAATAGCAACTTTAAACTTTGCCTACGTCTCTGTCAGTCGCAAGGAAACTGTATTTGAAGGTGAAGGTGATTTTGTAGACATGTGTGAAAGACATGTTCTGAAATGCAAGTGTTGTTGTTTGGAGAGCACATCAGTTACGTGTCAGATGTGTAGCCAAGCAGTAATTTGTCGCCATAGCTGCAAATATTAGCCGGTAATATGAAGTGTTGTCAGCTAAAGTCTGATGATGCAGACGACCGTAAGGACGAAGTACCCAAGAGTACCGCTAGGCCGCGCCTCTTTAGCTCAGTGGTGGAGCACTGGTCTAATAAACCAGGAGTCGTAAGTTCCATCCTAACACGAGAAAGATGAATTTTGGAAATCAGTTGCGCGTCGTGGCCGTATTGCAAACAGTACCTGTGATGACGAACAATTAGCGACAGGCGTTTTTTTAAGAATTACTCTCAGATGCGATTAAGGCGAATGGCGCAGATAAAGCATTTGCCAAAGCGGTACAGCATAAGGTGGGACGAGGCAGTCTGAATTACATTTTATAGATGTATTTCTCACATATCTCAGAGCCTCTCGCGATATTCGTCGTCGTCGTCGCCGTCGCCGCCGCCGCCGCCGCTTCTGCAGAAGTAGCAAATGGCAATCGTAGCAAATGCGGCGAGGGACGCCCTGCCTTCGATTCCGAATGCACAAAGTGTGTGGTCTTGTTTCTCAGTCTATATTTGGTCGGTCTCGTCAGAGGTTGAATGTAACGAATGGGTGGGAAAGAGCAAGGGGCAGCGGCTGTGTAGAACGAAAACACAAATCCTCAGGGGTGTGAGCGTTTCGAGATGAGTCGTATACATGTAAATGTTGGTCGTCAGTGACCGTGTGGCCTAATGGATAAGGCGTCGGACTTCGGATCTGAAGATTACAGGTTCGAATGCTGTCACGCTTGTATTTTTCCAGTTCTGAAAAAGAAACATAACGTTTTAATGTAGCAATTGAGCTGTACGAAACCGTCTGAATGTTGCTGTTGACCATTTTTTGCTTGGAGATGCTCTTGAGCTTGAAACACACACAACAAGACCGGTGTTAACTAGCGAAATGGTCGGCAGAGTGCCGACACAGCGAGTTCTGACTATCACTTGCACATCTAAAACAACGTCGGAAAGTAACTCGTTCGGCTTTTCAGTCACATAAAGTATGTGTGTTAATTTTGACGCCACTAGCTCTGCATGTTGTCATGCAATTTCTTTACCTCTCAGAAATGATTATGACATAAAAGTGAAGTACGTGACGAGTGTGACGTTAGGAAAACATTAGGCATCGTGGAGAGATTCTGTATGGGACCACCCAACCCAAACGAGTACTGTGTGACGTGCTACCCGGCAGGCATTCACCGAGGTAGCCGGCTAGCTCAGTCGGTAGAGCGTCAGACTCTTAATCCCAGGCTCGTGGGTTCGAGCCACACGCTGGTCGGAACGGAATTTTTTTCCGCTGCAGGTGTAAATTACCGTTTTTCTGATTAACGAGATTTAATGGAAATAGCAACTTTAAACTTTGCCTACGTCTCTGTCAGTCGGAAGGAAACTGTATTTGAAGGTGAAGGTGATTTTGTAGACATGTGTGAAAGACATGTTCTGAAATGCAAGTGTTGTTGTTTGGAGAGCACATCGGTTACGTGTCAGATGTGTAGCCAAGCAGTAATTTGTCGCCATAGCTGCAAATATTAGCCGGTAATATGAAGTGTTGTCAGCTAAAGTCTGATGATGCAGACGACCGTAAGGACGAAGTACCCAAGAGTACCGCTAGGCCGCGCCTCTTTAGCTCAGTGGTGGAGCACTGGTCTAATAAACCAGGAGTCGTAAGTTCCATCCTAACACGAGAAAGATGAATTTTGGAAATCAGTTGCGCGTCGTGGCCGTATTGCAAACAGTACCTGTGATGACGAACAATTAGCGACAGGCGTTTTTTTAAGAATTACTCTCAGATGCGATTAAGGCGAATGGCGCAGATAAAGCATTTGCCAAAGCGGTACAGCATAAGGTGGGACGAGGCAGTCTGAATTACATTTTATAGATGTATTTCTCACATATCTCAGAGCCTCTCGCGATATTCGTCGTCGTCGTCGTCACCGCCGCCGCCGCCGCCGCTTCTGCAGAAGTAGCAAATAGCAATCGTAGCAAATGCGGCGAGGGACGCCCTGCCTTCGATTCCGAATGCACAAAGTGTGTGGTCTTGTTTCTCAGTCTATATTTAGTCGGTCTCGTCAGAGGTTGAATGTAATGAATGGGTGGGAAAGAGCAAGGGGCAGCGGCTGTGTAGAACGAAAACACAAATCCTCAGGGGTGTGAGCGTTTCGAGATGAGTCGTATACATGTAAATGTTGGTCGTCAGTGACCGTGTGGCCTAATGGATAAGGCGTCGGACTTCGGATCTGAAGATTACAGGTTCGAATGCTGTCACGCTTGTATTTTTCCAGTTCTGAAAAAGAAACATAACGTTTTAATGTAGCAATTGAGCAGTACGAAACCGTCTGAATGTTGCTGTTGACCATTTTTTGCTTGGAGATGCTCTTGAGCTTGAAACACACACAACAAGACCGGTGTTAACTAGCGAAATGGTCGGCAGAGTGCCGACACAGCGAGTTCTGACTATCACTTGCACATCTAAAACAACGTCGGAAAGTAACTCGTTCGGCTTTTCAGTCACATAAAGTATGTGTGTTAATTTTGACGCCACTAGCTCTGCATGTTGTCATGCAATTTCTTTACCTCTCACAAATGATTATGACATAAAAGTGAAGTACGTGACGAGTGTGACGTTAGGAAAACATTAGGCATCATGGAGAGATTCTATATGGGACCACCCAACCCAAACGAGTACTGTATGACGTGCTACCTGGCAGGTATTCACCGAGGTAGCCGGCTAGCTCAGTCGGTAGATCGTCACACTCTTAATCCCAGGGTCGTGGGTTCGAGCCAGACGCTGGGCGGAACGGAATTTTGTTCCGCTGCAGGTGTAAATTACCGTTTTTCTGATTAACGAGATTTAATGGAAATAGCAACTTTAAACTTTGCCTACGTCTCTGTCAGTCGCAAGGAAACTGTATTTGAAGGTGAAGGTGATTTTGTAGACATGTGTGAAAGACATGTTCTGAAATGCAAGTGTTGTTGTTTGGAGAGCACATCGGTTACGTGTCAGATGTGTAGCCAAGCAGTAATTTGTCGCCATAGCTGCAAATATTAGCCGGTAATATGAAGTGTTGTCAGCTAAAGTCTGATGATGCAGACGACCGTAAGGACGAAGTACCCAAGAGTACCGCTAGGCCGCGCCTCTTTAGCTCAGTGGTGGAGCACTGGTCTAATTAACCAGGAGTCGTAAGTTCCATCCTAACACGAGAAAGATGAATTTTGGAAATCAGTTGCGCGTCGTGGCCGTATAGCAAACAGTACCTGTGATGACGAACAATTAGCGACAGGCGTTTTTTTAAGAATTACTCTCAGATGCGATTAAGGCGAATGGCGCAGATAAAGCATTTGCCAAAGCGGTACAGCATAAGGTGGGACGAGGCAGTCTGAATTACATTTTATAGATGTATTTCTCACATATCTCAGAGCCTCTCGCGATATTCGTCGTCGTCGTCGTCGTCGTCGTCGTCGCCGCCGCCGCCGCCGCCGCCGCTTCTGCAGAAGTAGCAAATGGCAATCGTAGCAAATGCGGCGAGGGACGCCCTGCCTTCGATTCCGAATGCACAAAGTGTGTGGTCTTGTTTCTCAGTCTATATTTGGTCGGTCTCGTCAGAGGTTGAATGTAACGAATGGGTGGGAAAGAGCAAGGGGCAGCGGCTGTGTAGAACGAAAACACAAATCCTCAGGGGTGTGAGCGTTTCGAGATGAGTCGTATACATGTAAATGTTGGTCGTCAGTGACCGTGTGGCCTAATGGATAAGGCGTCGGACTTCGGATCTGAAGATTACAGCTTCGAATGCTGTCACGCTTGTATTTTTCCAGTTCGGAAAAAGAAACATAACGTTTTAATGTAGCAATTGAGCAGTACGAAACCGTCTGAATGTTGCTGTTGACCATTTTTTGCTTGGAGATGCTCTTGAGCTTGAAACACACACAACAAGACCGGTGTTAACTAGCGAAATGGTCGGCAGAGTGCCGACACAGCGAGTTCTGACTATCACTTGCACATCTAAAACAACGTCGGAAAGTAACTCGTTCGGCTTTTCAGTCACATAAAGTATGTGTGTTAATTTTGACGCCACTAGCTCTGCATGTTGTCATGCAGTTTCTTTACCTCTCACAAATGATTATGACATAAAAGTGAAGTACGTGACGAGTGTGACGTTAGGAAAACATTAGGCATCATGGAGAGATTCTGTATGAGACCACCCAACCCAAACGAGTACTGTGTGACGTGCTACCCGGCAGGT
This sequence comes from Schistocerca gregaria, assembly GCF_023897955.1. Classification (NCBI taxonomy): domain Eukaryota; kingdom Metazoa; phylum Arthropoda; class Insecta; order Orthoptera; family Acrididae; genus Schistocerca; species Schistocerca gregaria. The sequence goes on from NC_064925.1 coordinate 28,167,745, forward strand.
ATTCGCCGAGGTAGCCGGCTAGCTCAGTCGGTAGAGCGTCAGACTCTTAATCCCAGGGTCGTGGGTTCGAGCCAGACGCTGGGCGGAACGGAATTTTGTTCCGCTGCAGGTGTAAATTACCGTTTTTCTGATTAACGAGATTTAATGGAAATAGCAACTTTAAACTTTGCCTACGTCTCTGTCAGTCGCAAGGAAACTGTATTTGAAGGTGAAGGTGATTTTGTAGACATGTGTGAAAGACATGTTCTGAAATGCAAGTGTTGTTGTTTGGAGAGCACATCGGTTACGTGTCAGATGTGTAGCCAAGCAGTAATTTGTCGCCATAGCTGAAAATATTAGCCGGTAATATGAAGTGTTGTCAGCTAAAGTCTGAAGATGCAGACGACCGTAAGGACGAAGTACCCAAGAGTACCGCTAGGCCGCGCCTCTTTAGCTCAGTGGTGGTGCACTGGTCTAATAAACCAGGAGTCGTAAGTTTCATCCTAACACGAGAAAGATGAATTTTGGAAATCAGATGCGCGTCGTGGCCGTATAGCAAACAGTACCTGTGATGACGAACAATTAGCGACAGGCGTTTTTTTAAGAATTACTCTCAGATGCGATTAAGGCGAATGGCGCAGATAAAGCATTTGCCAAAGCGGTACAGCATAAGGTGGGACGAGGCAGTCTGACTTACATTTTATAGATGTATTTCTCACATATCTCAGAGCCTCTCGCGATTTTCGTCGTCGTCGTCGTCGTCGTCGTCGTCGTCGTCATCGCCGCCACCGCTTCTGCAGAAGTAGCAAATGGCAATCGTAGCAAATGCGGCGAGGGACGCCCTGCCTTCGATTCCGAATGCACAAAGTGTGTGGTCTTGTTTCTCAGTCTATATTTGGTCGGTCTCGTCAGAGGTTGAATGTAACGAATGGGTGGGAAAGAGCAAGGGGCAGCGGCTGTGTAGAACGAAAACACAAATCCTCAGGGGTGTGAGCGTTTCGAGATGAGTCGTATACATGTATATGTTGGTCGTCAGTGACCGTCTGGCCTAATGGATAAGGCGTCGGACTTCGGATCTGAAGATTACAGGTTCGAATGCTGTCACGCTTGTATTTTTCCAGTTCTGAAAAAGAAACATAACGTTTTAATGTAGCAATTGAGCAGTACGAAACCGTCTGAATGTTGCTGTTGACCATTTTTTGCTTGGAGATGCTCTTGAGCTTGAAACACACACAACAAGACCGGTGTTAACTAGCGAAATGGTCGGCAGAGTGCCGACACAGCGAGTTCTGACTATCACTTGCACATCTAAAACAACGTCGGAAAGTAACTCGTTCGGCTTTTCAGTCACATAAAGTATGTGTGTTAATTTTGACGCCACTAGCTCTGCATGTTGTCATGCAATTTCTTTACCTCTCAGAAATCATTATGACATAAAAGTGAAGTACGTGACGAGTGTGACGTTAGGAAAACATTAGGCATCATGGAGAGATTCTGTATGGGACCACCCAACCCAAACGAGTACTGTGTGACGTGCTACCCGGCAGGTATTCACCGAGGTAGCCGGCTAGCTCAGTCGGTAGAGCGTCAGACTCTTAATCCCAGGCTCGTGGGTTCGAGCCAGACGCTGGGCGGAACGGAATTTTGTTCCGCTGCAGGTGTAAATTACCGTTTTTCTGATTAACGAGATTTAATGGAAATAGCAACTTTAAACTTTGCCTACGTCTCTGTCAGACGCAAGGAAACTGTATTTGAAGGTGAAGGTGATTTTGTAGACATGTGTGAAAGACATGTTCTGAAATGCAAGTGTTGTTGTTTGGAGAGCACATCGGTTACGTGTCAGATGTGTAGCCAAGCAGTAATTTGTCGAAATAGCTGCAAATATTAGCCGGTAATATGAAGTGTTGTCAGCTAAAGTCTGATGATGCAGACGACCGTAAGGACGAAGTACCCAAGAGTACCGCTAGGCCGCGCCTCTTTAGCTCAGTGGTGGAGCACTGGTCTAATAAACCAGGAGTCGTAAGTTCCATCCTAACACGAGAAAGATGAATTTTGGAAATCAGTTGCGCGTCGTGGCCGTATAGCAAACAGTACCTGTGATGACGAACAATTAGCGACAGGCGTTTTTTTAAGAATTACTCTCAGATGCGATTAAGGCGAATGGCGCAGATAAAGCATTTGCCAAAGCGGTACAGCATAAGGTGGGACGAGGCAGTCTGACTTACATTTTATAGATGTATTTCTCACATATCTCAGAGCCTCTCGCGATATTCGTCGTCGTCGTCGTCGTCGTCGTCGTCGTCGTCATCGCCGCCGCCGCCGCATCTGCAGAAGTAGCAAATGGCAATCGTAGCAAATGCGGCGAGGGACGCCCTGCCTTCGATTCCGAATGCACAAAGTGTGTGGTCTTGTTTCTCAGTCTATATTTGGTCGGTCTCGTCAGAGGTTGAATGTAACGAATGGGTGGTAAAGAGCAAGGGGCAGCGGCTGTGTAGAACGAAAACACAAATCCTCAGGGGTGTGAGCGTTTCGAGATGAGTCGTATACATGTAAATGTTGGTCGTCAGTAACCGTGTGGCCTAATGGATAAGGCGTCGGACTTCGAGTCTGAAGATTACAGGTTCGAATGCTGTCACGCTTGTATTTTTCCAGTTCTGAAAAAGAAACATAACGTTTTAATGTAGCAATTGAGCAGTACGAAACCGTCTGAATGTTGCTGTTGACCATTTTTTGCTTGGAGATGCTCTTGAGCTTGAAACACACACAACAAGACCGGTGTTAACTAGCGAAATGGTCGGCAGAGTGCCGACACAGCGAGTTCTGACTATCACTTGCACATCTAAAACAACGTCGGAAAGTAACTCGTTCGGCTTTTCAGTCACATAAAGTATGTGTGTTAATTTTGACGCCACTAGCTCTGCATGTTGTCATGCAATTTCTTTACCTCTCAGAAATGATTATGACATAAAAGTGAAGTACGTGACGAGTGTGACGTTAGGAAAACATTAGGCATCATGGAGAGATTCTGTATGGGACCACCCAACCCAAACGAGTACTGTGTGACGTGCTACCCGGCAGGTATTCACCGAGGTAGCCGGCTAGCTCAGTCGGTAGAGCGTCAGACTCTTAATCCCAGGGTCGTGGGTTCGAGCCAGACGCTGGGCGGAACGGAATTTTGTTCCGCTGCAGGTGTAAATTACCGTTTTTCTGATTAACGAGATTTAATGGAAATAGCAACTTTAAACTTTGCCTACGTCTCTGTCAGTCGCAAGGAAACTGTATTTGAAGGTGAAGGTGATTTTGTAGACATGTGTGAAAGACATGTTCTGAAATGCAAGTGTTGTTGTTTGGAGAGCACATCGGTTACGTGTCAGATGTGTAGCCAAGCAGTAATTTGTCGCCATAGCTGAAAATATTAGCCGGTAATATGAAGTGTTGTCAGCTAAAGTCTGAAGATGCAGACGACCGTAAGGACGAAGTACCCAAGAGTACCGCTAGGCCGCGCCTCTTTAGCTCAGTGGTGGTGCACTGGTCTAATAAACCAGGAGTCGTAAGTTTCATCCTAACACGAGAAAGATGAATTTTGGAAATCAGATGCGCGTCGTGGCCGTATAGCAAACAGTACCTGTGATGACGAACAATTAGCGACAGGCGTTTTTTTAAGAATTACTCTCAGATGCGATTAAGGCGAATGGCGCAGATAAAGCATTTGCCAAAGCGGTACAGCATAAGGTGGGACGAGGCAGTCTGACTTACATTTTATAGATGTATTTCTCACATATCTCAGAGCCTCTCGCGATTTTCGTCGTCGTCGTCGTCGTCGTCGTCGTCGTCGTCATCGCCGCCACCGCTTCTGCAGAAGTAGCAAATGGCAATCGTAGCAAATGCGGCGAGGGACGCCCTGCCTTCGATTCCGAATGCACAAAGTGTGTGGTCTTGTTTCTCAGTCTATATTTGGTCGGTCTCGTCAGAGGTTGAATGTAACGAATGGGTGGGAAAGAGCAAGGGGCAGCGGCTGTGTAGAACGAAAACACAAATCCTCAGGGGTGTGAGCGTTTCGAGATGAGTCGTATACATGTATATGTTGGTCGTCAGTGACCGTCTGGCCTAATGGATAAGGCGTCGGACTTCGGATCTGAAGATTACAGGTTCGAATGCTGTCACGCTTGTATTTTTCCAGTTCTGAAAAAGAAACATAACGTTTTAATGTAGCAATTGAGCAGTACGAAACCGTCTGAATGTTGCTGTTGACCATTTTTTGCTTGGAGATGCTCTTGAGCTTGAAACACACACAACAAGACCGGTGTTAACTAGCGAAATGGTCGGCAGAGTGCCGACACAGCGAGTTCTGACTATCACTTGCACATCTAAAACAACGTCGGAAAGTAACTCGTTCGGCTTTTCAGTCACATAAAGTATGTGTGTTAATTTTGACGCCACTAGCTCTGCATGTTGTCATGCAATTTCTTTACCTCTCAGAAATCATTATGACATAAAAGTGAAGTACGTGACGAGTGTGACGTTAGGAAAACATTAGGCATCATGGAGAGATTCTGTATGGGACCACCCAACCCAAACGAGTACTGTGTGACGTGCTACCCGGCAGGTATTCACCGAGGTAGCCGGCTAGCTCAGTCGGTAGAGCGTCAGACTCTTAATCCCAGGCTCGTGGGTTCGAGCCAGACGCTGGGCGGAACGGAATTTTGTTCCGCTGCAGGTGTAAATTACCGTTTTTCTGATTAACGAGATTTAATGGAAATAGCAACTTTAAACTTTGCCTACGTCTCTGTCAGACGCAAGGAAACTGTATTTGAAGGTGAAGGTGATTTTGTAGACATGTGTGAAAGACATGTTCTGAAATGCAAGTGTTGTTGTTTGGAGAGCACATCGGTTACGTGTCAGATGTGTAGCCAAGCAGTAATTTGTCGAAATAGCTGCAAATATTAGCCGGTAATATGAAGTGTTGTCAGCTAAAGTCTGATGATGCAGACGACCGTAAGGACGAAGTACCCAAGAGTACCGCTAGGCCGCGCCTCTTTAGCTCAGTGGTGGAGCACTGGTCTAATAAACCAGGAGTCGTAAGTTCCATCCTAACACGAGAAAGATGAATTTTGGAAATCAGTTGCGCGTCGTGGCCGTATAGCAAACAGTACCTGTGATGACGAACAATTAGCGACAGGCGTTTTTTTAAGAATTACTCTCAGATGCGATTAAGGCGAATGGCGCAGATAAAGCATTTGCCAAAGCGGTACAGCATAAGGTGGGACGAGGCAGTCTGACTTACATTTTATAGATGTATTTCTCACATATCTCAGAGCCTCTCGCGATATTCGTCGTCGTCGTCGTCGTCGTCGTCGTCGTCGTCATCGCCGCCGCCGCCGCATCTGCAGAAGTAGCAAATGGCAATCGTAGCAAATGCGGCGAGGGACGCCCTGCCTTCGATTCCGAATGCACAAAGTGTGTGGTCTTGTTTCTCAGTCTATATTTGGTCGGTCTCGTCAGAGGTTGAATGTAACGAATGGGTGGTAAAGAGCAAGGGGCAGCGGCTGTGTAGAACGAAAACACAAATCCTCAGGGGTGTGAGCGTTTCGAGATGAGTCGTATACATGTAAATGTTGGTCGTCAGTAACCGTGTGGCCTAATGGATAAGGCGTCGGACTTCGAGTCTGAAGATTACAGGTTCGAATGCTGTCACGCTTGTATTTTTCCAGTTCTGAAAAAGAAACATAACGTTTTAATGTAGCAATTGAGCAGTACGAAACCGTCTGAATGTTGCTGTTGACCATTTTTTGCTTGGAGATGCTCTTGAGCTTGAAACACACACAACAAGACCGGTGTTAACTAGCGAAATGGTCGGCAGAGTGCCGACACAGCGAGTTCTGACTATCACTTGCACATCTAAAACAACGTCGGAAAGTAACTCGTTCGGCTTTTCAGTCACATAAAGTATGTGTGTTAATTTTGACGCCACTAGCTCTGCATGTTGTCATGCAATTTCTTTACCTCTCAGAAATGATTATGACATAAAAGTGAAGTACGTGACGAGTGTGACGTTAGGAAAACATTAGGCATCATGGAGAGATTCTGTATGGGACCACCCAACCCAAACGAGTACTGTGTGACGTGCTACCCGGCAGGTATTCACCGAGGTAGCCGGCTAGCTCAGTCGGTAGAGCGTCAGACTCTTAATCCCAGGGTCGTGGGTTCGAGCCAGACGCTGGGCGGAACGGAATTTTGTTCCGCTGCAGGTGTAAATTACCGTTTTTCTGATTAACGAGATTTAATGGAAATAGCAACTTTAAACTTTGCCTACGTCTCTGTCAGTCGCAAGGAAACTGTATTTGAAGGTGAAGGTGATTTTGTAGACATGTGTGAAAGACATGTTCTGAAATGCAAGTGTTGTTGTTTGGAGAGCACATCGGTTACGTGTCAGATGTGTAGCCAAGCAGTAATTTGTCGAAATAGCTGCAAATATTAGCCGGTAATATGAAGTGTTGTCAGCTAAAGTCTGATGATGCAGACGACCGTAAGGACGAAGTACCCAAGAGTACCGCTAGGCCGCGCCTCTTTAGCTCAGTGGTGGAGCACTGGTCTAATAAACCAGGAGTCGTAAGTTCCATCCTAACACGAGAAAGATGAATTTTGGAAATCAGTTGCGCGTCGTGGCCGTATAGCAAACAGTACCTGTGATGACGAACAATTAGCGACAGGCGTTTTTTTAAGAATTACTCTCAGATGCGATTAAGGCGAATGGCGCAGATAAATCATTTGCCAAAGCGGTACAGCATAAGGTGGGACGAGGCAGTCTGACTTACATTTTATAGATGTATTTCTCACATATCTCAGAGCCTCTCGCGATATTCGTCGTCGTCGTCGTCGTCGTCGTCATCGCCGCCGCCGCCGCATCTGCAGAAGTAGCAAATGGCAATCGTAGCAAATGCGGCGAGGGACGCCCTGCCTTCGATTCCGAATGCACAAAGTGTGTGGTCTTGTTTCTCAGTCTATATTTGGTCGGTCTCTTCAGAGGTTGAATGTAACGAATGGGTGGGAAAGAGCAAGGGGCAGCGGCTGTGTAGAACGAAAACACAAATCCTCAGGGGTGTGAGCGTTTCGAGATGAGTCGTATACATGTAAATGTTGGTCGTCAGTAACCGTGTGGTCTAATGGATAAGGCGTCGGACTTCGAGTCTGAAGATTACAGGTTCGAATGCTGTCACGCTTGTATTTTTCCAGTTCTGAAAAAGAAACATAACGTTTTAATGTAGCAATTGAGCAGTACGAAACCGTCTGAATGTTGCTGTTGACCATTTTTTGCTTGGAGATGCTCTTGAGCTTGAAACACACACAACAAGACCGGTGTTAACTAGCGAAATGGTCGGCAGAGTGCCGACACAGCGAGTTCTGACTATCACTTGCACATCTAAAACAACGTCGGAAAGTAACTCGTTCGGCTTTTCAGTCACATAAAGTATGTGTGTTAATTTTGACGCCACTAGCTCTGCATGTTGTCATGCAATTTCTTTACCTCTCAGAAATGATTATGACATAAAAGTGAAGTACGTGACGAGTGTGACGTTAGGAAAACATTAGGCATCATGGAGAGATTCTGTATGGGACCACCCAACCCAAACGAGTACTGTGTGACGTGCTACCCGGCAGGTGTTCACCGAGGTCAGCTATTACCGCTTGCGACGCGGCAGCGTGCGGACGTTCGGAGCGCTCAGTGTCACTTGCTTGTTTACGTTGTATTTGTGCTTTCTGTTTCACGTGATTGTGCGTGGTTGTGTGTTCGTGTCGTTGTTTGAAGTATTTGCTGTATGCAGTTAGCCCATTTGGGTTAATTTGAAAAATGGTTCCCACGATTCCAAGGAAAAATACCCTGCAGTTCGAGTTTGACAAGGCTACACGTTCAGTTCAGCCAAGTTCACTGGAAGTTCATGAATGGATCGTCGATACAATAGGCATAACCACTGATCAAGTTCACACTGCCTACTACGACCTGGATTTATACTGCTTCTTCGTGAAGCTTCTGAATCCCCTCTTACTGGAACGTCTTTTGCAGAAACATGGCGGCGGCGTCGATTTCCGGCATCGCGACGGCACTGTGAGTACTGTCAAAATTACTAACGCTGATGTCGAGATCTCCAACGTTCGTATTTACAACCTGCCCCCTGAAGTAGACAACTGTTTCTTAAAAGATGTGCTCACTAAATATGGCGAGGTGCGTAACATTCGACTTGAAAAGTGGTCCAGGCAACATAAGTTGCAATGTTTTTCTGGTATCAGATCGGTTGAGATGCAAGTCAAAGTCAACATCCCATCGCATGTATTTGTTTGTGGTTATAAGGTGCAGGTTACCTATTCCGGACAAGCTTCTACGTGTTTTATCTGCAATGAAAGTGGTCATTTACGGCAAAATTGCCCTAAAAGGGTGACCGTCTTAAAGCCTACTTTCCAGCAACGTAAGAGACTCACTTTAGCTGATTTAGTGACAGGTACTCAATTAACAAGTACTGGGCCGTCCCCCTCCAGTGATACTGTGACTGTACATGAAAAACCTTTTGAAGAAGAGTTCCCTGCTATTCCTCTTGCGACGGGCGGGGATCAGAACCCTCTCACCCGTCCCGTCACTGCGGTAGCGTCCAAGAGACGTCGAACGTGCGACAGTAGTAGTTCCGATGAAGGCGTCTCCGTACCGGTAACACCTGCCACACTTGATATCAAACAACCGGCAGGAGACACTGAGCTTTCGCATGACGCTCTACCAGAATCAAGCGTTGAAGTTGATACTTCTTCGCCCGCTGACGGTAGTGCTACGCCCCAGGTTGGTTGTTGCTTACCATCCGCGTCTATCGCGTCGGCTCTCCAACCGACCGATATTGAACCTCAGCACGTTGCCCACAGTTACGTCGGCGGGGTGTGCCCAAGTTCACAACTCGTATCACAGCAATGCGACACTGACAACAAACACGCTTACGAGTGTGTCAACACAGAGCGAGATCTCAGCCTTGCTTGTCAACAACCTGACCGAGAGAGTGTTTCCACACAATCCCAACGTGTGGCCAAACAAGAACTTAGCGTGTCTCTGGAAGGGTTAACCGGCGAGACGCAACTGCACGTTGCTGTAGCAGGGCAACCTGCACAGGAGACCTGTGTAGATTCTCCGATGCCACTTTCTGCGGAAAAAGTCGCCAGTGGCGGGAGGAACAAAAAGAAATTCCAACCGAACTTGAATGTACCACGCAGCAAACACAAACAGCAAGCCCTCTCGGATGCAAACGATGGTGATGGCCACTCTCCACCAGCTGTTTCACGAATGGACTGGTTTGCTGGAGACGATGATCACGTTAATTTAAAGTAGCTCCGTAAACTACATGGCACAAGCGTACAAGTTCCTGAGTGTTAATGTAAACAGGATCACGTCTGATTTGAAACTTGCAGTCTTTAGGCAGTTCGTATATGAGTCTGCCGCTGATGTACTTCTATTGCAGGAAATCCTTCTTTCAGATCTGGTCATTCCCGGTTTCCACTGTATTACCAATGTTGCTTTCGAGCTTAGCACTGGTACAGCCATTCTCGTGCGTGAGGGCATCACCGTCTCGGACGTTGAAACACTGGAGTCAGGGCGTGGCATATGCTGCAAAATATTCGGCGTCACGCTCGTGAACCTATACGCGCCCTCCGGGAGTGACCACAGGTTCGCAAGGACCGAGTTCTTTAAAGACGAACTAATTTACTTGCTTCGTAAAAATCCGACTGCCCTTGTATTAGGCGGAGATTTTAACTGTGTTGTGCATCAAAAAGATCAGAGGCCAAATTTTAACTATTGTAAGGAGCTTCATGATCTGGTTTTACGAATGAATCTCCAGGATACGTGGGAAGTCCTTCACCCTACCCTTGTGAAATTTACATACTTCACTTCCACCTCGAGTAGCCGCCTCGACAGAATATATGTGTCTTCTCAGCTCGGAGAACATGTTGTTGATTCAGAGGTCATTCCCGTCCCATGTAGCGATCACTGCGCCTACGCAACCGTCATACAACTGGACAGACAACCCACCAAACGATTCAGAGGTCACTGGATGTTGAACTTTTCCCACCTTCAGGACGCCGATCTCGAGGAACTTGTCACACGAACTTGGACTTTTTGTCTTCGCTCTGTCAATAGGTACCGTACGAAAGTAGAGTGGTGGACGTCCTTTGCTAAACCAAAGTTGCGACGGTATTTAATTTCGTACTGTAATACGCAATCGAGGGATGCAAAGAAGACCACGGAATTTTATTATTCAATTTTAAGGGAGCTCTACGACAAATCTGGCGTCAATAATATTTACACTGCTCAAATAAAGCAAATCAAGGCTAAGATGCTCAGTATCAAACGTAAACAACTAGAAGGGTTAAAAATCAAGTCCAAGGTCAACTCTTTGGTTCAATCTGAGACAACTTCCATGTACCATCTTATTAAGCATCAGACCAACCGTAGACGCTTATTTATAGACGAACTGGCAACTAATAACGGGGAAATTCTCACTCGGCAACCTGACATAGTCACGGCAATTCAGAGATATTATCACGGCCTGTATTCGGACTACCCAACCAATGATGACTTGACTGCTACTGTACTCCAATTCATGGACACGTCCGTTACTGCGGATGATAATCGTGACTTTCTGGTTCCGTTTAGTGTCGAGGAGACTTTAGAACTTATTGTTAAGTCGCCCGCTAACAAAGCCCCAGGACTGGACGGCCTACCCAAGGAGTTTTACCTTCGGTATTGGGATGTAATTGGTGTTACATTTACAGAAATTTTAAATGAAATCATTGCCGGGGCGCCTGTTCCTAATGCGATGAAGGAGGGTAAAATTGTCCTTGTTCCCAAACGCAAAGGGTGTAAGCGATTTGATAATCTGCGTCCGCTCACCCTGCTTAATTTTGACTACAAAGCTGTTAACGCCCGAATGTCGCCGCTCCTTCACAAAGTTGTCTGGCGGCACCAGGCCTGCGTGCCAGGACGGAATGCCATGTCTACGATGTCTGAAATTAGGGACCTAATCTCCATTGCCTCAGTCACCAATCTGAATTGTGCCCTGCTATTTCTAGACTTTCATAAAGCCTTTGATCATGTGAACCACCGCTATCTTTTTCACATACTGGACAAAATAGGACTCGAGGAAGGGGCATTAAAAGTCCTTCGCAATTTGACATCTGGCATATCGGCGAGGATACAAGTCAATGGACAGCTGACGCAACCAATATCCATTCAGCGGGGTGTCCCCCAGGGCAGTCCACTCTCTATGTCACTTTTTGTGCTGTCACTGGAACCCTTCCTTCGGTCTCTTTATCACCATTTGTCAGGTGTGTCAATGTCAGGTCACACATTCATCGTCCGTGCATACGCTGACGATGTTGCCGTTCTGTTACGCAGTGACGACGAGGTGGTCCGTATTAAACGGGCGATCGACCAGTATAGTGCAGTGTCTGGAGCACAACTAAGTGACCAGAAATGTAAAGTGCTCGATCTCAAGGGTTTTGAGAGCTTAACTATACCGTGGGCGCATCTTGTGGAATCTCACAAACTACTAGGAATCACCTTGAATAGATGCCCTCTGAAAATGGCGGCCTCCAATTGGAAGTCAGTGACGCATCTGATACAGGGTACCATTATCGAATGTCGCTGGCGTGCTGTGAACATTATAGAAAAAATTAGGATTCTCAATACCTACGTCTTCTCCAAGGCGTATTATGTTGCACAGTTTTTTCCCATTCCCAAGCTTCAGGCCAGAAAGATCATGCAGGTTGCCAATCAATACATCTGGAAGGGAACCATATTTAAATTGTCCTCCGATACACTAGCCAAGTCGAGAACTACTGGTGGGCTTGAGTTGGTTAACATCGCCGGGAAGGCAATGGCCTTGTACGTCAAGCGGACCACGACTTTACTGCATGACAGCCACTGCACTGTTACTCAAAAGTTGTACCTCACAGTGCGTCCAGCGAGTGTGCGACCTCCTATTGACGTTGGAAGAATCCACTACAAATTGAAACACATCAGGGAATTTTTCCTTCATGTTAGTTATACAGATGTTGGTGTTCTACGGCGCCGACCACTGTCAACTCGCGACTTGCAACGTGAGTGGGAAAAGTCGGCGACCCCAAATACAATAGAACGGAAGTATCCGACTACTGACTGGAAAACGGTGTGGGCCAACATCAGCTTGAAAGTACACTCTTCGGATGTTGCTTCAACTTGGTACAGGGTGGTAAATAACACAATTGCCACTAATGAAAAACTACATGCAATTGGGTTAAGTGACACAAATCTCTGCCTCTGTTGTGGACTCGTCGATTCTCTGATCCATCGGTTTACCTGCGGGGGCCATGCACTGAATTGGCGATGGGTCAAGAAAAGGATTGCGGTACTGTCAAGGAGCGCGGAAGACAATCTGCAACTGGATATCCTACTGCGTCCCAACAAAAAGTTTTATCCAGCCACGAAAAACAATACAGTAATGTGGATCCTAGGGCACTACGTCAACTACATCGTTAATGTTCGTGGAAAAGACGATTATATTAGTTTTCTGACCTACATGGAGCTGGCATACTGGAAGATTCAATGTGTCACTAACAGTAAAAAATTATTCGGAAACATGATGGACATCACCTTTGAAAAACATGGCATAGGATGACCACATTGGATGATCGAAGCCAATCAAGAGGAAATCTATTCAGTTTTATTCTATTTTTCTTAAGTTACACTTTCTGTTATACCTGGTCAGTTTACTTCTTTTCATTAGTCTCCTTATACTTGTTTGCTTATTCGTGTCAATTTCACACCTCTAACGGAAGAGCAAAGTATTTCGATATGGATCAAAACACACAACTGACACACGAAAAAGAAGAAATGTTCCTTTCCAAATGTGTCAGCACTATATACCTCGGAGCAGAGGAGAAACAACTATAAAAATATTAATACTATAACAAAAAAAATATATGTATAAAAACTGTCTGCTTGGAGAAGTGACTCAGGGATGGGCAGGGGGAGCCATCGTGGACAGGCCTCGGGATTCGACCCCTGCCCGCTTTGTCTCCACCTGCACGGAACTGACCACTCACCAATTCTTTTACACAAGAGTCAGGAAAAAAAAGGAAAAAAATAGCTTAAAAAAAGAAAAAAAAGTGGTAGAGAAAAAATATTATAAAAAAAAAGTGGCCTAATGGATAAGGAAAAAAAAGAAAAAAAAATGGATAAGGCGTCGGACTTCGGATGTGAAGATTACAGGTTCGAATGCTGTCACAAATAAAAAAAAAAAAAAAAATGGATAAGGCGTCGGACTTCGGATCTGAAGATTACAGGTTCGAATGCTGTCACGCTCATGTTTTTCCAGTTCTGAAAAAGAAACATACCGTTAAAAAAAAAATAGAAAAAAAAAAAGTTGCTCAGTTGGGAGAGCGTTAGACTGAAGATCTAAAAAAAAAAAAAAAAAAAAAAAAGGTAGCCGGCTAGCTCAGTCGGTAGAGCGTCAGACTCTTAATCCCAGGGTCGTGGGTTCGAGCCAGACGCTGGGCGGAACGGAATTTTGTTCCGCTGCAGGTGTAAATTACCGTTTTTCTGATTAACGAGATTTAATGGAAATAGCAACTTTAAACTTTGCCTACGTCTCTGTCAGTCGCAAGGAAACTGTATTTGAAGGTGAAGGTGATTTTGTAGACATGTGTGAAAGACATGTTCTGAAATGCAAGTGTTGTTGTTTGGAGAGCACATCGGTTACGTGTCAGATGTGTAGCCAAGCAGTAATTTGTCGCCATAGCTGCAAATATTAGCCGGTAATATGAAGTGTTGTCAGCTAAAGTCTGATGATGCAGACGACCGTATGGACGAAGTACCCAAGAGTACCGCTAGGCCGCGCCTCTTTAGCTCAGTGGTGGAGCACTGGTCTAATAAACCAGTAGTCGTAAGTTCCATCCTAACACGAGGAAGATGAATTTTGGAAATCAGTTGCGCGTCGTGGCCGTATAGCAAACAGTACCTGTGATGACGAACAATTAGCGACAGGCGTTTTTTTAAGAATTACTCTCAGATGCGATTAAGGCGAATGGCGCAGATAAAGCATTTGCCAAAGCGGTACAGCATAAGGTGGGACGAGGCAGTCTGACTTACATTTTATAGATGTATTTCTCACATATCTCAGAGCCTCTCGCGATATTCGTCGTCGTCGTCGTCGTCGTCGTCATCGCCGCCGCCGCCGCATCTGCAGAAGTAGCAAATGGCAATCGTAGCAAATGCGGCGAGGGACGCCCTGCCTTCGATTCCGAATGCACAAAGTGTGTGGTCTTGTTTCTCAGTCTATATTTGGTCGGTCTCGTCAGAGGTTGAATGTAACGAATGGGTGGGAAAGAGCAAGGGGCAGCGGCTGTGTAGAACGAAAACACAAATCCTCAGGGGTGTGAGCGTTTCGAGATGAGTCGTATACATGTAAATGTTGGTCGTCAGTGACCGTCTGGCCTAATGGATAAGGCGTCGGACTTCGGATCTGAATATTACAGGTTCGAATGCTGTCACGCTTGTATTTTTCCAGTTCTGAAAAAGAAACATAACGTTTTAATGTAGCAATTGAGCAGTACGAAACCGTCTGAATGTTGCTGTTGACCATTTTTTGCTTGGAGATGCTCTTGAGCTTGAAACACACACAACAAGACCGGTGTTAACTAGCGAAATGGTCGGCAGAGTGCCGACACAGCGAGTTCTGACTATCACTTGCACATCTAAAACAACGTCGGAAAGTAACTCGTTCGGCTTTTCAGTCACATAAAGTATGTGTGTTAATTTTGACGCCACTAGCTCTGCATGTTGTCATGCAATTTCTTTACCTCTCAGAAATGATTATGACATAAAAGTGAAGTACGTGACGAGTGTGACGTTAGGAAAACATTAGGCATCATGGAGAGATTCTGTATGGGACCACCCAACCCAAGCGAGTACTGTGTGACGTGCTACCCGGCAGGTGTTCACCGAGGTAGCCGGCTAGCTCAGTCGGTAGAGCGTCAGACTCTTAATCCCAGGGTCGTGGGTTCGAGCCAGACGCTGGGCGGAACGGAATTTTGTTCCGCTGCAGGTGTAAATTACCGTTTTTCTGATTAACGAGATTTAATGGAAATAGCAACTTTAAACTTTGCCTACGTCTCTGTCAGTCGCAAGGAAACTGTATTTGAAGGTGAAGGTGATTTTGTAGACATGTGTGAAAGACATGTTCTGAAATGCAAGTGTTGTTGTTTGGAGAGCACATCGGTTACGTGTCAGATGTGTAGCCAAGCAGTAATTTGTCGCCATAGCTGCAAATATTAGCCGGTAATATGAAGTGTTGTCAGCTAAAGTCTGATGATGCAGACGACCGTAAGGACGAAGTACCCAAGAGTACCGCTAGGCCGCGCCTCTTTAGCTCAGTGGTGAAGCACTGGTCTAATAAACCAGGAGTCGTAAGTTCCATCCTAACACGAGAAAGATGAATTTTGGAAATCAGTTGCGCGTCGTGGCCGTATAGCAAACAGTACCTGTGATGACGAACAATTAGCGACAGGCGTTTTTTTAAGAATTACTCTCAGATGCGATTAAGGCGAATGGCGCAGATAAAGCATTTGCCAAAGCGGTACAGCATAAGGTGGGACGAGGCAGTCTGAATTACATTTTATAGATGTATTTCTCACATATCTCAGAGCCTCTCGCGATATTCGTCGTCGTCGTCGTCGTCGTCGTCGTCGTAGCCGCCGCCGCCGCCGCTTCTGCAGAAGTAGCAAATGGCAATCGTAGCAAATGCGGCGAGGGACGCCCTGCCTTCTATTCCGAATGCACAAAGTGTGTGGTCTTGTTTCTCAGTCTATATTTGGTCGGTCTCGTCAGAGGTTGAATGTAACGAATGGGTGGGAAAGAGCAAGGGGCAGCGGCTGTGTAGAACGAAAACACAAATCCTCAGGGGTGTGAGCGTTTCGAGATGAGTCGTATACATGTAAATGTTGGTCGTCAGTGACCGTGTGGCCTAATGGATAAGGCGTCGGACTTCGGATCTGAATATTACAGGTTCGAATGCTGTCACGCTTGTATTTTTCCAGTTCTGAAAAAGAAACATAACGTTTTAATGTAGCAATTGAGCAGAACGAAACCGTCTGATTGTTGCTGTTGACCATTTTTTGCTTGGAGATGCTCTTGAGCTTGAAACACACACAACAAGACCGGTGTTAACTAGCGAAATGGTCGGCAGAGTGCCGACACAGCGAGTTCTGACTATCACTTGCACATCTAAAACAACGTCGGAAAGTAAATCGTTCGGCTTTTCAGTCACATAAAGTATGTGTGTTAATTTTGACGCCACTAGCTCTGCATGTTGTCATGCAATTTCTTTACCTCTCAGAAATGATTATGACATAAAAGTGAAGTACGTGACGAGTGTGACGTTAGGAAAACATTAGGCATCATGGAGAGATTCTGTATGGGACCACCCAACCCAAACGAGTACTGTGTGACGTGCTACCCGGCAGGTATTCACCGAGGTAGCCGGCTAGCTAAGTCGGTAGAGCGTCAGACTCTTAATCCCAGGGTCGTGGGTTCGAGCCAGACGCTGGGCGGAACGGAATTTTGTTCCGCTGCAGGTGTAAATTACCGTTTTTCTGATTAACGAGATTTAATGGAAATAGCAACTTTAAACTTTGCCTACGTCTCTGTCAGTCGCAAGGAAACCTTATTTGAAGGTGAAGGTGATTTTGTAGACATGTGTGAAAGACATGTTCTGAAATGCAAGTGTTGTTGTTTGGAGAGCACATCGGTTACGTGTCAGATGTGTAGCCAAGCAGTAATTTGTCGCCATAGCTGCAAATATTAGCCGGTAATATGAAGTGTTGTCAGCTAAAGTCTGATGATGCAGACGACCGTAAGGACGAAGTACCCAAGAGTACCGCTAGGCCGCGCCTCTTTAGCTCAGTGGTGGAGCACTGGTCTAATAAACCAGGAGTCGTAAGTTCCATCCTAACACGAGAAAGATGAATTTTGGAAATCAGTTGCGCGTCGTGGCCGTATAGCAAACAGTACCTGTGATGACGAAAAATTAGCGACAGGCGTTTTTTTAAGAATTACTCTCAGATGCGATTAAGGCGAATGGCGCAGATAAAGCATTTGCCAAAGCGGTACAGCATAAGGTGGGACGAGGCAGTCTGAATTACATTTTATAGATGTATTTCTCACATATCTCAGAGCCTCTCGCGATATTCGTCGTCGTCGTCGTCGTCGTCGCCGTCGCCGCCGCCGCCGCCGCTTCTGCAGAAGTAGCAAATGGCAATCGTAGCAAATGCGGCGAGGGACGCCCTGCCTTCTATTCCGAATGCACAAAGTGTGTGGTCTTGTTTCTCAGTCTATATTTGGTCGGTCTCGTCAGACGTTGAATGTAACGAATGGGTGGGAAAGAGCAAGGGGCAGCGGCTGTGTAGAACGAAAACACAAATCCTCAGGGGTGTGAGCGTTTCGAGATGAGTCGTATACATGTAAATGTTGGTCGTCAGTGACCGTGTGGCCTAATGGATAAGGCGTCGGACTTCGGATCTGAATATTACAGGTTCGAATGCTGTCACGCTTGTATTTTTCCAGTTCTGAAAAAGAAACATAACGTTTTAATGTAGCAATTGAGCAGTACGAAACCGTCTGAATGTTGCTGTTGACCATTTTTTGCTTGGAGATGCTCTTGAGCTTGAAACACACACAACAAGTCCGGTGTTAACTAGCGAAATGGTCGTCAGAGTGCCGACACAGCGAGTTCTGACTATCACTTGCACATCCAAAACAACGTCGGAAAGTAACTCGTTCGGCTTTTCAGTCACATAAAGTATGTGTGTTAATTTTGACGCCACTAGCTCTGCATGTTGTCATGCAATTTCTTTACCTCTCAGAAATGATTATGACATAAAAGTGAAGTACGTGACGAGTGTGACGTTAGGAAAACATTAGGCATCATGGAGAGATTCTGTATGGGACCACCCAACCCAAACGAGTACTGTGTGACGTGCTACCCGGCAGGTGTTCACCGAGGTAGCCGGCTAGCTCAGTCGGTAGAGCGTCAGACTCTTAATCCCAGGGTCGTGGGTTCGAGCCAGACGCTGGGCGGAACGGAATTTTGTTCCGCTGCAGGTGTAAATTACCGTTTTTCTGATTAACGAAATTTAATGGAAATAGCAACTTTAAACTTTGCCTACGTCTCTGTCAGTCGCAAGGAAACTGTATTTGAAGGTGAAGGTGATTTTGTAGACATGTGTGAAAGACATGTTCTGAAATGCAAGTGTTGTTGTTTGGAGAGCACATCGGTTACGTGTCAGATGTGTAGCCAAGCAGTAATTTGTCGCCATAGCTGCAAATATTAGCCGGTAATATGAAGTGTTGTCAGCTAAAGTCTGATGATGCAGACGACCGTAAGGACGAAGTACCCAAGAGTACCGCTAGGCCGCGCCTCTTTAGCTCAGTGGTGGAGCACTGGTCTAATAAACCAGGAGTCGTAAGTTCCATCCTAACACGAGAAAGATGAATTTTGGAAATCAGTTGCGCGTCGTGGCCGTATAGCAAACAGTACCTGTGATGACGAACAATTAGCGACAGGCGTTTTTTTATGAATTACTCTCAGATGCGATTAAGGCGAATGGCGAAGATAAAGCATTTGCCAAAGCGGTACAGCATAAGGTGGGACGAGGCAGTCTGAATTACATTTTATAGATGTATTTCTCACATATCTCAGAGCCTCTCGCGATATTCGTCGTCGTCGTCGCCGCCGCCGCCGCCGCCGTCGCCGCCGCCGCCGCCGCTTCTGCAGAAGTAGCAAATGGCAATCGTAGTAAATGCGGCGAGGGACGCCCTGCCTTCGAATCCGAATGCACAAAGTGTGTGGTCTTGTTTCTCAGTCTATATTTGGTCGGTCTCGTCAGAGGTTGAATGTAACGAATGGGTGGGAAAGAGCAAGGGGCAGCGGCTGTGTAGAACGAAAACACAAATCCTCAGGGGTGTGAGCGTTTCGAGATGAGTCGTATACATGTAAGTGTTGGTCGTCAGTGACCGTGTGGCCTAATGGATAAGGCGTCGGACTTAGGATCTGAAGATTACAGGTTCGAAAGCTGTCACGCTTGTATTTTTCCAGTTCTGAAAAAGAAACATAACGTTTTAATGTAGCAATTGAGCAGTACGAAACCGTCTGAATGTTGCTGTTGACCATTTTTTGCTTGGAGATGCTCTTGAGCTTGAAACACACACAACAAGACCGGTGTTAACTAGCGAAATGGTCGGCAGAGTGCCGACACAGCGAGTTCTGACTATCACTTGCTCATCTAAAACAACGTCGGAAAGTAACTCGTTCGGCTTTTCAGTCACATAAAGTATGTGTGTTAATTTTGACGCCACTAGCTCTGCATGTTGTCATGCAATTTCTTTACCTCTCAGAAATGATTATGACATAAAAGTGAAGTACGTGACGAGTGTGACGTTAGGAAAACATTAGGCATCATGGAGAGATTCTGTATGGGACCACCCAACCCAAACGAGTACTGTGTGACGTGCTACCCGGCAGGTATTCACCGAGGTAGCCGGCTAGCTCAGTCGGTAGAGCGTCAGACTCTTAATCCCAGGGTCGTGGGTTCGAGCCAGACGCTGGGCGGAACGGAATTTTGTTCCGCTGCAGGTGTACATTACCGTTTTTCTGATTAACGAGATTTAATGCAAATAGCAACTTTAAACTTTGCTACGTCTCTGTCAGTCGCAAGGAAACTGTATTTGAAGGTGAAGGTGATTTTGTAGACATGTGTGAAAGACATGTTCTGAAATGCAAGTGTTGTTGTTTGGAGAGCACATCGGTTACGTGTCAGATGTGTAGCCAAGCAGTAATTTGTCGCCATAGCTGCAAATATTAGCCGGCAATATGAAGTGTTGTCAGCTAAAGTCTGATGATGCAGACGACCGTAAGGACGAAGTACCCAAGAGTACCGCTAGGCCGCGCCTCTTTAGCTCAGTGGTGGAGCACTGGTCTAATAAACCAGAGGTCGTAAGTTCCATCCTAACACGAGAAAGATGAATTTTGGAAATCAGTTGCGCGTCGTGGCCGTATAGCAAACAGTACCTGTGATGACGAAAAATTAGCGACAGGCGTTTTTTTAAGAATTACTCTCAGATGCGATTAAGGCGAATGGCGCAGATAAAGCATTTGCCAAAGCGGTACAGCATAAGGTGGGACGAGGCAGTCTGAATTACATTTTATAGATGTATTTCTCACATATCTCAGAGCCTCTCGCGATATTCGTCGTCGTCGTCGTCGTCGTCGTAGCCGCCGCCGCCGCCGCTTCTGCAGAAGTAGCAAATGGCAATCGTAGCAAATGCGGCGAGGGACGCCCTGCCTTCTATTCCGAATGCACAAAGTGTGTGGTCTTGTTTCTCAGTCTATATTTGGT